>NW_027638147.1:1101024-1649906 GCF_951216825.1 Electrona antarctica | reverse complement strand
TCTCAATATTTCATGTCAAGGACCCCCAAAAAGTATATGTAAATTGGCCGCCGACCCCCGTCTGAAAATATATGTTGTTTCAGGGGACTCCCCCCAGAAGCAAAGACGTTCACTCTGAAAGAATATATATTCAAGGATTTACGCCACATTTTCACGATTATTTTTAAAAATAGCAGACCTACAAGCTCGTAGCGTGGCACTCGGTGCCGCGCTACGAGCTTGTAGATCTGCTATTTTTCAATAGCTAAAGTACAACATAATGCTTAAAACACCAAAAGGGGTTCCCGCCCCAAAATGGGCTAGAGCTCCGTGGTGCGCGTGTGTGTGCCGCTCCGCGGCGCGTGTGTCTGCTGCTCCGCGGAGCGCGGCGGCCTCAAACGTCTTTGGTCGCGCGCTCTCTTGGCGCTTAATTGAGCTCCGCAGATGCAGACACACGATAAAGAATAAATAAATAAACCACTGTAAATAAACCGTTGGAAAATGTTATTCTTGACAGATTGGATTCTAAATTTCGTACGACGTCGGCAGATTTCATCCGTGAGAGTTGTTTATTGTGAGAAGAGAGAGAGAGGGAGAGAGAGGCAGGTTCAGTGAGTCTCGTGTCTCCCCTCTTGAAGGGGAAGATCATGCTGGGTTTTTTAAGTGCTCTCCGAAATAGTCGTAACGTTTGGGGAGCATTTAAAACGAATTTAATCTTCTTCATCAGCTGTTTTATGAATCCTGCACCTGTTTTGTGGGTGTGTTAACTTACTTTCTGTCTGGACTACTCACTCATGCATAGAAGGAAGCACGAGGTCAGTCCGCTGCCCCCCCAGGTTGTCAGAGGAAGTGTAGTTTCCAAGATTACATTAGATAATTGACACTGGCTGAAAAAATGGGTTTACAAAATCATGAGATAAAAAATTAAAACAAAAACAAATCTTTCTTTCTTTCTCTCTTTCTTTCTTTCTTTCTTTCTTTCTTTCTTTCTTTCTTTCTTTCTTTCTTTCTTGTTTATTTCTTTCTCATTTTGTAACCCCCTTCATGTTGTCGTATGCCAGTTAATTCCTTTCCACATCATTGATTGATTGATTGATTGATTGATTGATTGATTGATTGAGTACAGTCAAACACTTTGTCCTAAAAGGGATAGCACCAAAAAAAGGTCGGTCTTGCGGTCTTGTTTCCATTTCGGCCCTATGACGTGGACTCGTAGAGCCTTCGACCTACTCCTCCCGCCTGACACTGACAGGTCTCACCCCCGCCCGTAGCAGTGTTGTTTTTGTCAACTAAAACTATGACGAAAAATGTTCGTCGACTACCTTTTCTCACTGATCAAATGAAAACTAAATGAAAACTAAGCTATGGTGACTAAAACTATGACTAAATATACGGTTGATTTTGTAGACGAATAAAAACTAAAATGTTAGAAAGGGACTAGTGGACAAGAGATCCACTATAAGTAATTTTACACTTGGTTGCATGCTGAAAATAGCATCGCAGCGCGACGCGTTGTGAGCTTGTAGAACGGCTTAGATTAGTGTAAAATCAGCCATTATGACGGCATCAACACCCGCCAAAACACATTTTAGTCGACTAAATCACCTGTAGATTTAGTCGACTAAAATCTCATGACATTTAGTCGACTAAAACTAAACTAACACTAACACATTCCAGGTGACTAAAATGTGACTAAAACTTAAGTGAAAACTATCCAAGAGACTATGACTAAAATAGAAATGTGCTGCCAAAATCAACACTGCAGAAGCGCGTGCTTCCCTCCCCCGAACACGAGCCAGTTGTGTACGTATAGACACTCTACGAAGACGGATTAAAACCCCCTCTGTAGTGGTGGGCAGGAACATTACCACTGCGCCTGCACCCAAAAGGGGGAATTCATTGGTTCAACACTGTGCTTATATCGTGAATGAATTCACAGTTTGATGGAGCACTTGATTTCCATACTGCACGATCATTGTCTTCTTCATTGGCTGTTTTCAAATCTTGTAGCTATTGAAATGTTCTGGTGTGTGTGTGTGTGTGTGTGTGTGTGTGTGTGTGTGTGTGTGTGTGTGTGTGTGTGTGTGTGTGTGTGTGTGTGTGTGTGTGTGTGTGTGTGTGCGTGCGTGCGTGCGTGCGTGCGTGCGTGCGTGCGTGTGTGTGCGTGCACGTTTTATTGAACTGATTTCCCCTCTTCTCCTTCCATTTGTCCGCAGGGAGCTGATGCCCAAGACCCTGGAGGGCCAGATCACCATGGAAAAGACCCCCAGCTACTTTGTGACGCGGGAGGCTCCGGCCCGCATCTCGGCCATGTCCCGGGACACCAAGGTGATCGTGGTGGTGCGCGACCCGGTGACCCGGGCCATCTCCGACTACACGCAGACGCTGTCCAAGAAGCCCGACATCCCCTCCTTCGAGAGCCTGACCTTCAGGAACCGGACGACGGGCCTCATCGACACGTCGTGGAGCGCCATCCAGATCGGCATCTACGCCAAGCACCTGGACAACTGGCTGCAGTACTTCCCCATGGAGCAGATCCTGTTTGTGAGCGGCGAGCGGCTGATCAGCGACCCCGCCGGGGAGCTGGGCCGCGTGCAGGACTTCCTGGGGCTCAAGAGGATCATCACGGACAAACACTTCTACTTCAACCAGACCAAGGGCTTCCCCTGCCTCAAGAAGGCCGAGGGCAGCAGCAAGCCCCACTGCCTGGGCAAGACCAAAGGGCGGACCCACCCCAACATTGACCCTGAGGTGGTGCAGCGCCTACGGGACTTCTACAGGCCCTTCAACATGAAGTTCTACCAGATGACGGGACGTATATTTGGCTGGGATGACTGACATTATGGCCTCCTGTCTACAAGAACTAATTGAACTGTGCCGTTACGTGGAACGCATTTCACAGGTTCTGGATGTGTTTGCGCAAACTCTGCGGCTCAGGGTTCACATAAGGTTCTCGTAACCTTAATTTGGGGGCCCTTGCTCAGGACGGGTGGTGGTGTTGGTGGTACTGAACCCCGGAACTGAGAAGAACTGAGAATACTTTGAAACTAGCGAAGACGGAAGATCGACAACGTATCATGTTGCGACGTGTTGTGAGCTTCTTGATCAGCTATTTTCAATTATTTCTATTATTTCTTTCTTCAGGACTTCCAGGGGTGGTTGTGGTTATGATAGCAAACCTAAGCAAACAAACAATCTCAGAACTTCACGGGTTCTTGTGAAGTTCGGGTTATGGAAGGTTCTGGCTTTACCCTTCGTAGTCGGAACGAGACATTAGTCCCAGCTGAGAGCTGTTGACTTTAAAATGTGACTGCATGTCAGTTGTCGGAAACAACTGAAGGCTAAATGATGCTTGGTCAAAGATGACCCCTTTTGGCGAAAAAGAAGAATTGACTTATGGAACAGTGAAAGAAAGAGCTGAAAGTGGAAAGGGTTGAGTGACGTATGTTCACACTGGCAGATGCGAAAGATGCAACGCTACACAGCGTATTTGTACGTAGAGTTTCTTTGTAGCTGAAGTTGAAACCAGCTCAACCTTTTTGTAGCTTTGTTGCAGCATGAGCTACAAACGTCGGATGCATCTTTGCATCTTCACGTCGCTGGCTTCCATTGAAAATGAATGGTCGACTGCATCTTTTGCATCTGCCCGTGTCGACGCAGCATTGGGTAATGACTTTGGCTTTAGTCATAAGCAATATTATGTGTCTGTGAGGAGGTCCGTTCTGTTCTCACTGGCGCACCAGTTATGCAACGTTTCTGTTTTTTTTTGTTTGTTTTTTAATCACAGCTGCCTCAATCAAATCAAATATCGTCGCCGTCGCGCAGAAGCCTTGTGTCTCCATGTTTCAAATGTTTATGCTCTCGTTTTGTTCCGTATAAATGATTGCCTTACTTCGTTGCACAAGCAAAAGTACTGAAAAGTAGCCGATCTACAAGCTCATGGTTAATCTGTGTTTTCTGCGATCTTCGCTGTTTTGTTTTTAAAACGTGAAAGTCTGTCTGTGGGTTTTATAAATGTTGAACCAATGAATCAAGAGCTTTGTGACTAAACTAGAATCTTGTGCGCATGCGGCGCGCCCGCGTCTATAGGCCACGCGGTCCGCGTTGTCGTCGTCTGTCCGTGAATATCGTGTGTCCGTCGTGAGTGAGACAGACAGACGCACATACACAAAGCGTACACTTTGAATGAAGGCAGACAGCGATGTGTCTTTGGCCACTGGCCGTGTTGTTTAATTGTTTAGAATTTGCATTGTGTTTTTATTTGCATCGTGGCCGTGGAATTCTCTCACGTGTAATACTAGAAAATATAACTACATTGGATTCATTGGAGCGCACGTATTTTCCCATTTCCTGAAATGTTATTGTAACGTAATTATTTGGACATACGAGGTTTCCAGCCGCCAGCGGCGATAATGATAGATATTATTTAGAGGTGTGTGGCTCATTACAGTGAATGACTCTTATCAGAGTGACACCTTTGTGTTGTGTTCAGAGGTCCAGTGGCGTCACACGGAAATGCCTATGCTTTATTGCTTCTGTGTAGGAAGTTTGTGGAAATTACATCATTATTATTATTATTATTTTTATTTTTTTTGTGTTGGTGGCTTTTGATCCTAAGCCTTTTGATGAGTGGCTTTATGGCATATTTTCAACCCACCTAGCTGCTTTTCAAAGCTTAACACTTTTTCTAAGAAAAATAAAGATGGAAAAAGTTAAATAAATAAATATGCAAATGTAAAAAAATGTAAAAGAAAAATACATGTATTTTTTAAAGATTAATTTATTTGAGGATTACCCACAGTATCTGAATTATTTGCAATAACTTGTCGATAATGTCATGCTTTTATTGTGTCTTGTTTTATACCATGCACCATAAATACTTGTTTTTTTTTAGAGAAAGACCCATATAGTTTTTAGTTTTGACTACATCAGATTTTATATCTTATCGGCATACCTATTTTATTTTATTTTTTAAAGCTAATGAACAAGCTTCACAATGCAGCGTATTACAGTATGTCACGTTGTGATTTTGTACATTTGAGAAAACATCGGGGCAAAAATATCGTGCACAGAGACACAGAATTTATCAATCAAATGATTGTGAGACTCCACAAATTCCATGTTAGCCATTTTACTGTCAAGAAATGAGATGTTACTGAGTGTTGTTAGTACTGTACACTATCTGTTGGCTCCAGTTTAGGCAGCGATGTTCATGTGTGGCAGATGGATTTTCTTTTTTGAAACCGTTTAGTTTTTTACACATTGTCATGTTAAGACCGAGGCCAAATCTATAAATGCCTTATAAAGCAGAGGTTCTCAAACCTTTTCGGGCCAAGAACCACAACATTTGCACTGTTTACTGACATGTATTTGCACTGAAGCACTGTTCTATTTTTCTAAGTGAAAATGGCACTGGCACTTTATTTCTCAGCTGCCAAGTTACTTTAATAAAAAAAATCTTAACTGACATTTCTCTCTTTTTTTCCCCTTCTTAAACCAATATGACTCTCTCTCTCCATAATAGAAGGTTCACTCAATGCATATTTAATAAACAAGAAACAATCAAGGAAACATGCTATTCACAGGTCACTGATACACCCAAAATGATTATCTTATGAAAGCTTAATGCTCTGCTTGAATGTTACCTTTTTTTAGGAGATGGTCTGCATGCAATACGTGAACCTCCTGCATCAACAGGGTTTGGGTGTGCTTTCGTTGGCTTCCCATCAATGAAGTGCTAGAAACACATACACACATTGATTCATAACATACATGGATGCATGAAGAAGTTCAGTCCTACATCAATGTAGATTTGAGACATGGATTTCTTAACATTGATCTACATTATTCGTATTTGTAATGTTTGCAAACTTAATTTGAGTTGTCTCTGTCTAGCCTGTAAAAACTTTAAATGTGCTAACATTTGCCACCTAGTAGTATCAAGACTATCGTAGCTGTATTCCATCCATCCATCCCCCCCCCCCCCCCCCCTTCGTTTTTATATAGGCAAAATAAAAGTCTGCCTCGATCAAATACATCTCGATCAAATACATCTAATACATCTTGAATCTATTCTTAATAGCTCTCGTCCATAGATTTTCTTCCATTTTACAATTTTTTGATTTTAGATCCTTGTTGCATTTCTGATTCAAATATACCCCAATCAATTCAATTCAAGTGAGTGTTTTTGACATGAGAAAACATACGTTTACATTGGCAAAGCAATTAAGTGTCAAAATATAATCAAAACAGTTGCAAATTGATACAGTTGGAGGGGGTACAGCATTGTGTAAAGTAAACAGTAGAGTACCACAGACGAAAAACAGTCTAAGTCCAAATTTCATTCTGACCCCTCCACGAAAAGGCCTCGTTGTCCTGAACCCTTATCTATCATTTATACATTATGGATCAATAGTGTGGACTTAGACTGTTTTTCGTCTGTGGCATTACTGTCAAGCAAGCCAATCAATTAGTTTTGTATGCAATGGATGCGATCATGAGTGACGAGTGTTTGGTGGATTCGGAACCCGAGAGAGAAAAGCGAGTCCCGCTGTATCGCATGGCAGCATGGCTCATTAACAGTAAGTTCAAGTCTGAGTGAGTGACGAAACGGCGACACTTTGATCCAGTGTTGCCAAGTTAAGGTTTAGCGACATAAATAAGCAACCAGGATCTATGAAAAGAAGTGACCACATGAGCATGATTGATTGCTTGATTGATTGAATTTCCTGGTAGGCTACCCATGCGCCCATGTAAACACAGTGATTACAGTTACCATGTAATTACCTGGTAGTTGTCAGGAAAATTACCAGTTGTTACTAGGTAATTTCCTGACAACTACCATGTAATTACCTGATAGGTATCCAGTAAGAAAGGAGGAACTGTACTGTGAAAGGAAGTGTGCTCTATTGCCATGATATTACCATGTACCTACCTGGTAATTGTAGATTATAATCCTCCCCATTACCCATGAGGGTGTATTTTGAATTTTGAACTTTGAACTTTGAATTTTGAACTGGCAATTACTGTTAATTACCAGGTATTTACTGTGTAAATTAACAGGTAAAACCTTGCAAGTTACCGTG
Organism: Electrona antarctica; assembly: GCF_951216825.1. Taxonomy (NCBI): domain Eukaryota; kingdom Metazoa; phylum Chordata; class Actinopteri; order Myctophiformes; family Myctophidae; genus Electrona; species Electrona antarctica. The sequence continues at coordinate 1,642,842 of NW_027638147.1, read as the reverse complement.
TAAGAAAGGTGAACTGTACTGTGAAAGGAAGCGTGGTTTCTTACAGTGAAAGTACAGGGTAATATTATGGAAACAAACCACGCTTCCTTTCACAGTACAGTTCCACCTTTCTTACACGTTAACTTGCTTGGTTTTACCTGTTAATTTACACAGTAAATACTTGGTAATTAACAGTTATTGCCAGTTAAAAATTCAAAGTTCAAAGTTCAAAATACAAAAAATACGTTTACATGGGTACTACCCATGGCAATAACTGTTAATTACCAGGTATTTACTGTGTAAATTAACAGGTAAAACCTTGCAAGTTACCGTGTAAGAAAGGTGGAACTGTACTGTGAAAGGAAGCGTGGTTTGTTTCCATAATATTACCCTGTACTTTCACTGTAACAAACCACGCTTCCTTTCACAGTACAATTACACCTTTCTTACACGGTAACTTGCTTGGTTTTACCTGTTAATTTACACAGTAAATACCTGGTAATTAACAGTTATTGCCAGTTCAAAGTTCAAAATACACCCTGATGGGTAATGGGGAGGATTATAATCTACAATTGCCAGGTAGGTACATGGTAATATCATGGAAATAGAGCACGCTTCCTTTTACAGTACAGTTCCTCCTTCCTTACTGGGTACCTATCAGGTAATTACATGGTAGTTGTCACGAAATTACCTAGTACAACTGGTAATTTCCTGGTAGGCTACTACCCACGTGTTTCATGGGTAGTACCCATGTAAACACAGTGAATACAGTTACCATGTTATTACCTGGTAGTTGTCAGGAAAATACTTGGTAATGACCTAGTACCTACCTACTGGGTAACTTGCCTGGTAGCAGAGTAAATACCTGGTAGTTGTTGAAAATACTTGGTATACCTATAGTACCTATATGTTTTCTGACTTTTCTCATGCCAATAAAGCCCTTAATTTGAATTGAAGTGGGTGTTGCGTGCTTGGCAAAAGAAACAGATCTACAAGCTAACAATGCGTCGCATTGTAATGCACTGTTACCTTGTAGATCTGTCTTTTTGTTGTTGCAAGCGACACCGTCATACTTCGGAGTATAAATGAGCCTCGAGTCTCTCCGTGGGAGCTGTCCACCACTGCGTGGTGCTGAAAGAAAGTGAATTCAAACTCGATTGCGCGTATCCGCCTCTCTCTCTCTCTCTCTCTCTCTCTCGCTGTGTGTGTGTGTTTACCTTCTAGCTAGCCCCGCCTGAGATAGGCGGGGGCGCCTGCCTCTGAAGGAGCTCATTCAAACTATTCAAGTAGTACAAGATTCCATTCCCATTCCACTATGGACGACTCTACAACAACTGCCAATGGAGTAAATGGACAGACCAAAATTGAACAAACGGATGTTATTACTCATAAGAATGATTCCCATGTATGCTGTGGTCCTTTCCTTAAATGCATCACGACCTGGATACCGGTGGACTACAAGAATGAGATAGTTCAACTTTTAAAGCTAGCAGGACCAGTGGTAAGAATTACATTGGATGTACCATGTACTCACTAGAGTAATTAGGGTTGGAATGCTAATTAAGATTGTGTTATTATTAGTAATACATTCATAATCCGACTCGATATTTCATCATAGCAGAACCCAAATTGACCTGCTCTATGTCTGTAGATATAATCTGTTGTACTGTATAAGCACATTGAAAGCAAATAATTCTCAACTTACTCTGTAAACTATTAATGTACCCTCCGCCTCCGTCACTATTGACAGCAACGACGGAAAAACGCTGCTAAAAATACGAAAAACGCAGCAGTGTGCAGGGACCTTAAATGTCGTTATTATCTCAAACATGTCTAGTGTACATTATGAATGTACAGTATTGTACACACTAGGCCTATTTGTCATAGGCGGATCTAGAGATAACTGGCCCCGGGCCACTGTCACACTTGCCTAGTGTGGGTAGTGTGAAACCCAGGAAAATATGTAGAAAAACCTCCAGAGAGTCGTTGATGCAGAGTTGATGTTCGTATTTATTCACACATACAAAAACAAAGGTATTTACAGCTGTGCTGGACCGGTGGCCCTGGCTCCTTCCACCTCCACAGTCCTACCTTGACTGCCAGGCAGTGGGAGGCCTTCCTACATATAAAGGCTAAGCCCCTCCCACTGAAACATACCACCCTGAATTGATTCCACAATTAAACCAGTACTTCATAATGTCCAGGGACAACACATATTATTCATCACATATTATACATAACTTATTATTCAATCAATTAACCATATACAAACAATATAAGATAATTAGAGTTCTCTCTATATACTCTCTAAACAAAACACGGTTGGCATGATGACCCCTACACCCAAACACACAGTTGGTAGGTGCTCCCTACAATGGAGCTACCAATCAGTCATCAATCAATATACATAGTCAAAATAACAAATATCACTCTGCAATCATAAATAATAATTAACATGTTAACCAGTCAGTCTCAGTGGCAGGTTGAACTGCCGCAGCCACCAACATGCAAATGTTTAATTTGTTTTTTATACAGAGCACACGCATAATTATGACATAGAACTGCGACATTCACCTGCATTTCAGCAGTATTTACAGCAAGCAATAGACTGAAAAGTGGACTGGTTAAGTAATCAATTGGCAGGTGTGGGGTTGCCGTGTCAATCAATTGGCTGAGGCAGAGGCTGGAAATTGCACAGGTGAGGGGATTTAGGCTGATTAGGCCCACTGGCAGAGCCTGACCAGAGCCCTTTGTGGTGGTTCTGGAGAACCGTGGGTCCGACCGACTCGATACCGGGCACTGCACTCCCTGCGGGGGTGTGGAACGCGTGTGTCGAATTTGCTGTTTGTGTCCCTTAAACAACATTCACAAGCCTCTCCCGTACCAACAGCAGAAACGATGTGTTACATTGTGTCTTAGCCCCACACACGTTCTTGATTTGTCAATGAGTATAACTGAAGATGTTTTGCCAAGTTTTAAGGCTCAGACTGTATCCTTAACTGGACCGAATAGACAAAAGAACATTCGATTCTGTCATAACTCTGGCATGGCATAAACTGTACTTGTGTTGTGTTTTCTGTTTTCTGTCAGGCATAACTCTTTGATCTAGAGAAGTTCACAAACATAACTTATGATCATTACACATCAAATTATGCTTAACCATTATAGTGCCAGAAGGAACCATTGTCAAATTTGTCATTGTGTATAAACGTTCTCTGTGGTACACAGAATGGAATTGATTGATGATGCTATATATATATATATACAGCATTTAAGAAAGTATGTTTTCTGTGTATAATGAACCATGCTACCATGCATTGTGATACTACAGCCATTTGATAAGATACTGAAAAATTTGATGGAATGATAAGATAAAGAAGGATAACATGGTTTAGAATTGTCATTGAGTTTCTTTTTGTATTTCAGGTGGTCTCAGAGTTGATGATGTTTCTGGTGGGTTTCATCAGCATGGTATTCTGTGGACACCTGGGCAAGATAGAGCTTGGAGGTGTGGCAATGGCAATCGCTGTAAGGAAACTCAGTATACAGTCTAATAACATCTGTTCCTGTAAAGACCTCTCATTGTGGAATGTTTAGAGGGTGGAATTCCACCCTTCTCATTCTCATTGTGGAAGATCAGCAGCATATTTCTGAGTTGTATGTAGGGACAAAAGATACAAATTCATTCATTGGTACATGTTTTTATTGCCAACAATGCATACAGTACAATGCATACAGTACAAGAACATATCGTCAGTGTCTGGCAGAAACCAGCTAACTCAATTATTTTCATAAATCAATGCTTTTGAACACCAATGCTTTTTTGTGTGTGTTGGTTAAAAAATATTGAAACCAAAATATTGAACCAATGAAAAACTGCTTCTGACTAAACCAACTAACTCCATTGGACACTGGATCTGCTAAATCAGCTAATACCACCCCTCTCGGATTTGATAGCACATCAATACACTGGAAGAAATCCTACCTGGAAGGAATAAAACAAGTGGTTGACATCAATGAAACCATGTTCTCGTCGTCCCTCCCAGTGAACTGTGGGGTTCCCCAAGGAAGCATACTTCCCCAAGGAAGTATGCTTCCTTGGGGAAGCATAAAATAATTTCCTCTTTTGTCAACAAAAGTCTCAAAACTCTAGCGGGAGCTCTAATTCAGCCCTCCTTTGACTATGCTTTCACCTCTTGGTTCTCCAGCATCACAATGTCACTTAAAGACTAAGCTTCAGAGACCTCCCAAAATGTACTAATTCCACGACCCACCTCTTTCCAACCTATTTTGCTAGTCTAAACTCGCTCCGGGTAGAAGACAGAGTTAAGCAATTGAAAATGGGTTTGACATTCAAAATTGTAAATGCAGCCTTGCCCTCAATGCCCTCAGTATCTGCATACTGTACCTGACTAACTACCTAAAAAAAGTGAGTGACAGCCACAGTGACAGCCACAGAGGGAGCTTGAACAGCGATCTGGTACCACCCTCTTTCAAAAAAAAAAAATTCTTACGTCTTTTAAAACTGAAAATCCACCGTTCAGCAGGCCCAATGGAGAGGAAATGATCCTTCCCCCTCCCCACTCTGTACATAATGTACATATTTTTTCCTGAAATTATATAGATGTTTTGTTGGTATTGATGATATTGAATTTTGTTATTATTCATGTCATGTCTATGAATTGATTGCATAGGGCCTGAATGGAAACTTTTTTGGTGCAGCTATCCCTTTTGACTGTATTTGATGTATTTGACTGTATTGATGTTCAATAAACTATTCAATCAATCAATCAAATCTCCCCCTCTCGTGCAAGTATCTGACAATATATAAAGTCACAATAGCACTTTTTTTTGTGGCTTTCACCTTTATTTTATATTTTTTATAGCCCGCTGAGCCACGGCCCAGGCCCACAATACCACATTTAATGAGGCAGTATTTGTTTTAAAAATATAAGGTTTTAATTTCCTGACAAATTGACATTTTGGAGTTAGCTGGTTTCTGCCCCTACAGCAGAGATACATTTGTATATCTGTGAAAAGGATTGAACACATACAGGTTTAAGAGCTTATTTCCATTGTATCCTTTTGAGTGCAAACGTAATGTGTAGGTGATGTATATTTTATGCACCAAGTGACCCATTGTGTCTTTGTAGCAGTGATGGTTGAGTTGAAGAAAGGAGGCAAGCAAGGTTCTAGTCGTCACAGAATCTGATCAGTTTTATTGAACAGAATCACTCAGTACAAGGCAACCACGGGCAGAAGGCCCCGTGGCATTCAGGAGTCACATCGTATAGGCTGATCTCATGTGAACACAGAGAAGTTCACAGCATCGCAGTATTTACTAACTTCAAGATCCCGCCTCCATGGAAACAAACAGGCTACCTCCGCTTTATGGGAGCCAATCAGAATGTTTCCTTCACAGGAAAATCCTGTGAGAGGAGGAGGGACACATGGCAACTGGCTCATGTAACGAACTATATGTGTTATACCGATATACTAATTCAATATCTATACTATATATGAAGTATGCAGAACATTATTTAACACATGTAATGAAATAGTTCAAACTGTATTGTTAACCAGTCTAAATGATTAAAGCCCAAATACATTGTAGATTCATGTCATTTCGACAGAGAGCAGAAAGCCCCCTGTACACACACAGCTGTTAGTTTGCAGTTTGAGATAGGAGCTGTCCCTATGATTAGGAACTGTCCCCCGACCCCCCTGGGGTGTTTGACAGCATTCTAACAAAGGCTTCGTTTTTACAGCCTAATTGTAAATACCTCTAAGCAGTTTACTCTTCTGTGTGTCACCACAGTATCAACTTACAGTTTGTCCTGTGCACAGTCAGTGTGTGCAGTCAGTGTACCTAGCTGAAAATAGGTTTGACTGATACATACATGTGTCCATGTTCATACCAGATCCATCATAGGTCATGTGTTTCAGGGTTGAAACATATTTTGACCATGATAAACTAGTCTTTCCTTTTGTTGTCAGCCCTCCAACATGGACACAGGTCCATCTCCAAGCATTGCAGACATGTAGTCTGACTAAAATTTGAATTAATGAATGCATTAATTGTGCCTGCACAGTATATATATTTCTACTGTTTAAAAATGTTTGATTTCAATCTAGGTGATTAACGTCACTGGTATATCCATTGGCTCTGGTTTGGCATCTGCCTGTGATACTCTAATATCTCAGGTAATATAATATACTTGAGTCTTGTATTAATTGTCACACTCACTTTAATATCACGCCCATACCACTTTCAACCTGCTATCCCTATTTTGGGTATGTCAAATAAATAACACATCGAATTGCTTCAACGTAACTGATGGAAGCATATAGGCCTATACCCACAGTAATTCACATCATTATCTTGCGTCATTTGAAAAGTTCTACAAATGAATTGCCACGTGCCATTATGAATTATGACTAGTCTCGCGTTACCAGACTGTTGCCTCCGCGATTTCCAAACGCTTCATCATACAGTCTGGGCCAACGGAAGAGCTGTCATGAGTATACTATAAAGCGAAAGTGGAGCCTCCTCGCCACTTCCGTTTCGTCTTTACAGTCGCGCACATTTATCCTAATATAAATAGAAAACATCTAAGAATATATAGCTTGTTGCTTAGCAGAAAAGGAAATAAAAAAATAAGCTCTAAAGAAATATATTTAATATAAGAGTTAATATTAATTAACGGAAATGGCAGCTTCCGTTACTCAGCTCATGGGGGCTATAGTATAGCATTCGGAGATTGTGGAATAGCTACGCGAGACTACATCATGACTGACTGTACTGCATGCATTTCCTCCATGCAGATGTATGGGAGTGGCAACCTGAAGCGTGTAGGAGTGCTGCTCCAAAGAGGGGTTCTCATTCTGCTGCTCGCCTGTTTCCCCTGCTGGGCGCTCCTCATTAACACCCAGCCTATACTGCTGGCAGTCAGACAGAGCCCTGAGGTCGCCCGGTCAGGCCTCCTTACACACACGCACACGCACGCACACACACACACACACACACACACACGCACGCACGCACGCACGCATGCACGCGCACGCACGCACGCACACGCACGCACACACACACACACACACACACACAGCTCGAACTTCGGCAGGAGTTTTCGAGCGAAACTTCGAACCATTCGTTTCTAATTCATTTAAAAAATAACATAATCATAGAAAACAGTTTAACACCAATTCTTCATTTAGACCTTTAAGAAATTCAGTATTTTAGAAATGGATCCAAAATGCTTCTCTCATTAAATTAATTAAGTCATTCATTTTCATTTGCAAGTGTCATTAAAACTTACCTTCATGTCCATCTGCCATAAAGACTTGCCCAGCTGTATGTGATGATCTTCATGCCAGCTCTGCCAGTGAGTCGAGTTCACTCCCAGTATACCTAATGGTTTCATGGTTTGTTTTGTTCATGCCCATTCAACCCTGCTATTTTGTGGCTGTCTTTTACAGGCTGCCTTCATGTATCAGCTGCAGGGGCGATATCTTCAAAACCAGGTGTGGTGCATATATTGTTTAGCATTTTAGACTCATGCTACGTTCTTGGTTTACTGAGAGGCACTACACTGTCTCCCTGCATTTGATGCTTTACCTTCTTACTGTAAGTCGCTCTGGTTAAGAGTGTCTGCTAAATGTCTAAATTGTAAATTGAGTAATTGACATATGGATAGTAATACATCTAACATCAGTAAGACATCTGTCTGCTGTCTTAAAAAGAAAAGTCAGTACTGTTGACTTGGACTGGATGTTATTTTAATTCAAATCACTCTGTTTAGAATGTGGCAATGTGCTGTAAAGAGGAGAAAGTGGTATTGGGAACCAATCCGAGCCATATGTGGCCCAGAGGTCAGGAGTCTTTCTCCTGTTTCTGTAACGTTAGGCAGCGAGTACACCACTGAACATGACGCTAGTATGTCACAGGGACTTACCCCCAAATTAACCCTTGACGCTGACAACCTAGCAGGGAGGCCTTGGGTACCTTTGTTATAGTCTTTGCTATGAATCTGTTGGAGATTGAACTCTTGGCCCCACCTGCCAATCTCAGGCAGACAGTCTAACCACAAAGCCACTGAGCTGTTAAAATAAGTAATAAAATAAATATTAAAAGCAAGGTAAAATTATAATACAGAATGAAAGAAATCTTGTGATCTTAAAAGCAGGGTGTTTGTTTGCAGGGCATCATATGGCCTCAGGTGATAACTGGAGCTGTGGGGAATCTCCTTAATGCACTTATCAACTATATCCTCCTCTATCCTATGGACATGGGTGTTGCGTAAGTTTCACAGCCTCTATGGCTCATTCACTTATTTCTCTGTAGAGTACAACAAACACATTTCACAGACTTACTCGGATCACTGTTATTTATGTCGTTGCTGTTGCACAATGCAATATCTAGTGAGCAGTGAGTGATTTTGAACACGGCCTATATGCATTGTCTAACATATACCCATACAGTACACAGTCACCTACTGTACAGTTTATGTCATGCAGTGCAGTACCTTCACTTATAAATGGAATTAACCCATAAGGATCCATTTCGTTTCTAAATATCAATCATTCAGCTGGGACCCCCTGGAAACCCCTCGGGGACCTTGAGGAAACCAGTGTTAGAAAGGTCATGTGACAAGCCTTTTACAGCCTTGTTTAATGTTGCTACTACCGTCAAGCCCTGCGTTCGAATCCCTGCAAGGAGATAAATCCTATAAGCATTGCAGCTTTTAAATGAACAGGAGGATTGCACTGTGTGTGGTGGGGTCCCTGTAATGCCACAGAGTGCATCGCTCACTCCACTAAACCTTTTTGCTCTTCTTCATCCCTGATGAAGTGGATCTGCTGCAGCTAATGCTATCACCCAGTATTCCTTGGCTGTGTTCCTGTACGTTTACATCCGCTGGAGGAGGCTACACGAGGCCACATGGGATGGTGAGATGTGTCTCCCATTGAAATCATTTTTCATTCAATCCGAGTCGTCATAGACCACAAGACAGTTCTGAGGCTATTAAAAGGTTTCTAGTCGTTTGCCATTGCAGCAACGATTATTAAGTGCCTCTTGCTCTGCATTCAACCTACTAATAATGTGAGGCTTAGTATATATACATATCAGACGAACATGCTCTGTGCGGTCCGTGTTTCATGGCCGCCTCAATGCTTTTCCAATGGAAGTCTTGTGGTTTGACCAAACAGTTGTGTGTGATGGGGGGCGAGGGGCAATCAAACACAAGTGTTTGGTCAAACCACGTGACTTCCATTGGAAAAGCATTGGGGCGGCCATGAAACACAGGCAGAGCACAGCACAGTTGTTCTTTATGTGTGTACTAAGCCTAAGAATACGTTGACCATTGGTCACATTCCAGTGTGTAATATCTAATATGTGACCAAGTTGTATAATAGTCAATATGGTGGCTGGCTGGCTGGCTGGCTGCCTCACTCACATTGTTTAAACAGGCATACTCTACACTTCTCTACAAAAGGTGATATGCTGGCATTTCATATTTGACTGAGTTCATTCCAATTCCATTCCATACTGAGGAAAATCAGTGGGTTGTTTTGTAATGTTACTGATCATGCCATTTATTTAGCATGACACATGCCTGACATCACGTATGCTAACAATATTGCAGTACCCACACACACACACACACACACACACACACACACACACACACACACACACACACACACACACACACACACACACACACACACACACACACACACACACACACAGTAATGCAGTTGAATGGGGAACAATTGATTTGACTGTCTGTTACAGTATCCAGAGGGTCCTCTTCTGTTGGACTGCACCGTTTCAGTATGTAAAGTCACACAATATAATACAGTTTACCGGTGTGACCCATGACCGTCTGACCCCTAGGGTGGTCAACTGAATGTCTTCAGGATTGGGGACCATTCATGCGGATCGCCATCCCCAGCATGTTGATGCTGTGCCTGGAGTGGTGGTTGTATGAGATCGGAAGCTTCCTGGCTGGAATCATAAGTGAAACCGAGCTGGATGCTCAGGCTGTTGTGTATGGGCTGGCAACTCTTGCTTACAAAGTAACTCTCAATATCCAATACAGTCATGTTTATCTATGATGAGAAGAAATACATTTTCCAGTATAAGTAGTACTGTACATAAATATAGTTTGCAGACAATGTATTGCTAAAAATACTGAAAATGGACACAATGAACATGAAATAGACAAAATGAAGCAATAAATAGTATTTTTCTTTTAAACGTTGGCCTACACAACATGGCACACAATACATGTATTTGGAAACACATTTTGGGCTATGGAAATATAGTTTCACAAATATAATATTTTAGATATGTTTTAGACGGACTGTACAGTGTTTCAAGATGTCTGAAAGAGAATGGAATAATTACATGTATTATTACATTATTATATGTTATTACAGTAAACATTTTTACCTCATCCTTTCCCACAGTTACCACTTGGATTCTCTGTAGCAGCCAGTGTGCGTGTTGGGAATGCTCTTGGTGCTGGTAACACGGAACAGGCCAAGCTGTCTGCCAAGGTCTCCTTCATCTGTACAAGTACGGATCACTACATCAATGAAATATTACAAGTTTATTTAAAATTGGAATCGGGCATAGAAAAGACTACTGAACACCACAAAACCAGCACTGGATGAATGACTGAAGGAATGATCTAATGTACAACACAAAAAGCACTGAGTGAACAGAATGAATGACTAAATGAATAAATGCCAAAATCAATAACCAAGATAAACTAAAGACCTAACTAAGCATCAAACAAAAACAAACAAACAAACAAAAATATGGGCTGGTCAAACTAATAAGTGGGGGAGCTATGCACTATGTGCATGTCAGAGTCCCCAGACACCCCATAAACTAAACAAACTCCAAAAGAATACTTACGACCAGCCCATCTGAAACTTACCTAAAGAATAACAGAGCAACAAAAGGGGAACACAACTGTTTCAGCTGCTGGCCACAGCTCCTCTGACACTAATCACTCAATCACTCATGAAGTACAGCTGGGACCAAATGATTGACAGGTGAGTCGCTAGACCAGAGCATAGATAGATCATAGCAGCATAGATCAGCAATGTCACAGGCAGAACATGCACTACAACAAAACAAAGACGGAGTAACATTAGTGAACAGATGATGGACAGAGGACAGATGATAGACAAATGAGTACCACAGACGAATAACAGTCTAAGTCCACACTATTGATCCATAATATATAAATGATAGATAAGGGTTCAGGACAACGAGGCCTTTTCGTGGAGGGGTCAGTCTGAAATTTGGACTTAGACTGTTTTTCGTCTGTGGTACTCATTAATAACGGAATGGATAGACGTGTCTCACCATGCCTCTCAGCCATTATAAAATACACGGTAACCTGAGACCTCTTGTGGTTTATTGCTTTATTATTACATCACAATTCTATTGGCAAAGGATGTCCTCTAATTCCTTGTTTAGAGTCTCAGTTGTACAGTAAGTATTCTTCCATGCTTCGGCCAACTATAATAGAGTGGTTCTTTTCCCCAATTCAGTTATAGTCTCATGTTGTGTCGGGATCGTTCTTGGAGTCACTAAAGACGTTATAGGATATATTTTCACCCGAGAGAAGTGAGTACATTCTTATGGTACTTTGATGTCTCTTAACCACTTAATCCTATACTGTATACTATACTCAGTTGAACAGAATTCCCCAAGGCCCTATAATAGGCCCCCTTGTGTTTTTGTTCTACACTAACTAATTACCTTGACCTAATATTTGCGCAAAAAACATTTAAGCTATATTTTCCCCTTTTAGTGTATGTTCCCTCATATTTTCTAAAACATATGTGTATATATTTTAAGATGTTAATGTCTTTGCTTTTCTTTCAGAGATGTCGTTACGAGGGTTGCTGATGTCATGATAATGTATGGTTTTATCCATCTGTCTGATGCCGTTGCGGTGAGGGACATACCAATTTTAAAATGCCTTGTTTTATTTCTAGCCCACTTTGCAAGGTCATGTACAGGGTTCAATTTCTGGACAATCAGTGCGGACTATAGTTTTATACCTGCTTCTGGTCAGACCGGATTCCCAAAAGGAAATGCAGTCTGAGAGATATATATTTATTTATGTTTGACAATATCACAATGCAACACCTTAATTTAAAATGGATGTAAACCACATTGACCCTAGCATCCTTATGTTGGGCAAATTCCAGAGGCATTTGGAATCAGGTGTATTCAATCTTCACAGGCTGTGGCTGGAGGGGTTGTTAGAGGAGCAGGGAAGCAGATTGTCGGTGCACTGGCTTACTTCATCGGTTTCTATTTCATCGGCTTCCCCATTGGAGTGGCCCTAATGTTCCCAGTCAAAATGGGCATTGTAGGTGAGAAGAAAGAGATGAACGGTGTATAATAGCCGAGGACCAATAAGTCACTGGTTCTCAAGGGGGACCCCCAGATGGGTCATTGGGGAGATCCCCAGCAAAATGAGGAACAGTTTAAAAAGTTATTTTATTTTTTTGGCTATTCGAAAATCTACAAGCTTGAGCTGTTATATTTGGAAAATGTTGACAAATCTTCCTGTTGGTCCTTGGCACAAACTATTTTCAAAAGGGAGTCCATATCGGGGATCCCTGACATGCATACAGTATGTTTGAGAACCACTACAATAAGTAAAGGCTAATTTATATTTCATGACTCATTGCTTTGCTTGTCTTGTCGAAAGGGCTGTGCTTATAAACTAGCCATAACTGTGGTTCTCAACTGATTACATGTGGACCCAGCTGTTACTACTAGAACTAATAATGACCTGGGACTAGAAAAGTTAAAAGAGATGGATTGCACTTTACAGCTAGTAGTAGGGGAGCCTATCAATCAAATTTTGATGCCCGTGATTTTGGAATGTTAATTTTTGGAGACAGGTATATCTTGATTCTTGGGGTTACCAGAATGCCAAAAAAACATGTCTCCAATTTTTTACGTCAGGTTTAGCATGTTTAATTAGCATAATTAGCTAATAAATTGTCAAAGACGGAAATGGCAATAACTTTGCTTCTAGGTAACTTATAAAGGTGATCTAAGAGTCTAAGTCCATGTTTGTGATGTCCAGAAATTCATCTGTTACCATTGTGAAGTCATACAACCTTTCCTAATTAGCATAATTGCCATAAATTATGCAAAAACGAGGTGAACATCAGCAAATTGCTGCATGTTTTACTTTTAGTCAACTTTGAAAGCTTCTCACAGACTCCAAGTGTATGTTTACAACTCCAGGAATAATTATCATCCTATGAATAAATCATGCAACCTTTTGTCTATGTAATAATTATGTAATAATCACACCAAAACCAGAAATAGCTATATTTCTTTGCTTTAAGTTAATTAATACGCATGATCTTACAGACAGTGTAAGTCTGTTTGCATGTCTAGAAAATATTAGAAGCGACCTCGCACTAAAGGGCTGGGCGAGTGCTGGTGCTTTGGAATGGGGGGTCAGATCAACATATCTGCCTGGGTCATGACAGACTGCTGGGCGAGTGCTGGTGCTTTGGCATGGGGGGTCAGATCAACATATGGAATGTATTCTGAACTGGCCATATATGGAGCGTGTCTTGAGTGTACAGGGTTTGATGAGGTCAGATCAACATATTGAATGTCAGAACAGGTCAGCTCCATATAGAGATCTAATTTAATTTTTGGGCCTGTTGAGAACTAATAACTTTGGGGCAGGCCCGTCCGTCTAGAGTATAAATGGACAGGTATCAGTCAAAAGGGAGACATCAAAGAGGAAGGATGGATGGGGAAGGATCAACATAATGTCCGGAATGTCAGGTCAGCTCCATATATGGAGATCTAAGGGTTTGAGGTACAGTTTCTTGTCAATATTGATGACATCAGGGATCTCCATCCCTGATGTCACGTGATGTCACGAGGCATGACCAACCAAACAACTGACTAACGACTCGAGAAATGCATAATTTCCTAAAGGCGACCTGCAGTCGCAAGAAAGAACAATATGGGAAATGGTCACAGAATTATCAGATTGTTTATTCTAATATTTACAGAAAGTTTTGAAAATTGAAGGGTCTCCATCTTCGTCGTCATCGTCAATCCCCAACAGATGTGCCTTGCTTACCACACACCTCTAATCATCTGCCCCACACATGCACATCTCAGAGCAGTTCAAATTTTGAGATCGACAAGAACAATGTGATATGCACTGTGATTTCTTGCAGACACATTTGATCAGTTGGGTAATGGTGGCTGGGCCGTGGGTATCCCGTGTTGTGACTGGCACCAGTTGAGCTCCCTCAGCCTCCCATCCATATTCAGTTGCTGGTGGCATCTGTGGGTTAGGTACGTGCTGCGTCAGAACTGAGCCTTTTTGTAGCTCATAGTATATACAGTAGCAACTGCAGATACCACCTCCACAGGACACCTGTTTAGACCTGGCCAACAGGTTAAATTCCCTGGAGCTGTCTGATCAGCTCCAGAGACGGCATGGAACCCTGGTAAGGCTGAAGTCCTCGTTTTACCCAGTGCCTGCACTACTGGCTCCAGCGATGATACGTTTTTTGTTTCCCACACCGGTGATGAAATAGGTGTCCTTGCACAGCTGATGGTACGGTCGTATTGTAAGAACAAAGACATCAGTGTCAGGGGACTCAATGTAGAGCTGTGTTGCCCCTCTTTGGACAGCATCCAGGCTGTGCAGGATTATCCTTGTGTCAGCCTCTTCCTGTACGCTGTGGAGATGTTTTACATCGATAGAGTTTGAGTGGACAGCCTGCCTTGACGTGATTATAAAAACATTGGGTTTCACCTGGAAGTGTTGGAGGGCTTTCTTAGCAAGATAAGACAGTCAGCTCATCTTTGGTGCTGATACCTGACAAGAACTGTTTTTCTGACACTTCCCTATCGGTGTGTTGTCTTCCACATGATAAGTGGTAGGGGCCCGGGGCTTTCCACCCTGGCGTCGGTCAAATACTACATGGATCTCACTATGTTCTTTGGTCTTCCTGTCCAGTGTGGCTATGGAGTGGTCAGCTTACTGGGAACATGTCTTGATCCATGGTGGCTTTCCCATTGCCTGTACCAATGCCATTCCATCTATGACAGTTACACTCTTAGCTGGAAGGGTACAACTGTCAAAAAAGATTGAAGCATTTGTTTGCCAGCTGTACGAGCCCGGTACAAATCCTGTGGATGTTGATGAGCTCAGGTGGAGGTTATTCACAAAGAAACAATTAGAAGCAGAGAAGCTGCCACCTACACAAGCAGCATTAAATCAAGCCATTACCCATGCATATTATCAGGCAATGGTATGGGATCAGGACCACGTACCTAACCCACAGATGCCACCAGAAACTAAAAATGGATGGGAGGCTAAGGGAGATCAACTGGTGCCAGTCACAACACGGGATACCCACGGCCCAGCCACCATTACCCAACTGATCAAATGTGTCTGCAAGAAATCACAGTGCATATCACATTGTTCTTGTCGATCTCAAAATTTGAACTGCTCTGAAATGTGCATGTGTAGGGCTGATGAGTTATTAATTAACTTAAAGCAACGAAATATAGCTATTTCTGGTTTTGGTGTGATTATTACATAATTATTACATAGACAAAAGGTTGCATGATTTATTCATAGGATGATAATTATTCCTGGAGTTGTAAACATACACATGGAGTCTGTGAGAAGCTTTCAAAGTTGACTAAAAGTAAAACATGCAGAAATTTGCTGATGTTCACCTCGTTTTTGCATAATTTATGGCAATTATGCTAATTAGGAAAGCTTGTATGACTTCACAATGGTAACAGATGAATTTCTGGACATCACAAACATGGACTCAGACTCTTAGATCACCTTTATAAGTTACCTAGAAGCAAAGTTATTGCCATTTCCGTTTTTGACAATTTATTAGCTAATTATGCTAATTAAACATGCTAAACCTGACATAAAAAATTGGAGACATGTTTTTTTGGCATTCTGGTAACCCCAAGAATCAAGATATACCGGTCTCCAAAAATTAACATTCCAAAATCACGGAAAGTGATAGGCTCCCCTACTATAGCCAAGATACACAAATGTGAACAGGTCTCATAAAATGTCAGTTATTATGCACAGTCCTACAGTAGAAACAGACAGTAGTGTGTCAGTACAGCCGTGCTTGGAGAGAGTGCACATGCTGAGAGTCACTGTACTAGAGTCAATTATTCTGTCCTTATCGGTTCCCTATGTGTTGCAGGGCTGTGGTTGGGACTTTTCACCTCTGTCATATTGATGTCCATATTTTTAATAGTTTACCTATGTAAACTGGACTGGAAAAAGGCCACTACAGAGGTAGGTGTCAGGCCTACATCTATGTCCATGGATAAATGTCATGACTCATAGGTTTTATTTTATTTTCATTACATTACATTATCTTTATTTTGTCAACTTATACTTGGATGAGATGCTTTTGGACTGACAATTTGACGTACTTTACATATTGTACCGTAATTAGGCATTGGAGAGAGCAGGAGCCCCAATCACAGAGAGGAAAGAGATGTTTGGAATCGGGGGAAAAAGTAAGCTAACTCCAATTTCCTATTCCGAATCCTGACACATCTCTGAACAAACTTGATATTTTTGTGGATTTAAAAAAAAAACGTTATTCACAGTTCACAGCAAAAATAAGACTCCGTGTGCTGTAACACTTCTGATAGCTGAACCAGCATCTCATGTTTGAGCTATCAAACCACGCTCGGATCAACAGCGGTCGACCCCAAATAATGGCCTCTTGACACTGGGAAGCTTCACTCTCATGACACCTTTTTTGTTCCCCATCTCTTCATCTCCCCCAATCAGGGTCTTCTCTCATACCCCTGGAGGAGGTGCTGGGCACTGGATCTGGTTCTCTGACCTCTCAGAAGGCGGACGTGGTCTCAGGAGCGCTTGATTCGGGTCAGGGTGAGGATGTGGCAGCTGCCACTACAGTGAGGGTGGCTCTGTCATGCAGACAGCTGGTGGTACGGCGTGGCCTGATTCTCGGGGTCATGCTCCTCGTCCTCGCTGCTGGCATCTTTGTCGATGAGCTGGTCACCCGGCGGCATCAGTGAGGGACCTCACACAGCGACACGTCGCTGATGGTCCAACAGACAGTTCTTCCCAGGACGTCCTACACTGAACAACGGAAATATTCACTTCATAGCAGTGTTTAAAATATACAAAGAAAATGCCTGATGTATAGTTGAAATGTGTTTTGGAATTGTGAATTCTATATACTTAAAAGGATCCCTGCATGGCTAATAAGACAAATATGCCTTAAAACACTATACTTGCCCTCTATAACAAAAATTACAAAATAAAAACACCAATATTTTATTTATTTCATATATAGAGAATCTTTCACTCAATAGGGACTGCTCCCGTCGCAGGTTGATGATGTCATACGTCCATGTTTGGTCCAGCCCTATGTAATGTATGGAATGCATTGTATGGAGGGTCAGGGGTTGTTAGAGGAGCATGACATGTACTCACAATGCACTCAACCAAATTCGTCGCAGCAAAAGAAAGACAAAAAAGAATATCGTCATATCCCCAAACAGGTATGGACTAGTACTAGTATAAGTCATAATTTGATTTTGTTTTGGTAGGACATGATATATCCCAATTATCAAGAATGGGTGAGCTGTAGTGTGTCCAACACCAGCAGTGGTGAGCGCACTTCATGGCCCACTTCAACTCTGCTTGCGCACAAGTTGTGTGCAAGGCGCAAGTTGGCATCTCGAGAGAGTGCATCTAGTTACAGTGTAGATGTTATGACCAGAATGAGCCTGATTGAAATCAACCTCTGTGTGAGTTCATCCATGTGGGACTGCATGCAGCAGGTGCTTTTGCTGATTTACATCGTTGAATTGAGACGCCAGATGTCTTTATTTGACACGTGTTTGTGATGGAAGTTGAAGTAGTACTCACATGTTTTACTTAAGTAGTAATTATACATTATGCATTGCAGTATATCAAATACTCTGTTACAAGTACAAGTCCCGAGTTCAAAATGTACTTGAGTAAATTAAAGTGCAAAAGTATCAGCATCATCAGGTACAAGTAGTACTGGGTAAAAGTAGCCTACTCATTGTGCAGAATGTCTCATTTCAAGTTGAAAATGCATTACAAATCTTAAAAAAAAAATATGTACATATATATATATATATATATAATAAAGCTGAAAACCTTTTGTCTTGCTGTTGCCCTCAAATTTAGACCATTATTTTCTTCCAAATTGAAATTGCTTTGTCCTGAACAGACTTTTGGTATGCGGTCCGGTTTAGGCCTGGCTCAGGGAAATTTGGTATATGGTCTTTTTTTATTGCCCTAAATATTGTCTATATACATACATTTATGAATCCACTTACATCCTATGGCAGGCAAAATTGTCAAACATGTCAGGCTTTCCTTATGCTTTTAAGTAGCATGTGACATTGTACGGATATAACTAAACTTTGCTGTTTCATAGCTTTGCTTAATTACTGAATCAACCCTCCGCAAAGGAGTTATAACAAACGGTCTGGTAATTGTGATTTAACACACACCAATTGTAACATTTATATTACTCAAACATACATAGCCTCGTTGCAATAATGCCCGCCAACAATCACTTGATTTTGGCCATTTTATTACTATTATCTCATAACACACTCACACACGTACAAACATACTTCTACTAAACTTGTGTACAGTATAAAGCCTTATTTGCCTTGTCTGGCCCGTGTTTAGATCTAGTACAATAGCATTGATTGCCCTTAATCTGGTCATTACAAAGGAATCAGAGACTGTGGCGTTTAGTGGTAGTAACTGAAAACACAAAAGAAACACAAGATACATACTATTAATTCACAGATATAGCGACTGCATAGATGCATCATTTATGACTGAATTTAGAGCATTTAACGAACATATAACACATTACAAGGACTTACTTAAACGCGTCATCCCGTCTGTTACATCGTACTGAAAGAATGAATGAAAACACGTTCTACACATCCTGCCCTGTGCATAGCTCGCCTCTTCCTCTGTCACCCGACACTTCCTACCCCCATACCATGTGTAGTATGACCTTGCACATTCCACATAGTATATAGTATTGGTCACACATTTATCCCCCAATTAGCTGTATTAATATCTACATCCCTGAGACATACTGTAATTGGTTGATAAGAGGATCTCTGTTCTTATATAACACAGAGTATTTACTGTATAGGCAGTGAACTTAATAGCACCAACATCTATACATAAATGACACAAACATGAAGTTACAAATATAAGCTGGGCCGGCACTTAATATTATAATGATCCCACTCACGGAATAAACTCGACACCTCCCACTTTTAGGCTACGGTTTAAAATAAACCCAGTAGGCTAAATAGATTCCCCACAATCATTTGCAAACAAAAACATTCAAACGAAAATAAGAAATAAGTATATCAATCATGCTTCTAATTGATGAACGCCTCCGGATGGCACTCACCAGCTGAACTTATGAAATAATAAACCTAGTTTACTTTCATGCACTGAATTAATTTTGATCTCAATCTGACTGTAGGAGGTAGGCACCACCGCTTTGCTCCTTACTGAGTGACAAGTATGCCCCATCACCCAGCTGCCTCAAGTAAATACCCACTGACTAGTCTTACTCGCGCAGCATGCATATGGAAGAGTTCGTTAGGGTATTTCTCAAGAGGACTTTCTAGTCTAATTTACTGATCTTCAACCGGGATTAGGACAACCAGCCGCCGCACATCACGATGGAGGATGACGGATGGCCATGCCACCACGTCTTTCAACACCTGCGACCAACTGATGGGCAGACTTGGACATGTCCGCACCTTTACGTCCCTGACGACACCCTGGTTATCTGGATTCACCTCCACGACACGACCCATCCGGAATCGACCTCGTAGAGCACACCAGGTCGCCGACGGCCACATTCCGTGCTGGAACGTGCCATTTCTCTCGGATGAAGAGGGCCCGCCAACTGGCTCCACCGCTTCCAGAACTTGTCCACCTCGCGCTGGACCGCCCGAAGACGACTGTACGGGTAGCTAGGGAAGTCAAAGCCCAGGATGTCTCCCCTGGGCCCTGCCCGCCCCAACAGCAGAGAGTTGGGAGTGATGATGTCCACGGAATCCTCGTCGACTTGAGTTCTGGCTCCGATGGGTCTTTCGTTGGCCAGGTTAGCAGCAAGGTAGAGTAGAGTCTGGAACTCCAACGCCGACAGATCATCGGTGTCGCCGACGCTGCTCAACGCCCTTTTCAGAACATGGACGGCAGCTTCGGCCGCCCCTTTCCGATGCGGTGAGTCCGCTGGGCTAAACTCCCATGCCCAGTCGGTCCCTGCAACTGCTGCTCTTTGCTGGATCTGCTCCTTGTCAATGTCCCCTAGGAACTTGTATAGATCCTCCAATGCTGGTCTCGCGCCAACAAAGTTCGTACCCTGATCAGACCACAACTTTTTTGGAAGGCCTCTCAGAGCAGTGAATCGCTGGTAGGTCTGCAGAAAGGCCGCCATGCAACTGAAGACCACGCCCCAGACTTTTCACTTAATGCGTCGCTTCACAGTGCCCCTGACAGTGTAAGGACCGAACAAATCCAGCGTTGAGATGAGATGAGATGAGATTCAATTTATTGTCAATGTACAGTACAAGTACAGCACAGCGAAAAGTATTTTCGCATCTCACCAATAGTGCAAACATGTCAGTAAAGAGGAGGATACATTAATTACAGTAGTACAGTAGTAACAGTAATGGGCTGAGCAGTAGTCATTTAAATAAATAAATAAATAAGGATATGAGAGGAAGAGAAAAAAACATGATCTGTCCATATTGCACGTAGCCCTTTTGCACGTGGCCCAATGCACAAAGTGCTAAACTAAGGTCCAGAGACCATATTCCACAAGTCCAGTGGCCATATCACACGAGTCCACAAAGTGCAAGACTAGGATGAGTCCAGAGTCTCGGATACGACAGGGATGGTGGATGGTTTGGGGGCTGACACTGGAGGGGGGAGATGAGTGGATGAGGAGTTTAGGTAGATGAAAGTGGAGGGGAAGAAGCTGTTCCTAAGTCTGCTGGACTTGGAACCAAGGTTCCTATAACGTCTCCCAGAGGGGAGGAGGGCAAACAGACTGTGGTTGGGGTGAGAGGGGTCTTTTATGATGCTATGAGCCTTCCTCAGGCACCGTCTGTCATAGATGGACTTAATGACAGGGAGAGATGTTCCGGTGATGCGTTGGGCAGTTTTCACCACCCTCTGCAGTGCCTTCCGGTCAGAGGCTGTACAGTTTCCGTACCAGACCGTGGTGCAGTACGTGAGGATGCTCTCGATGGCACAGCGATAGAAATTCCCCAGTATCTGCGGAGATAGGTGTGCTTTCCTCAGTCTCCTCAAGAAGAAGAGACGCTGGTGGGCCTTCTTGACCAGAGACGCGGTGTTGAGGGTCCAGGAGAGGTCCTCAGAGATGTGGACCCCCAGGAATTTAAAATTGGGGACCCGTTCGACCTCTGCTCCGTTGATCTGAATGGGAGCGTGAGTGACAGCCCTAGTCCTCCTGAAGTCCACTATGAGCTCCTTGGTCTTCTTGGTGTTCAACGCCAGGTTGTTATCAGCACACCACGACGCCAGATGCTGGATCTCCTCCCTGTGTACTCGAACGGAGCTGCTGGACTTGTGCGCACTGTAGGAAGATTAGCCATCACTTGACTGGATAGCTTAGCCCCCCGTTTGCGACAAAACAGGCAAGAGTCGATCACCTTACGTGCGACCCTTGGCCCCTGAACCACCCAGGCTTTCTTCCTGACTCGCAGGAGTGTCCCAGCCACGCCCTCGTGGTTTGCACGATGAGCCTCCTCACACAGTAGTGTGCTGAGTCGTGCCTCGTAAGGAATGATGGGCACGCCCTGGCTTTCTTGGTCAACGGTCTGAACCCGGCCTCGGCATAGCAAGAGACCTGTCTTGTCGTTCTTACTAACTACAAGACGGTTTAGTGTCGTTGTCGGGAAAGAAATTCCCTCTTGGGCGGCAAGGCACAGCTCCTTAAATGCTGTGTCCCGCTCTCCGACAGAGAGCACCGCCCCCCACTGTACACGACTGCCGGAATTGAATAAGCCTCCGTGGCCGTGCAACACTCTGCGGACGTAGCCAACTGCCCCGCAGAGTTTTGACAGTGTGCTGCATCTAGCCAAGTCCATTTGGTTCACAAGGCCTGACCCCCACAGCTGTTCAGTTTCGATTAGATTAGATTAGATTAGATTAGATGCTGCCACAGAACCCCCATCACTGACTGGTGAAGGACCCCTGCTGACCGCTGGAGACCCCCCATTGTCTGGTGAAGATCTGCCACTGACTGGTGAGGACCCGCCACTGTCTGGCAGTGGCGCGGACCCCTGGTTCTTAGTTTGGGATCTAGTAACAGCAGCAGAGAATGCTTTAATTTTGAATACTTTTCTCTGCAATGTACTCACGATTTCCCGCGATGAAGCAGCCACCTCAGCAGCAGACTTCATAGGCCACTGGTCGACTGGTCTGGCTAGGAACTCTGGTCCCTTTTGCCACAGGGAATCACTGTCTAATTGCTCAGGAGAACCCCCCCTCGTGACTAGATCAGCTACATTTTCCACCCTGGGAACCCACCACCAGTCAGTCACAGGCCCCGCCTTCTGGATTTCCCCAACCCTATTAGCGAAGAACGTTTGGAACCCATAACTGTCCCTTTGAATGGCACCCAGCACTGTCTGGCTGTCGACAAAGTGATACCACTTCTCGATTGTCAGCCTGCTATGCTTCAGCACGTACCCTTTCAGTCGTGCGGCAAAGACAGCACCGCAGATTTCAGCCTTCACTGCATCGCCCTTTTGGTCTAGAGGAGCCAACTTGGCTTTTGACTCCACCAGACGAGTCTCCACCCCGCTAGCAGTTTCCCACCGCAGGTAGAGCACCGCTCCGTAGGACTCTGAGCTCCCGTCGGAGAAGGTGATGCCCCAGGGTTCCCCCACCCATCCGGGCGGAGTGATACACCTGGGGAACGTGATCGCACTCAGCTTTGCGTATTCCTCAAAAAGTTCAACCGCTTTCACGCGGAGATCGCTAGACAACGGTTGATCCCAAGTGTCTTTGGTCAGTGACCCCGCCTCTTGGAACGCCCTCCTGACTAGAATAACGCCTTTCTGTTTCAGAGGCGTCACAAGGCCAATGGGATCATACAGCCCCGCTACTTGACTCAGCAACATACGCCGAGTCAGAGGATTTGGCGTTTTCTCCGCCACCTCCTCCAGAGCAAGGTTTTCCTCGCTTCGCACTTTTTTCTTTCTGGCGGAAAAGTTTATGGCAACCATGATGAAGAGGCTGTCCTCCTTCACATGGTAACCAACCCCCAGAGCCTTATTGTCCTCTTCTCTCATCTGATTCGGCAACAACATAGTCTCTGGTTTCATTTCTCCATCTCCTTCCCTCCCACTTTGGCCTGACCGTACCCAGGGCTTTAGGTGAAACCCCCCGGTAGCCAGAATGGTTTTAACCCCCGCCAGTACCTTCTCCAGCCTCTGGGGGCAGTTGTGAGATAGAAAAATGTCGTCTACGTAAGCGTTCTCCACGATTACGTCCCTCTCGTCAACCATGTGGGTGAACTGAGGTAGATACGCTGTCTCGCGCATCGCTATTTGAGCTATGCTACCCGCTGGACGGTCTCCCATATTGACCCGTACAACTGCATAGTCTTCAATCTTGCTGTCAACTGAGTCCCTCCATAGGAACCGGTGCAAATGTACCTCCCGCTCTTCTAGCCAAACGGAGTGGTACATTTTGCTTACGTCGCCGATGGCGGCGTGTTCCCCTTCCCTGAAACGCAGCAACACTGCTCGGATCGGGTTCAAAACATCGGGCCCCTTTAGCAGGATACTGTTCAAACTCACGCCCCGGAATTCTTGACTACTGTCCCAGACTATCCTAACTGGCGTGGAAACTGAGTGTGGGTTCGGTGCCATAAGATGGTTGATCCACCAAACAGCCCCGTCCCACATGTCCATGGCAGCTTTAGACAGCTTGACAGCAGCACCTCTTTTGAGCATCTCATGCACCTGGCTAGCATAGGCCTGGTACCACACGGGATCTCGCCTGAGACGTTTCTCAGACTTTAAGAACATGGCCTCAACCGCCGCTCTATTATTCGGTAAAGTAGACGGGTCCTCTTTCCAAGGATAGCTCGCGTCCCAATGCGACTCATCGCTGTGAGCGTCGCTTGTCTTAAAAGTCAGGCCCCTCTTGACAATCTCCATTTCTCTCTCGTCAGCGAGAGACATCTCTTTTCCACCAGGGGCGCATTTTCCACAACGACAACCCCCACACAGGGGATCGCATGCCGCCCCAATACTGTCCCAACGCCACCAAGACAGTGCCGCGCTGGTCTCAGTATGGCAAGTGGTAGCCGCCTTAATTTCAACGGCTCCACCTCTCATTGAAAGAGCAAAATGGGTTGACGCCCACTGTCCTGTGATCATTTCACTGGCGTCGAATAGAGACGGATGACATCCGCTAACCGTCTTACCCAAAATCCCCGACCAAAGTACCAAATCTCCACATCTAGCCAACCGCTGTGGGGCTAAACGACCCTCACGCGCACTGATAAGTATTTCCACTTCCAGTGGACGTCGCAACTCCTCCGGATCGGTGCCCGGAAAAAGATCTGCAATGCGCCTAGGATTAACTGGACAATTGATCTTTGCAATCTCATCCAGACCATAACAAGTCATGTCATGGTCCAGTGGAGAAGAGCCCTTCTCCCCCATTGTCTTCAACTTAATGGAGTATTTTTTCGTCTTGAATGTCTTTTTCATCCCCCCAACACCCTGCACGCTCAGAGTAACAGGTTTTCCTCTTAGCCCAAGTCTTTCTGCAGCTTTGTGGGTGATATAATTTGTATCAGAGGCGAGGTCTATCAAAGCCCCCACCCAATCACCACTTTTCGTGGTTACTTCCAGCGTCATCATCAGAGCAGGCAACTCTCCGCCCTCAGTGCAGCCTGTCGTGGCTGTATTGTTTGTGTAAGCTTTGCGCACTATAGCTAGTTGCTTTGGCGTCAACTCGGCCTCAGCAAGCTTAAGTTCAATTTCATGTGTAGGCCCACGTGAGTCCCTCCCCACGTTACTAGCCCCCCCTCTCGCGCTGTCACTATTATTATTAGTGCTATCCCCGTTACGTGGACGCGCTTTGGGGCACAACTTGAAATTATGAGGAGGCGACGAGCCGTCTTTTTTGCACTCACTTAACCTACACAGGAAATTGTCAGTGCGCACTCTGCATTGGCCGTCATGTAGACATAAACACTTAAAGCATGCTTTATGTTTCTTCGCATACGCTCGCCGGCCTTCAACGTTAGCTTTCATGAATATTTTACAACGGAACAGTGCCCCTGAGTGATCGCTCTCTCCGCAGATTACGCACGAACCCCGCGCCTCTTCGCCGCTAAACGTAGCCCTTGTCGACGCACGCTTCTCGCGCGCCCCGTTCCCCGGCTTGTCATTCTGTCGGTCATTATTACGGCTACGTGAGCTCGGATCACTTGGTCCCTATGCCTTTTGCATTTAATTGTTCTTGTTCAACGAGCACCTTTGTATGCTCGCGTAAGAAGGCAATGAAATGCGGGAACCTGTTCTGGCTATCTATATTATTATTCGGATTACAACGCATCACAAGCCACCGTTCTTGCATTTCTGGCGGCAATTTAGCCTCCACATTGTGAAGGACGAGTTGATTGTGAATGACGTCGCTAGCATTAAGGTCAGCTAGATCCAGAACTGATTGCTCTATTAATCTAACGAGATTTAATGTCTCCTTTGGTTGGCCACTGCTTACAGCGGGCACACTTTCCAACTTCATTATAATCTCCTTAACAATTTGTCCTACGTTTCCATAGTGGAGCTCTAATTTCTGGTAGACCTCATCTGAAGTCTGGCAATAATCAAGCCTTAATTCATCATTTATCCTTTTATCAATGGAATCAATCAGTAGTTGGTAACGCATGTCATCACCCCATCCAGGATTGTCAAAGAGTGCATAAATTCTATGCCACTGTCTCTTCCATCTGAAGTATGACATGCGTTCCCCATTGAATTGGGGTAATTTCATAGGCTGAGCAGCCAGCTTGCTACCGGCTGACTTCTTTCCTCCATTGTCAACGGCGAGAGGTACACTTTCTTGTTTAATTTCCTCTTTAATTTCTATTATTATTCCGCCTTTGTGCTTTAAATCCTGGAGGTTGCCACTCTTACGCCCCTTCAAGGTATATACATCAGCTAATGCCTTGGTCAAATTCCCGTCAGAAATGCAGCCTTCCCAAGAGTTTAATAACGTCTGCACGTCTGTTAATGATTGATCAATTACACCCTCTAGCCCGTAAATAAGACTTAGGTCAATCTGCTCTTCTTTGTAACGGTCAGGATGGGCTCTATCTGCCGCCTCTGCCACCCACTTGAGTGCGCGCTGCACAGACTCATCAATGAACCGCTCCCATAAGTTCTTCTGCAATTCTGTCCGAGCCAAAAGATAGGACGCCTTTGCGGCATCGAGTTTCGTACTAACAGCAGCTATATCTACAGCGTTTTCATCAGCCTCTTCCAATGCACTTTTATAATCCATGCTACAAGTTAGAAGTTCATCAAAACCTATATCCATGTCTTTCAGTAAAGCCTTAAGTTCACTTTCGGACTTAAAGGCAGCCGTACTTTTTACTTTGGTCGTTAACTTTGTTAACGTGCATTGGCTCGATGCGCGCGCTTTCTTTAACACAGCTAAGGTCGTCATGGTTACGAAATGGCTTCTCGCTCGCCCCCCCCACCAACCTTGTCTCTCAAGATGGCCGGTCCGGCATTCCTCCCTGGCGGCCAGTTGTGCTGCGAAACATACAATGCGGTAGCTCCCCAACTCCTATGCTATTAGCGTTAGCATTAGCTAGGCTAGCCCCAACAACATCCAACTGGAGTTAACCTCCTTTAGCTTAGCATTAGCGTTACTGTCAGTTAGCCAAAGTTAGCCACCGTTAGCCTAATGCTAGTTGTTTGCTAGGCACAATGCAATGTCAATGGGAAGGTGGCTAGCTTCTTGCTTGTTTACAATTAGCTTGGTCTGGTATTCCCCCCCAAAGTCAATGCACAGTTTCCTTTCTGCAACACACAATTCCAGCGATATTCCCCCCAATGCACAAGCACTCATGTGGGCACTGAAACTCTTTATTTAGGTCGGCAAAACCGGATGCTTCCTAGCACCCAGGGCACAACCTCCTTAGCAGCAGGATTACGCTACTAGCATCCTTCCCCGAGTCAACCCAGGTCACCTCAATACGGCGCGGATGATTCCCGCAGATTTCAGCTACCTCCGGCAGCCTACGGGTTTCGGTCGCTGGTCCTTGGACTCGGCGATCGATGACGGGTCAGCGATGCAAACGCTGGATGGCCGTCTCTTTGTTGTCTTGCTTCTCGGCTAGCGTCACGCTAACAGCAGACAACAACCATTGATCACGTAGTAGCTAAGCTAACAGCTAAGCTAACACGGGCCGATGGCTTTCATTAGCATTGCGGATCACGCGGAATGCTCGTATTACTTTAGCTACGGTGAATTAAGTACCGTTGCTTCAGTAATACGTCGGTGGATTACACCGCTATTAATTACTACGTCGGTGGGTTACACCGCAATTAATTATTACTCTGGTGGGTTACACCGCAATTAATTATTACTGTACGGATATAACTAAACTTTGCTGTTTCATAGCTTTGCTTAATTACTGATTAAAACCCTCCGCAAAGGGGTTATAACAAACAGGTCTGGTAACTGTGATTTAACACACACCAATTGTAACATTTATATTACTCAAACATACATAGCCTCGACGTTGCAATAATGCCCGTAAACAATCACTTGATTTTGGCCATTTTATTACTATTATCTCATAACACACTCACACACGTACAAACATACTTCTACTAAACTTGTGTACAGTATAAAGCCTTATTTGCCTTGTCTGGCCCGTGTTTAGATCTAGTACAATAGCATTGATGATCATTACAAAGGAATCGGAGACTGTGGCGTTTAGGTAATAACTGCAAACACAAGAGAAACACAAGATACATACTATTAATTCACAGATATAGCGACTGCATAGATGCATCATTTATGACTGAATTTAGAGCATTTAACGAACATATAACACATTAAAAGGACTTACTTAAACGCGTCATCCCGTTTGTTACATTGTTCTTAAAGAATGAATGAACACATCGTGCCCTGGTATAGCTCGCCCCTTCCTCTGTCACCCGACACTTCCTACCCCCACACCATGTCCTAGTATGACCTCGCATTCCTGGTATATAGTATTGGTATAACACATTTACCCCCCAATTAGCTGTATTAATATCTACATCCCTGAGACATACTGTAATTGGTTGATAAGAGGATCTCTGTTCTTATATAACACAGAGTATTTACTGTATAGGCAGTGAACTTCTTCATAGCACCAACATCTATACATAAATGACACAAACATGAAGTTACAAATATAAGCTGGGTCGGCACTTAATATTATAATGATCCCACTCACGGAATAAACTCGACAGTTTTACTGGGGTTAAGTTTAGGAATAGGGTTAGGTTTAGGCATCGTTTTACTGAGGTTGAGGTTAGGAATAAGGTTAGGTTTAACCGTTTAAGCATAATTCACTTAGATTACTTTAGGAATACCAGGCCGCGCTGTTCCGCCGACTGTACGCCCGGGGCGAGTTGGTAAAGGGGCGAGCAGTCTCGTATTCGGTCATTTCATGGTGAATTGTTCATGAATGGACATCTTTGGACATTTTGCATCGTCGTCTCGCCTCCTGTCCACTTGTTTGAGTGTTGAATGTTCTAATCCGACCACAATGGAAACAAGTCTTTTGTGTGTGTGTGTGTGTGTGTGTGTGTGTGTGTGTGTGTGTGTGTGTGTGTGTGTGTGTGTGTGTGTGTGTGTGTCGTGCATATTTGACCATCTTTTTTACTTTTTGTGCTGATTTACCTCTACAAATGTGTACAAAACTAATCAGTCGAATAATCAATCAATCAAAAACATCCCAAACCTCTAAACCCCAAGCTGAATATTTTCCTAATCGTATAAGCCTGACTCCCCAAAGTCCTTCAACTGTAAAACAATCATTTATCTTGTGAGGAGCAGGAAAATGGTCTTATTTCTCAAATTCTATACTTGTGGAGTCGAGCCTCAAGTATACGCACGCACGCACGCACGCACGCACGCACGCGCACACACACACACACAGTGTGCACAAGTGCAGCAGTTGAAACAAACGAGAGTGTCCGTGTGAGAGATGATCGTGCCGGCATCTCTACGGCGCGCCACGCCAAGGGAAACATTCCGTGCATGCAGTCCGGCAGACGCTGGTGTGTGTGTGTGTGTCTGTATGTGTTTGTGTGTGTGTGTGTGTGTGTGTGTGTGTGTGTGTGTCTGCGTGTGAGTGCGTGCGGTGAGCAAAGTGCTAATAGCGTTGAAGACACTTTGGCCTCCGCCGACCGCCGCTGGGTTTTCCCAAAAGATAACAACATGGATCTCTCTCTGTTCTTCTGCTGTTGTCTTTAGACAGACAGACAGACAGACAGACAGACAGACAGACAGACAGACAGACAGACAGACAGACAGACAGACAGACAGACAGACAGACAGACAGACAGACAGACAGAGGCAGAGAGAAACAGGCAGAGAGAGACAGATGGGGGAGACAGGCAGAGACGGAGAGAGGCAGAGACAGAGAGAAACAGACAGAGACAGACAGAGACAGAGACAGATAGAGACAGAGACAGACATACAGAGTGAGACAGAGAGTGAGAGACAGAGACAGATACAGAGACAGAGACAGAGAGAGACAGATGGGGGAAGACAGAGACAGACAGACAGAGTGAGACAGAGAGTGAGAGACAGATACAGAGAAAACATGAACGGCCATCCTCAGTGGTATGTGCACATGCATGTCAGCTATGCTGTGTGTGTGTGTGCGTGCGTGCGTGTAGCTGTAATTGTAGCTGTAATGGAGATGAAACAGCTTTGAATTTGTGTGACCTCTTTCGGGGGCAGTTTCCAGGTGTATTGCCTGGCCTGCTTATAGCCTGGCGGCGCTGCCCCGGGACAGGTCTGTTAAAAAAAGGAAACATTTCAGATTCTCTGAATATCGGCATCTGTGGAACCGACCGGAGGGGAAGGAAAGAAAAAGAAAGAAAAAAAACGCGCCACGGATAATGCTGAACAGGCTCGGTCTCTCCATTCGATGCCGTGCGGATTATAGCGACTCAGAGAACACTCCAAGAGAGAGAGAGTTCAGGAGTGTTCTCTGTTTGTTTTATATCCATTTTTATATTGAAAGCTCCGGGTCTTTCTTTCCTCGTGGCGCCTCCCTTGGCGTGGCGCAGCGCCACGTGGTTCTGGCGGCGGTGAGGCTAATTTTGTAAATTAATGCTATACAGCGTCACGCTAATACAGTGGCTCCCAATCTTTTTGATTTCAAGGACCCCCAAATTGACATTTATTATACCTGCAGACAGACCCCCATGTGAAAAGCTGTTTCTCAACCCGTTTAAGTCACTTGACACCTGCACTGTTTTAACCCATTTTGGGCGGGAACCCCTTTTGGTGTTTCAAGCATTATGTTATACTTTAGCTATTGAAAAATAGCAGATCTACAAGCTCATAGCGCGGCACCGAGTGCCGCACTATGAACTTGTAGGTCTGCTATTTTTGAAAAATTGTGAAAATGTGGCGCAAATTTGGAATATAAGGAACGTTTTTTACTCAAATCTTTGCTTCTGGAGGGTCCCTGGATCAAGATAACCTGACTCCGCCAGATGGGGCAGCAGAGAGTACTCCCCCCAACATAACCCCCCCCCCCCCCTCGCCCGACCGTGCTCGCCTGAGAAAACGAGGCTGTCTGATGATGATGTCGTGTCGTGAAGCCGTGTGCCGTGCTGCATCGCTCTCAGCCACGCGTTTTGTTTGCTTTGAATTATTCACAGTGCAAACCACTGAAATGGGGGAGGGGGGGGGCTCTACCAGGCGACATGGAGAAAGGGGGGGGGGGGGGGGTGACGCCGTTGCAGGTCAGAGCCCCTTGGGAGCCATACGGCAGTGTTATGTTTCCTAAACAATGGGTCAGTAAATATCTCCCCCTTTTTTTAAATATCCTACATTTGTTAAAGGAAATCTGCCTATATACACCCACTTGCTTTTCATGAAGTATACTTTGTGCTCTTCGACGAGACGATCAACTTCTCAGCGGAGATCATGTTGGTTGCTCAAAGGATGAAAGACCATGTCTAGCTGTGTGTTGGTCTCAGGGACGTGCAGAGAGTGTTAGAGGGGCAGGGGCTACAATCCCGTGAGAGGGCACTTTTGGGGCGAAAATAGCAGATCTACAAGCTCACAACGCGTCGCGCTGCGACGCGTTGAGAGCTTGTAGATCAGCTATTTTCGGGGCGCAACCCAGCACTCTTTAGATGCGGTGTATACGACATGGATTTCAAAAGCAATTCTCCTGAATGCTGCCTTCCTTCCGGCATGGCATGGAAAGGAGTGCCATTTGCATTTCTTTCACCATATAGTGAATGCTGCATTCGTGGTCTGGAGAGGGGCGGTTGTTTTACAGACGGGTAAAAGGGCAGGTGCTGAAGCCCCTTTTGATGTCTATGTGTGCACGTCCCTGGTTGGTCTGGAGGAAGGACACAGCACTGCTCAAAGGAAGAAAGACCATGTTGTCTATGTGAAAGACAGCTGCGACAAAACGGATAAAATCGACCCCGGTCCGTTTAAAAAAAAAGTTTTGTATAGGCCTACGGACGCAATATTCGGCGGCAGCGTGCAAACGTGATAACCTGACTCCGCCAGATGGGGCAGCAGAGAGTACACTGGGTTCCCCCCTCCTGCTCCCATCTGGGAACTCTCAGGCAGACTTGATGCTCCGGCCACAAAACGGCCTGACCAATCAGCGGCAGCTAGAGGCGGGATCAAGGCAGCACTGTGTATACTCTCTGCTGCCCCATCTGGCGGAGTCAGGTTACAAACGTGATTGACGTGAGGTCAATACTTTTTTTCCCGTGCATGCTCCGACATTCACTTCCGATATTCGTCCCGAAAAACGCGTCCTATACTGTATGTGCAAAACACCTTTACGGTCATTTGGTTTGTACAGTAAAATGTGTGTGACACTGGGTGAAAAAGACACTTTATCGTGGGATAAAAATTATATATAAAAAAAAAATCACACCCGTGTGAACTGAGTGGTGCAAGGTCTTATATAGCCTGATCAGCTGTGGTCTGACGTAATGTCAGTGACCATAGTAACCATGCTCATTTTTTTGGGTCCCACGTACAGGTACACACATACATAGACATACAGACAAAGCTGGTTGTTGGAGTGGTTTGCACCACTCAAAAATCAGACCAGTCTGAAGCGAGTGGTGCAACAGCACCCCCTATTGGTACTCTAAACATCGGGACATAGGTTAGGACATAGGGACATTGCTGTTTTTTGGAGTGGTTGCACCACTCAAAAAAAATAATGTGTGGAGCCAGACATGGCAGTGAGTCAAACAACCTGGCATTGAAGGTATAAATGCCTATATAAGAAAGACCAGTCAGGTTTCTCACTGGACTGTGTGACTACCCCCACCCCACCCACCCACCCCACCTCCACCCAGTGCGTTTGGTGACAAGGGGAGATGGATGGGGGGTGAGGGTGCAGGGGGGGGGGGGGGGGGGGGGGGGGGGGGGGGGGCAGTGCCGGGGCAGCAAAAGACAAATGAGAGCGAAACCCACCACTCAGCACCGGACCTGTCGACCCGCGGGAGGGAGGGAGGGAGGGATGGAGGGAGGGATGGAGGGAGGGCGAGTGACTCATTTGTTTCAGGTTTGAATACATCACGGCCGGGGATTTGACGTGAGTGATACGCCGGGTTCAGAGGAGTGCAGACTTTTCAGGCGATATATATGCATGCCATGCAGGCACAGACTCACTATAGCATGTGATCTCATTGTGTATGTGTAATATTCCTCAGCGCATCGAGGAATATAGGAATCATCTGTTTTTTGGAATTCCCGAAAAGGGCCTCGGCGCGGCTTCACACGGAGTGACTTAAACCATGCATGTAGAGATGATGTGGTCGTTCCCAAAACCTTTTTATTTATTTTTTCATTTGGAGCCACCGCCTTTTCTGACAAAGTCTGAGACACGCACGCACGCCGGTACGCATGCATATAGTACTTGTGTTTTTCACTTGACAAACATGTCAGCCACCAATTCTTCTAAATCCTCCAGTTTTCTGAAATAAATATTTTCACGATTTTTCAAAAATAGCAGACCTACAAGCTCGTAGCGCGCCACTCGGCGGCGCGCTACGAGCTTGTAGATCTGCTATTTTTCAACAGATAACACATAACATAATGCTTAAAACACCAAAAGGGGTTCCCGCCCAAAATTCGTTAAGCTATGTAACCATATACTTACTCGTACAACGAATAGCGACATTAGCTGATCTACGAGCTCACATATAACAGCACACAAGCTTGTACATCTGCTACTTTTGCTAGTCATTTGTTTTACTTTCAAAAACGTAGATTATTGTTTGACTATTTTTGACAATATAATGACCCTCCCAAAAAAAAGGAATGTTTAAAATGTTGGACTCTCTCCAAACAGACATACAAGGCATGGGTCTCAGACCACACCCCCTGTGATCATGGGTCTCAGACCACACCCCCTGTGATCATGGGTCTCAGACCACACCCCCTGTGATCATGGGTATCAGACCACACCCCCTGTGATCTTTGGCACCCTCCATGGGTCTCAGACCACACCCCCTGTGATCTTTGGCACCTCCAAAATGGAAACCATTGCACCATAGGCTACACCTAGCTTTTTTTTCCTCCTCCTTTTTTCTTATATTTTTTTATCCCACGATTTTGCAACCCATTTTTTCACCCAGTGTCAATTATCTAATGTAATCCTGGGCGCTACACTTCCTCTGCCAATCTTGGGTGGGCAGCAGACTGACCTCATGCTTCCTTCTATGCATGAGGAGTCCAAGTTGCTTCTTTTCACCCGACAGGGGAGAGTCTCCCCGGGACGGACGTTATTCCGACCAGTTCCTTTCCCCTCCATCAGGCGCAGGGCCGGATCTACCATATGGGCACTTTGGGCACGTGCCCAGGGGCCCATGGGCACCAGGGGCCCCTTAAAAAATGTTTTTTTTTAATTCTTTTTTTAGCTCCACTGGAATTTTCCCTGCTAATCCAAATGAAATAAATGGTGTCTAAAAAGATTAGTGTTTTATTGTTAGTGAGAAGGCAGCTGAAAAGTGCAATTTTGTGTAAAACAGCAACAATGCGCTAGATTGGCTGTTGTTCAAGGTGGGTGGGCCCACTGGGCTGTGTGAGGTCAAGTTATTGGCTGTTGTTCAAGGTGGGTGGGCCCACTGGGCTGTGTGAGGGTGGAGTTAGGAGGTTGTTGGCCTTCTGATGACGTCACTCTGATCAGTTTGCCATATTAGGGACTGCAACAGCCACCGGCCCTTTGATTGGCCACAATGTTTATGATGTTTCCACCACTGAACCAATATAAGTGCCAGTGCACACAATAGGATGCCATTAATTCACAGAGAAGCATTTGTTCTGCTGGACGCTGCATCTGAACAGAGGACCTAATGAACACAGACAGGCTGCTGTTGCCGTGGGAGACAAAGTCTACTCATTTCAAGGGTGCTGTGACGTCAACAAGGATCAGATTGGTGTTCACGTCTTCAACACAGTGGCTTTATGCTGGACGGAGTTGACCTCAGAGACTACTGGAAGAGGAGAATGTCAACTTGAAGTTCCATCCAATCGGTGGGGACACACAGCTGTGATGATAGATTATATCGTCTACATCTGGGGGGGTTATAATTGCGACACAGCAAGGCACTGTAATGTTCTTTATGCATTTGATGTGGACACCCACAGATGGTTCAAGACCAAGGTTTCTGGAACTGTTCCAGAGGCGAGGAGCAACCACTCAGCCTGTGTCTTGGGGACGGTCATGTTTATCCATGGAGGATGGAGACTTGGGACTGGAGACTATAATGACATGTACAAGATGGACACTACCACAATGGTCTGGTCTTTAATTAACAGCAGAGGCACTACACCTCCTGCTTCATCACTCCACTCTGCCACCATCATTGGTACAAGGATGTTTGTATTTGGGGGAGGAGCCACCAACGGTAACAACATCATCAGTCTGTTTGACACAGAGACCAACCTCTGGCTGAGAACACCTTCTGCACAGCTTCTTCCTGAAGAACGCTGGGGTCATTCAGCCTTTACCTACAATGGAGATCTGTACATATTTGGTGGTCACAATGGGAACCAGAACTTCACTGATCTGTGGAAATTCAGTTCAGAGACGCTCTGGAAGAAAGTTGAGCCCAGAGGGAATGGCCCATGTTCAACATATAGGATGTGCTGTTGCATGGTGGGAGATCGCATCATCCTCTTTGGATCATTGGACAGACCTGATGAACTGCATGTCTTGGACTTAAATCCTAGTCTTAAAACGTTGTGCAAACTAGCGGTTATTCAGCACAATCTGAAGCAGTCTGGACTCCCACACAACATCAGGTGGGAACTGGCAGCCATGACTAACAGCAGCAACAGGAAGTAGGAAATACTGTTCCTGAAGAAACAGGGTGGGCTCGAGGAGCTATAAGATCAGCAGACAATGGATATCCAAGCTAATTCATGCCTCTGGACTTTAATTAACACCAGAGGCACTCCATCTCCTGCTTCATCACACCACTCTGCCACCATCATCGGGGCAAATATGTTTGTATTTGGGGTAGGAGCAACCTGCAACAACATCCTCAGAGTGTTTGACACAGAGACCAACCTCTGGCTGAGAACACCTTCTGCACAGCTTCTTCCAGAAGAACGCTGGGAGCATTCAGCCTTTACCTACAATGGAGAGCTGTACATATTTGGAATTTTCCCTGCTAATTCAAACGAAATAAATGGTGTCTAAAAAGACGCGTCAGGTGGTTAGACAAAAAAAGGTAAAAACACTGAAATACACACTGGAACTGGCAAATTCTCTTACCCATTTGCTTACTATGTGGGTCAAATAAAAATAATGTGTTTGTTACTGCCTGGCTGTCACTCTGGGGAAATACGCGCACGCACAAAGATTTACGCGTGCATGTGAAGGGGGGCCCTTCAAGCTTCAGTGCCCAGGGGCCCTCAGAGGTGTTAATCCGGCCCTGATCAGGCGCCCCGGCTGGCCAGGGGGAGGTATACAGTTTAGAGACCAGGATTACTGCATGTTTTTTGTGAGGGGACACGGGGAGAACTCCACACAGAAAGGCCCTTTCGCCAACCCCGCCTCGGGTATGGGCACTGATGGAGGAGAGAACACGCCGCCAGCGCCCACAGCGTCCCCAGCGGGAATCGAACCCAGGACCTTCTAGCTGTGAGGCTACACGTACCTTAACATTATAACACCACTGTATACCCCTAGCTCTGCACGCTCAACCGTTCACGCACAGCTCTCATAAACGCAGCTTGAAAAAAGAGCTTGTATAGATCGGCGTATCTTCGTCGCGCATTCACAGACGCACGACTAAGCATAACCGAGGCTTTACGAGCACGTAAATAACGTGCGTTGGTGAGAGTTCGGTAGCGTCCCGTTCGGCCCATGATGTGTATATTTCCCCCCCGGACATTTATGACCGTAATGGATGGCTTAAAGGTTAAAGGTTCCCTAAACGTTCCTCTTTTCCTTTTTCTTAACGTCAAGCGGATTTGTGTGGTACCTTTTTTTTGCTTTCTTTCTTTCTTTCTTTCTTTCTTTCTTTCTCTCTCTCTCGCACGCACGCACGCACTCATGCACGCACGCACGCACGCACGCACGCACGCACGCACGCACGCACAGTGGTGTAATGAAACTGTACTACACTTAGTCATTTTGATTACTACAGTATACTTTGGCAATTTGAAAATAGCAGACCTATACAAGCTCACAGCTCAACGTGTCGTTTTGAACTTGTAGATCTTCTATTTTCAAAGGAAGTTTGAAAACCTTCTGCATGCGTACTTGATTGATGCCTAATGCTCTTGTGACAGACTATTTATACAATATAAGGTTATTGATACTTTTACTGTCGTGAGTACTTCCATTACTGGGTGGTATGGTTCCAATTAAGCAGTGTGTGCGGCCGCTGTGTGCGAACAGTGTTGTACATTTACGCCCGGCGCGACGTTTGTCTGACATCCGATGAATAATTGCGTTTTTCTTCCTCCGCTCTCTCTCTCTCTCTCTCTCTCTCTCTCTCTCTCTCTCTCTCTCTCTCTCTCTCTCTCTCTCTCTCTCTCTCTCTCTCTCTCTCTTTCTCTCTCCTTCCTGTTAAAACAGTCCGGGCGCCAAATCATATCTATTGTATTATTCAGGCGGCGTTCCTTCCTCTGAGTCCGTGGCTGGCAGCAGTCTGCTCGTGCTCACGCTGTGCCGCAGCACGCCAAGGCGAGGCCCGGCACACAACATGTGTCTCTTACACTCATAGTCTTGCCAGATTTTGCAAGAGAAACAAGCGTCCATGGGTCTATATATTTATATCGGCATGCATGGGTTCCCTGGCACAGCATTGAAACCATGATCTTGATGACTGATGATTGTCAGTCAGTCAGTCAGTCAGTCAGTCAGTCAGTCACCCGCCCGCCCGCCCGCCCACCCACCCACTCACTCACTCACTCGCTCGCTCCAAATGCATGCCCACGTGCACAGACTCGCTCCTGCACACACGTGTGCACTCGCTCACCCACGCTGGGGCCTTAATGGGTAAAATACACACACATGCACCCATTTCAGCAGTGTGTGTGTGTGTGTGTGTGTGTGTGTGTGTTGGGGGGTGTCGTTTGAGAAATGGAGGGTTCATGAATAATCAGTGGTATAGAAGAAGTACTCAGATTAGTGTTTTCACTCAAGTAAAAGTTTTCACGTCATGAAAAAAAAAGTAAAACGGCGTGTTGTGAGCTTGTAGATCGGCTATTTTGGAATAGCCAAAGTATAAAAATGGGTGCTTAAGTGGTTAATGTATGTATTGTAATTATAACCACAATCGGTAAAGGTAACTGATATTAAACTAATATTAATAGGGCTGGGACTTTAAAGGTATATTCAGTGATTTCACTTAATTCAAATATCACTTATTTTTTTTGTTTTGTTGTGATAATCCTCCCTACTATAGTGTGCGCTGACCATATAAGGAGTTCCTCCCTGTCCCCAGTTAACCCCTGGCGGGGGTCAAAAAACCTTAGGTTTTGTTTTTGGCTATATGTGGCCCTGCAGCCTTCATCCAATCAGGATAGAGAGGGGCCTTCCGCCAATCATGATCGAGCGGGGACGGGCCTTTGTGTGCGTGCTGTTGGCCTGTCGCGTGGGGGGGGGGGTTCCAAATCACTGAATACTCCTTTAACTGATTAATTTCGATTAATTAATTACAGAAACAATAACGCGATTAATAAAAACGTACGCATTTTAATCACGCTTAGTTTTTGCACCACGGAACCTTTCTCACTGGACCAATGTCAGGCGTGCCGATCATACCGGCGCACGCAATGGGAGAATAAGCCAATCAGACCTCTTTGCTTGGCCCAGTGGATGATGGGAGATTAAGATTGAAAAAAAAAAAACTGACTCATTGATTCACTCGTATATACCATACCAAAATCTGTTTTAATTGAAACAAATGCTTCTCAGGTCACATATTGATGTGCGATTAAATTGCGATTAATTTTGATTAATTAATTACAATGCCTCAAATTAATTAGATTAAAAAAATGTAATCGAGTCCCAGCCCTAAATATATAATAATAATAATAATAATAATAATAATAATAATAATTTATATAGTAATTGCTGTGGAGTAAAAAAGTACAACATGTGTCGATCTGACGTGAAGCGGAGGAGAAATAATAGGAAGCATAGAAAAATGGAAATCCTCAAGAACATTAAAAGCCCCTCAAAACTGTACTCAAGCACTCGAGTAAACACATACTCAGTGTGTGTGTGTGTGCGTGTGCGTGTGCGTGTGCGTGCGTGCGTGCGTGCGTGCGTGCGTGCGCGTGTGTGTGCAGTCTGGGGGCCAGTGAGAAATGGAGGGTCCATGAATTATGCCTTGTGCCGTTGGTGTAACAAGGACGAGATTAATCCCCTCTCGCGTACACACACACACACACACACACACACACACACACACACACACACACACACACACACACACACACACACACACACACACACACAGCGCGCGCGCCCACACAGGCTGATTCATTTCACATTCATAATTTAGTAATTGCGCGGCCTCGGACAGTTGGATATACAGCTAATGAGATTTACGCATGCTCTTTGGACCCGGGGCACTGCTCTGGCTGTAAATACACCATGCATTGTGCATGAGCGATGGAGCCATAAGTCCATGCAGGGGCGGGCAGGCTGTTTTGAACGCTGCTGTATTATATAGTGCATGCATAGTGTGCGTTATACAGTGAGCGAACATTGTAACGGTTTTACCCATTTTGACCTGAGATCAGATTCTAAAAATGTCTTCTACATCCTGACAGTTTTCTGAAAAAGCTATGTTTCTATGTCAGTGGTTCTTCGATTTTTCAAAAATAGCAGACCTACAAGCTCCTAGCGCGCCACTCGGTGGCGCGCTATGAGCTTGTAGATCTGCTATTTTTCAATAGCTAAAGCATAACATAATGCTAACACCAAAAGGGGTTCCCGCCCAAAATGGGTTTTAACAATGTTTACTATCTAAAATGTTTTTATTCAATATGCTTTTTTTTTTTTATATATATGACTAGAGGTTCGGGTGGCCCGAACAGCTACATTGTTTGTGTGAGCTTGTAAATCTACCATTTTCTACCAAAACTGTAAAGTTGGTAACATAATGGACCCTTATAGATCTTTAGCTCTTGAGAGCGTAACATCAAACCAAATGGACCTGTACGGGTCCATTTTGGTTTCATTTTACGCTCTCAAGAGTTAAATTATTGTTACACATCTGCATTTACAAGACGTCTACACAATTAGAGAATGTAGAATGATTGTTGTTTTGATCAACTTCTGCCAAAAGCATGGAATTGTAGACAAAATCGTATCCAACAACAACAAAATATTCCTTAGTTTTGGATATGAGAGACTTAAATCTCATCAAAATGGTGGTCCGTAGCTCAAATGCAGGGTAAATAATGGGCCTTGAAATGAAAAAGGTTGAAAACCACTAACATAGGGCATTCATTTACGTAAAAACACAAGAAGTTATGGAGATGAGAGCTTTCCGCCCCCCCGACTATAATGCTGGTTGAGTGGAATCAAAAAGAAACACGGCAAAGATGACACACTCTGGCCTCTTCACTGAAGCAAAACGTCCAGTTGTTTATTATGACAAATCAGCCCTGCGTCGTGCTGGGGATTTTTCCGAGGGAAAGTGTTTCCGCTGATAACCAGAAAGAGAAAAACAAATTATGGTCAGTTCAACAGGGACGGATTAGAACGGGAGAAAACGCGCCGTCGGACAGAAACCTCTTATCTCTACGTTCTCTAACCGATTACATGCCACTAGGGGGCAGCAGTGGTGGCTCAGGGGTAGAGTGGCCACTAGGGGGCAGCGGTGGCGGCTCAGGGGTAGAGTGACCACTAGGGGGCAGCGGTGGCGGCTCAGGGGTAGAGTGACCACTAGGGGGCAGCGGTGGCGGCTCAGGGGTAGAGTGACCACTAGGGGGCAGCGGTGGCGGATCAGGGGTAGAGTGGCCACTAGGGGGCAGCGGTGGCGGCTCAGGGGTAGAGTGACCACTAGGGGGCAGCGGTGGCGGCTCAGGGGTAGAGTGACCACTAGGGGGCAGCGGTGGCGGCTCAGGGGTAGAGTGACCACTAGGGGGCAGCGGTGGCGGCTCAGGGGTAGAGTGGCCACTAGGGGGCAGCGGTGGCGGCTCAGGGGTAGAGTGACCACTAGGGGGCAGCGGTGGCGGCTCAGGGGTAGAGTGGCCACTAGGGGGCAGCGGTGGCGGCTCAGGGGTAGAGTGACCACTAGGGGGCAGCGGTGGCGGCTCAGGGGTAGAGTGGCCACTAGGGGGCAGCGGTGGCGGCTCAGGGGTAGAGCGGCCACTAGGGGGCAGCGGTGGCGGCTCAGGGGTAGAGCGGCCACTAGGGGGCAGCGGTGGCAGCTCAGGGGTAGAGCGGCCACTAGGGGGCAGCGGTGGCGGCTCAGGGGTAGAGCGGCCACTAGGGGGCAGCGGTGGCGGCTCAGGGGTAGAGCGGCCGGATGGTAACCACAAGGTCGCCAGTTCGAACCCGGGCTCCCCCAGAGTTGGTGTCGAAGTGTCCTTGAGCAAGACACTGAACCCCTAATTGCTCCTGCATGTGCAGGTTGGTGGTTTCCGCTGGCATCGGTGTGTGAATGGGTGAATGTAGTGCACAATCTATGTAAAGCGCCCTGGATAAAGGCGCTATATAAATGCACCATTTACCATTTATGCCACCATCTGGTGGCTAAACTCGGTAGTGTTGCCAGACAATTCCAATGGAGTCAGCTCTTTGAGTCTAGTCGAACAGGAAGTAAATCCACGCGCTACGTCCGGCCGAGGAAACTCTCCCCTGTCAGGTGAAAAGAAGCAGCTTGGACTCCTCATGCATAGAAGGAAGCATGAGGTCAGTCCGCTGCCCCCCCAGGTTGGCAGAGGAAGTGTAGCGCCCAGGATTACATTAGATAATCGACACTGGGTGAAAAAATGGGTTGCAAAATCGTGGGATAAAAATTATTAAAAAATAAATAAAAAGAACAGGAAGTAATTGTGTGGCGCACGGAGTCTCCGTCCACAGCATCATCTCAAGAAGTAAACAATGGTTTTACACTCGCGAGGTCGTATCAAAGTATCGTTAAGGTAAACATATTATAGCCCTTTATTTCAGTCTGAGCCCTACACATGTTTTGATCGTGTGCGTGGATTATGGATATCCGATGGCGTCACAACATGGGCTAGCCGCGGATGCTAAAAACGGTAAATAAAATACTATTAATTCTGGATTAAATGACATTAAAGAAACACGAGATTTCTCGGGTTGCATGGCAAAGGAGGTAAAAAGGATTAAACCCGGAAAATCACGGGGTTGGCAAATATTTTGTTAACACTCCACACGCCACGTCCAACCGGGGAAACTCTCCCCTGCCGGGTGAAAAGAAGCGGCTT
Source organism: Electrona antarctica (assembly GCF_951216825.1). NCBI lineage: Eukaryota > Metazoa > Chordata > Actinopteri > Myctophiformes > Myctophidae > Electrona > Electrona antarctica. The sequence goes on along the minus strand of NW_027638147.1, from coordinate 1,600,504 downwards.
GGACTCTCCATGCATAGAAGGAAGCATGAGGTCAGTCCGTTGCTCTCCCCAGGTTGGCAGAGGGAGTGTATAGCGCCCAAGGATTACACTAAAACAATTGGCACTGGGTATAATTATAGGGTTACAAGAACGTGGGATAAATAATGTCGATTTGACCAAAACATTTCTTAGGCAATTATGCTATGAGGCATAATTGATCGGGTTAGTTTATCGATTGTTGGCTGCTCTGTCACAAGAGCAGGAGTTGGAGAATAATGTGAAGAGCTCCTTATTCCCGCTTCTCCTCCGGGAAACGATTGACTGCAGCGTGAACCATGCTGGAACCATCAACTCAGCACCGTTTTCGGTTGCATTCACTTAATTGGACAGTCGTTGGATGCTAAACAACATCCCTGTGGGACGCCCCGGGCCAACAGCCTCTACTAACTAGACTGGGTTTTAACAGTCACACATAGCCTCAGCGACGAGCGATGCACATCGATAAAATATCTCAATTGAAACCTAGTGCTGTAAACAAAAAGGAGATGGGCATTATAGTTCCAGAGTATGACACACAAACAATTCAAATTAAAAAGACAAATATTGCACTTTTGACTATATTAAAGGTATATTCAGTGATTTCACTTAAAGGGGCATTCCACTCATTTTCAACATTTTACTATGTCATTAATATACCTTAGAGCTGTTGTGGAAATAATAAAATAAAATAAAAAAGTCCCCCCATTCTGTGTTTCCTAGAACCAGAGGTCTGAAAAAAATCACACCTGTGTGAACTGAGTGGTGTAAGGTCTTATATAGACTGATCAGCTGTGGTCTGACGTAATGTCTGACGTAATGAAATTACACCCGTGTGAACTGGGATAGCAACCATGCTCATTTTTTGGTACAAACAGACAGACAGACAAACAGACAGACACGTATACATGGTGAAACACATCTTGATGATGTCATCAAGATGTGTTTCACCATGTTAATGATTTTTTTCATAATTACAGTTCTAGGAAACACAGAATGGGGGGGACTTTATTATTTCCACACAACAGCTCTAAGGTATATTAATGCCATACTGTAGTAAAATGTTGAAAAGGGGTGGTTTTCCCCTTTAATTCAAATATCACTTATTTTTTTGTTTTGTTGTGATAATCCTCCCTAGTGTGCTGACCATATAAGAAGTTTCTCCCTGTCCCCCCTGGGGGTAAAACACAAAAAAACGTTGGCACATATTAAACATATTGAACATATTAAACCAAATCACGCAAATCACTGAATGCTCCTTTAAAGCCCTGTATCAAATATAGCGAAAAGTGTAACTTGAACCTGTGCACAACTGCTGAAATATATTTACTGTAATATATTGATGAGAGAGAGTCTCCATTGTGTCTCCATAACCAATGCTGGTCGTCAAATCTTTTGGCTTACAGGAATGCGACGAAATTCAAGTCTCCATGGGGTGAGTAGTGCTTTATAGAATTACATATTGCATATTACATATAATTTTTGGGGTCCTTGACATGAAATATTGAGAACCACTGATATAGAAACATGAGGTTTTTCAGAAAAAAATACATTTAAAAAAGATATTTTAAAAAATGTCGACGTCAGGCCTAAATGGGTTAACATATTTTACCATACAGATTGGACAAAATCACATTGTATTCATAACAAAGTTACATGACGCAGCTAACAACTCAAGTACACTTTTGACTGAGCAACTTTCCCTTGAAGTGTAGCCTAAACTTTGACTCAAGTAAAGGGCAAACAAAGGCAGACGGGTATTACGTCAATATACTATAGCCCTTATTAGACACTGTCAGTCAAGCACTGTACATGAAAAGAGTCAATAACTGAGGGGGGGGGGGGACGTGGTTGCTGGAGACTGAATTGGACGTGGCACGTTCCAAATACCTTCCATGCATGCAAATCAAGGCCACAGGCTCTCATAACGTACACTCGCCAGCTTTGTGTCCGCGTCGTGATTCGTCCCACGTTGGTGTCAAAGACGAGACGTGGTGGGTGTTGTTGTTTTTTTTTGTGCTCAGACAACGGGAGACGTAAAGCATCTGTCTCATTTTAGATTGTATATATAGGCTATATGGCACATTGGTTATGAACAATAGCAGGTGTTCAAGCTCGTCACTTTATGCCATGCTGTGAGCTTGTAAATCTACTTTTTTTGAAATTATGAAAATGTTTGCGAATCGCCTGGAACAACATCTTTTGAGAAGTGGGGGTTCATGGCCAAATAGAAAACGTTTTGAAGGTCCTTGATGTGGAAAAGCCTCCATTTCTACTGGATATCAACCACGTCAACATACGTTTTTCAGACATTAACAATTTTGTAGAATTGGCCTCAGGTCTTAATGGGTTATACGACCGTGACCATGCAGAACCATGCGCCGACGTGCAGGCTGGGACTTCGCATGTCGGCCCCCGAATGTGTCCCCCCCAAAAAGCCCCCCACTCACTCACTCACCCACCCACCCACCCACCCACTCACTCACTCACTCACTCACCCACCCACCCACTCACCCACTCACTCACTCAGTCCTTTTATTTTATGGACACCGTGAGCCAGTGGCTTTCATCTCTGCGACCAGTGGCAGCGCTCAAAAGTAAAAGTCTCAATGCTGCAATGTAGAAATACAGTAAATAGGAAATTAGTAAAAGTCTGGGATTCAAAATGTGCTTGAGTAAAAGGTACAAAAGTATTGGCATCAAAATGTACTTAAAGTTTTCTTCGACGGGTGGCTGGCCCTTAGAGATAGGGTGAGAAGTTCAGACTCGGGAGTAGAGTCGCTGCTCCTTTGCCTGGAAAGGAGCCAGCTTAGGTGGTTCGGGCATCTGGTTAGGATGCCTCTCGGGCGTCTCCCTATAGGGAGGTCCTCGAGGCACGTCCCACTGGGAGGAGACCCCCGGGGTAGACCAAGGCGTAGTTGGTGGAAACACATCGACTCACTGGCCTTGGAGCGTCTCGGAGTCCCCCAGGAGGAAGTCACTAATGTTGCTCTGGAGAGGGAAGTCTGGAGCTGTTGCCCCCGCGACCCGAATACGGTTAAGCGGTTGAAGATGGATGGATGGATGTATGCACTTAAAGTACGTATATTAGAACGTATACTCATTATGCAGAGTCCCATGTCACATGTTTTCAAATAATATATACAATGTATATAAAAAATCATCTGAAAATAGGCCGAAATGTATACAGAGCCGAAGGTGGTTAACGTGTGTTTTTTTGTAATAGTAATCACAATCTACAAAGTAACAACCGTAGTAACTGAAGTCTTCAAATAATTGTAGTGGAGTAAAAGTATAATATTTGCCTCTGAGATGTAGTGGAGTATAAGTATAAACAAGTATAAGTAAAAGTGCTGAAAGTTGGAAAATACTCCAGTAGAGTACAGTAGTTGAGTAAATGCACTTTGATCTGGGCCCGTATCGCCAACGACCCTCATCGGTTCTGTCTAATCTGGACTGTATTCCCTGTTTCCCTCCATGAATCACGCCTTTGTAGTCTCTCTCTCTCTCTCTCTCTCTCTCTCTCTCTCTCTCTCTCCCTCTCCCTCTCCCCTCTCCCTCTCCCTTCTCCCTCTCCCTCTCCCTCTCCCTCTCTCTCTCTCTCTCTCTCTCTCTCTCTCTCTCTCTCTCTCTCCCTCTCTCTCTCTCTCTCTTCTCTCTCTCCTCTCTCTCTCTCTCTCCCTCTCTCTCTCTCTCCCTCTCTCTCTCTCCCTCTCTCTCTCTCCCTCTCCCTCTCTCTCTCTCTCTCTCTCTCTCTCTCTCTCTCTCTCTCTCTCTCTCTCTCTCTCTCTCTCTCTCTCTCTCTCTCTCTCTCTCCCTCTCTCTCCCTCTCTCTCTCTCTCTCTCTCTCTCTCTCTCTCTCTCTCACAGCGTTCAATGTGTTTAATATGTGCCAAGTGACAAGCCAAGCAAGTAGCCAAGAATGTTAGACCGAGGTTATTGGCCCCGAGAACTAATATACATGTCAAGAAAAGGTTCTGCCCTCGTTTTCCATGCTCGGACCCAACCAACGCGGGACGGGGCGGTGGTTGAGGGATCAGGCGTTTAATCACAATTCATCACCATAATCCGAAGAATGTCCCAATTGTCAAATTCACGCGAGACTGTAATGGCGGATTTAAGCCCCGGTTGCGCATCGTGTCGTGTGTATACCAAAAATTGCTGATCTACAAGCTCACGTGTTGCACTGTGTGACGCTTTGATCAGCTTGTTGATCGGCTATGTTTTATTGATGCGCAACGCATCAAAGAAATGTTTTTTTTCTTCTCTTTTATTTTAATTTTAATTTACTTTGTATTGAATTTTAATCAAACATACATGTAAATGAAAAGACTTGACACAAAGCATTTATTTTGGTGATGCCTCATAATACAGGCTGATGATTTTATTCGCGTTAAATAATCAACCTCCATTTAATAATCAACCTCCATTTAAACAAAAAAAAACAATATGTCACTTAATTGCCATGTTAATAATCACGCTCTCTCAGTGCACATGAAAACAGCCGTTTAAATTAATGTAAAATGTATCGCAAGAAAGTAAACGCAAAGTGCGAGAGTCGGCGCTATATATGCACAGCGGCCCCGCCGTGAGAGAGCGAACTCTTAACACATCTTTTAGGCCTGCATGTGTGCGGAGGAGAGAGGGGGGGGGGGGGGCCTTACGGGGTGAACGCTACCAATGGTGGCACTCTCCCATCTCCCACATCTGGTTCACATGATCAAACAAGGCCAATAATACGACTGTGTCCAAGAGAAAGAGAGAGAGAGAGAAAGAATGGACCGATAACTGAGTTCCAAAAGCACTTGGAGGTTAACCCGTTTTGGGCGGGAACCCCTTTTGGTGTTTTAAACATTATGTTATACTTTATCTATTGAAAAATAGCAGATCTACAAGCTCATAGCGCGCCACCGAGTGGCACGCTACGAGCTTGCAGGTCTGCTATTTTTTTTTAATTGTGAAAATGTGTCACAAATCTTTGAATATATATTCTTTCAGAGTGAACGTTTTTAACTCAAGTCTTTGCTTCTGGGGAGGGTCCCTGGAACATATTTTCCGAAGGGGGTCGGCGGCCAAATACATATATTTTTGGGGGTCCTTGACATGAAACTGTTATAGAAACATGAGGTTTTTCAGAAAATTGTCATGATTTCGTTTCGACGTCAGGCCTAAATGGTTTAAGCTTGCCTGTCTATAGTTTACGTGCGTTGGACGGCGCGTCGCCGATGACTCAGAGCGAGTTGAGCGAACCTGGACGGAACGGCAGAGACTGGAGAGTGAACGGGGGATCTGAGAGAGGACCGACGACGGAGGAATGAAGGAGTTTATTCAACTCTCGTGATGGACGATTCTATATGGAACAACTTAAATACACTCCATATATGGAACTGAAATGCATAACACTCCATATATGGCCTCTGCATTCTGTAGGACGAGGAGCCAACGGTTCCAGAGGCCATGTGGTTCCATACTGCACGTTTAAGAACTTCACATGTCCTGCCATTGGAAATTCAGTAGATTGTCAGTGCGTTGTCAGAAACAGAACAGTTCAGTAGATTGTCAGTGCGTTGTCAGAAACAGAACAGTTCAGTAGATTGTCAGTGCATTGCCTATATTATACACCACCATCAATCTAGAGTAGATGAGTGTGGGGGTTCGAACCCAACCTCTGGCTTTGTCGATAATATGAAAACGATTGGCCCGTGTCCTGGGGAGGGAAGCCATGCCGGGCGGGGGAAAAAATCGCAACCGGCTCAGAGCAAAATGTTGTTTTTTATCGGTGCCGTGTCAGATCAACATATAAAGCGATATAAAACGTATGTCAATCGCAGACAACAGATAGCTATTAAAAAAACGTATATATATACTGTACGTCAACAGCAGACCTTTTGATTGATTGATTCTAGACTATAGAAAATGCAAACAGTACATGGTACCGTCAAATAACATTTTGTCCAAAAGGATAGCACCGAAAAAAGACCTTGCGGTCTTGTTTCCATTCAGGTCCCATGCATTCCCATGCATCCACCTGAACTGAAGCCGCACCCACAGCTGTAGTTGTATGATAAAGGGGGAGGGGTTAGGGGAGGGGCTGATAGTATGATGTCACTATATTACTGTTTATTTCATTGGCCCGTTTGACTCCAGGGTTCAGCCTCCAGGAAGAAACCCTAAATACAAAATGAATACACCATTGCACATAAAAAACGACTCCAGGGTGTCTAATGAATACCTCATAGACACATGAAAAACTGGAAAAATACAAATATTGTGGCACTCTCTCCCTCCCTTTAATTACTGTCCAGTGTGTCCACCACTGCTTTGACAGGTTTACACAGTAACAGTCTAAGCTTTATTGTGTATCGGGAGGAGTCGGACCAACCGGTCACAACCAGAAGGCTCGTTTTGCGAATCCACTTTGTGTTTAGACACTTTGTCTAAACACGATCTCTTCGTGACGGAGAAGGAACAAACTTTATAGTATAAACAGTTTGTAGGGAAAACAAAACACTTTGGTCGCCACCCAAAAACCCTCCGCCGGGACGCAAACCAAACATTTCTCTTTCATCTATTCCAGCCTGACATTGCCGTATGTGTCTGTATGCCACTTGGCTCCGCTCGCTAGCAGTCTGACGCATCTGTTACAGAAGAAAAAATGAAAACACCGGAGGGGGCAGAAAACACCTGCATGTCTGCATGCGTCCCGCTGAATTGTTCACAAGTGCTGCCAGGAGTGGTGAGAGAGTTGAAGAAGTACTCTTTCAAGATTCTACTTGACTAAAAGTACAAAGGTTTTCACATCAAATATACCTGACAATGCCGCCTAGCTGTCCAAAGTACAGTACAACAGTAAAAGTACTCATTATGAATGGCCAAGTATTTAGAAAATAATGCGACACGTTGTCAGCTTGTATAGATCATCTACTTTTGAACAGCCTGGGTATAAAATAGTTTGTAATAATAATGCGAATCTGTAGAAATAACGGAAGTTATTAAATAATCGTAATAGAGAGAAACAAGGAATGATTACATAGTAATAATCTGTCGGGTGAAACAGGCGCTGTCCCCCTTTGTGTCTTTGTTTCCCCCCCCCCCCATATTATTATTATTATGATGATTTTGGTAACGTGTATGTTTCTCTGGTGCAACCTCTCGGCCGTCGTTTGCATTCGTTTCCGACGTTTTGTTGTCACTTTCTTGCTGTCCAGCTCATAACATTAGCAGCTGAGGCTGCCGCTGCGGTCGTACAGCTTGTTGCTTCGAGGCTGCCGCTGGCGGTCGCACAGCTTGTCGCTTCGAGGCTGCCGCTGGCGGTCGCACAGCTTGTCGCTTCGAGGCTGCCGCTGGCGGTCGCACAGCTTGTCGCTTCGAGGCTGCCGCTGGCGGTTGTACAGCTTGTCGCTTCGAGGCTGCCGCTGGCGGTCGTACAGCTTGTCGCTTCGAGGCTGCCGCTGGCGGTCGTACAGCTTGTCGCTTCGAGGCTGCCGCTGGCGGTCGCACAGCTTGTCGCTTCGAGGCTGCCGCTGGCGGTCGTACAGCTTGTCGCTTCGAGGCTGCCGCTGGCGGTCGTACAGCTTGTCGCTTCGAGGCTGCCGCTGGCGGTCGTACAGCTTGTCGCTTCGAGGCTGCCGCTGGCGGTCGTACAGCTTGTCGCTTCGAGGCTGCCGCTGGCGGTCGTACAGCTTGCTCGCTGCTGTGCGGAAATCAGCCCTTTCGCGGTGCAATCATACTACACTCCCATTGGCTTAGGCAGCGTGTGTGGCAGCCAATCCGGTGGTGACGATGTCGTCTACATTTCATGAGCTTTCATTAGTCAGGTTTCACCTGACAAAAAAAGCTACAGTATTTTGCGTTTTTGAATGCAAGTGTAGTAGAAGCGCAACGTACAGTATCGTATAATGTAAAGTCAATATAATCAAGCAAAGTAAAAGCACTGCAGACACTGTACTTAACCCATTCCGGGGCGGGAACCCCTTTTGGTGTTTTAACTAAGCATTATGTTATACTTTAGCTATTATAAAAATAGCAGATCTACAAGCTCATAGCACGCCACCGAGTGGCGCGCTATGAGCTTGTAGGTCTGCTATTTTTGAAGAATCGTGAAAATGCGGCACAAATCTTTGAATATATATTCTTTCAGAAGACTTTTTTTTTTTTTATCTCATCCCTTCCCATCGTCGCATCTCCATTTGTTTTTTAGCTTTTTATTATATTCTTTTCCCGGAAATGAATGCCTTATCATATCATCATCATCATCATCATCATCATCATCATCATCATCATCATACTATAATTAACCACATTTCTGAATGTCTGAATGTGTGTCAGAAACACTGCCGTAGCTCCTCACCGCCTGCACCAATCACTCCCACTTTTCACAGTGGCCACAAGGGGGGGGCAATATCTACTTTTAACATACCACAGTGTCACACTGAAGTATAGCAAATATTGTCGATCAACTAGGTCAAATACGTTGTTTTTTTGAGATTTTTAAGTTTATTATCTTTGCCCATGTAAGCTTTCAGAAGGTTCCCCTTCCATGACCATCATCATCCATCACCATTCTATCATCTCGGAATTTTTGGACATCTGAAACATTTTCTAAATAGATTTGACTGAGAGACTGCCATCGCGCACATTCCAGCTTTTCAAAATGAGTTAATAGCACAGGCAGACTCTTCACATACTAGAGCAAGACATTACTCTATAAGCCATATCTCCAAAACTGGTGGGTCAAACTGAACAACCAATATGTCAATTTGAAGCTATGATTCCCTGCTTTCATATGACATGAAAAAACTAAAATTCAAAAAAATCCAATGGCAGTCTCTCAGTCAAATTTGGTCACATAATGAATTTAAGCACATGCAACTTGTGTCTCATTTTACTTCAGTCATGCTAGTGTTAAGTGAAGGTGGAGAAGTGTGTGAGTGGGTTTATCAAACCAATGAGTTTGTAGTATTCAGAAGAGTTTGTGACTAAAATAATATCGTCGTTATGATCCATCAGTTATTTTGTATAGGTTTTTCAACCGTTTCCTGAAAAGTCACGTTTGTTTTGGGAGATGCGAGGTTTTAACTCCACCCCTGGCGACACGGTCGCTGTTATAAATCTTGCATCTATCACACCCGGCGTCCTCCTCCTCCTCCTCCTCCTCCTCCTGCGGGTGCCATTTGTTTGTGTCTGCTGCAAAGGGCATCGGCGAAGGGCATGGAGGAGGGGAGGATACAAAAAAAACATGGGAAACATAAATAATTGGTTCCGCCCGGTGGTGTGTGGAGTGGACCGACACTGCGGGGCTGGGAGGGAGCAACGTGTGTGGTACATCAACCCTTGCCTTGGAGCTTGCCGGCTTCATACCGTGTACAGAACGCAACTACGTGTTGGTACGAAGCCTTCTAATATAGCAGGACTGTGCTCCAATTAATCGTTGCTGTCGAGGAAAAAAAACAATATATCTCCAATTTCAAAAATTTTATCTTATTTTGTCACACAAGATTGTCACAGAAAAGTAGCGAAAATAGCGAGCAGGTTAATCTGCTGTTTTAAGATACAAAGAATAAATTGTATCTGTGAACCTCTCTACCTTGGCCTCTGTCTTTTACTTTGCATGGCTCTTGACATACAACTTAGTTTTGCTTCATTTTGGGTTTTTAAAGGTGATGGCCTGTAGACAAGTTTTCAGCCAAAATTTTGGGCCTTTGGGCCTTTTTTCCTCTATCTTTCCCTATATTATGATGCTGAGGCGCAACAGCACACTCCCCCTTTGCCCCCCTGTGGCTGAATGCACTGTTTATATCCACTACAGTTTACTAGTCGGGACGTCGGAGGGGATTTAAACTTTTAGCCAATTGCAGCGCGAGGCTGTGACGGTGTGTTCAAACCAGCAGTATTATAATGAAAACGTGATGCGATTTCAATTGCAATGTATAATATTATCCCCATATCTTAGTAGTTAGTTTCACTATAACATTGTTCATGTGAAATAGTATGTTTATGATTTAATATGTAAGTCTGAAGTTAACAGGGTCTGAAAACAAACTGCAACACCGGCCGGCTTGAAGCATGCATTCAACCCGTGCTTGCCAACGGTGACAGGCTAGCCGTCGCGGATCAACATAGCGTTTTTTCTTCATTGCAATGAATAACCGTGGACAGAGTAGTTCACATGAACGATGCTGTAGTGGCTGGGGCATTTGAGGGGCAATATGTTTTATATGCACGATTACAAATAAAAGAGAATTGAATTGAGAGCCAGTGAGTCTCCTCTACTTCCTACTTCCTCATTTGCGGGACTCGGTGTGATATTGCGATTATGCTACAGTTAGTACAGTCACTGGAAGGGGGTATCATGCACCCCCCGGAATTATACTTCTAATCAGTGTTTTCTTATTGGAAAAAATGTGCTGAAAATGATGAGCTATGATAAAAAGTTGTCAAAATGTCCCACCTACCTCAAAACCCCCTTTTAGGTATATGGCTCTGGCGAAATTGTGTAAAGGCAAATATTAATTCACTAAAATTACATAAATAGACATGGTGGTCTGAAATTGGTCATGGAGTATCTTGACACATAGGGGTAAGTAGCAGAACAGGATTTGGTTGGTTGCTACCATTATATTCTTAAATATGACCCACATCATCCTCAGAAACACCAAAAAATATGGTGTCCGCTTGACTAATAACAACAAAGATGGTTATTTTCCAACACATTATGGTGAGTATCACTGCCTCACTTGTATATAGAAAACTTCCCATATCCCTAAGCTTCAATTTGAGCCCAAGATAACCTTTCTATCTTGTAAATTACTCTTTCTGTTGCCAAAATTATGAACTATACCTCAAATCGGTGAAAATTGTATATTCAGTCAGTATCAGCTATACATTTGGAATAAATGAATGAATGACTGAGTTTTAACTCACTCCACATCATGGAATATTTCTTACTTGAATAAGCTATGTTAAAAAGTTTGCAAAGTGTCCCATCTACCATTTTTATGCAAATGAGTGCCTCCATTATCAAATTAATCGATTTTCACTATATCTCAGCCAATATTGCACTTAAATGAACAAATAAGGTGTCTAGACCTATGTTTTGAGGGTCGAGGATCTCAGTGAAACTATTCCTAAAGTGACCACATGTGCCCGTGGCATGCTGGTGTACAAATCAGTGCCGATTAAATCAATTCCTCTATCTCGTCGGCTTCTTGTCCATGCTCTCCAGACAGTGTCAAGGAGATCAACCAGTGAGGTTGGTAGGACTGCACCGCAGGACACACTGGATTAAAAAACTCTTTAGTTTCAACCCCCCCTGCCCTTCATCATAGGGTTAGCATGGAGGAAGACGAGCCAGGTCAACTTTAGATTTAGAAATTAGTTTGTCATCTTCCCCCACCACTGTTTCACTGAAGACTCACAATTCAAATAGCTCTATAGCTCAAGCCAAGCCATGTGGCCCATAGGGCAGGAGCCTAACAAGTACACTCCCTGGCATGACTAGTATGTCGCAGGGACTTACCCCAATCCAACCCTTTGGTATTACCTAGCTGGGGATCGAACCCCTGACCATCCAGTCTCAGGGCGGACGCTCTAACTACAAGGCCACTGAGCTGTTGATGATATCCAGGGCCTCTTACGGGTGTGTAACTTTACAGTGTGTACAGAATGGAACCAAATGGACCTGTAAGCCTTGCAGAGCCATGAGGCCCATAGGGCAGGAGCCTATCTCCTGTTTCTGTAGTAGGAGGCAGCTTGATGTACAAGTACACCCCCTGGACATGACGCTAGTATGTATCAGGGACTTACCCCAATCCAACCCTTGATGCTGAGTGCCAAGCAGGGACAAGCAGGGATGTACTGGGTTCCATTTCTCGGAGTCTTTGGTATGACCCGGCCGGGGATCGAACCCCGACCTCCCAGTCTCAAGGCAAACGCTCTGACCACAAGGCCACTGAGCTGTTGATATGCAGGGCCCCTTACGGGTGTGCAACTCTGAATGTACAAATGGAACCAAATGGACCTGTAAGGGTTATGGGGGTCCTTCAAATGTGCCTTGTGCTACACTATATGGAACAGATCCTTAATTAGTATAGTTGGAGCAATTCATCTGTCTGCTGTATGGACAGAGTTGCGAGTCTTCAGTATGGTAAATGGTGCATTTATAAAGCGCCTTTATCCAAGGCGCTTTACATAGACACACACATTCACACACACATTCATACACTGATGGCAGCGGAAACCATGCAAAGCACCAACCTGCACATCGGGAGCTGTTAGGGGTTCAGTGTCTTGCTCAGGGACACTTCGACACTAACTCTGGGGGAGCCCGGGTTTGAACTGGCAACCTTGCGGTTACCATCCAGCCACTCTACCCCTGAGCCACCGCCGCCCCAGTGGACGTCACCCGTGCCAAGTTGCTGCGGACAATGGTGGGGGCAAATGACAAACTCACTTCTTAAATCTAAAGTTGACCTGGCTCGTCTTCCTCCATGCTACTCTGCTCTGAAGAGAACCATCGCCTTATACAAGTGAGCTGATGAAGCTATTGTGGTAAAAACAAAACCATATGAAGGGCAGAGATGGTTGAAAATCCTTGTCATTGGAGACCATGGACAAGAAGACAAAGAAGACTGATGAGTTCTATGAACACGATGACTGATTAATGTGACGTTTGTGCATTTTGTTCTTTATGGTGCAGGCTAGGGTGGTCACTGTTTGTACACTGTTTACATTTTTGCCTTTGAGTGTGTATAGTAATAGGATGGAATACTGTTACAGGATTGTGTGACTGTTTGAATTTTGTACTGCATATTGCAGGCCATTCTATAGCGTGTATACTGCCGTATACTATTGTTCATACTAAGAATGTTTTTAGTTTTTGATGTTATGCTACAGTATATTCTAAATTATAAAGCTTGCTTAAAAGCACAGCACCTGTCTTATATTGTCGGTATCTCTTACTTGGTATAAATGTGACTTTATTGTAATGGCAGCACTGATTTGTACACCAGCATGCCACGGGCACATGTGGTCACTTTAAGAATAGTTTCACTGAGATCCTTGACCGGTTGACCCTCAAAACATAGGTCTAGACACCTTATTTGTTCATTTAAGTGCAATATTGGCTGAGATATAGTGAAAATTGATTGTTTCATAACTCATTTGCATAACAATGGTAGATTGGACACTTTGCCAACTTTTTAACATGGCTTATTCAAGAAATATTCCATAATGTGGAGTCAGTTCAAACTCAGTTATTCAATCATTCATTCCAAATGTATAGCTGAAACTGACTGAATATACAATTTTCACCGATTTGAGGTATAGTTCAGAATTTTGGCGTCAGAAAGAGTAATTTACAAGATAGAAAGGTTATCTTGGGCTCAAATTGAAGCTTAGGGATATGGGAAGTTTTCTATATACAAGTGAGGCAGTGATACTCACCATAATGTGTTGGAAAATAACCATCTTTGTTGTTATTAGTCAAGCGGACACCATATTTTTGTGTGTTTCTGAGGATGATGTGGGTCATATTTAAGAATATAATGGTAGCAACCAACCAAATCCTGTTCTGCTACTTACCCCTATGTGTCAAGATACTCCATGACCAATTTCAGACCACCATGTCTATTTATGTAATTTTAGTGAATTAATATTTGCCTTTACACAATTTCGCCAGAGCCATATACCTAAAAGGGGGTTTTGAGGTAGGTGGGACATTTTGACAACTTTTTATCATAACTCATCATTTTCAGCACATTTTTTCCAATAAGAAAACACTGATTAGAAGTATAATTCCGGGGGGTGCATGATACCCCCTTCCAGTGACTAGACTAAGTTACCCTTAGAAAAACATGTCAACTCAATGTCATTGTTGTAACTAAGATATCGATAGAAATTCATAATTTTTTAATGTCATTACTTATGTTGTAGTTTTTTTGGTTCCCTGTCCCATATCGTTCCAGTGTTGTGTCTGTGTGGAGCGTTGCATAGCGGTGGTTCACCCCGTGGTGTTTCTCAGGTACAAAGCTCTTCGGTACAGCAGCTGGCTGACGGGGCTTGCATTCAACTCGATTGATCTTTTGTCAACAAAATCGATCCTAATAACGATGAATCGATTAACACTTTGACTACTATTCACAATTTTCCCAGAGTTAATTAATGTAGAACACTTTCGCTGCGATTCGCAAGTTGCCCGAGTTATGTTTTCATTGTTTAATTCACGTTTTTAATCAGTTTTAATTGATACGGGCAGATATGAGACGTGTTTTGATGATGTCATCGCAAAAAGGTCCGTCGCGCCGACGTGCAAAGGGTTATGGGAAATGGAGTCCCCGTTGTTTACAATAGGAAAGTTGCATATAGCGCGGCTGCCCCGTCCTGCCTGTTGTTGTGGTCGGCACTTTGGAATATTTTACAACACTACAAAAAGCGATTACACCGTTTTAAAGTGGACTTTCATGACAAGCAACTCAGCGGTCGGTGCACTGGCTGTTCAAAGGTAACTTTAAACATAGGCAGTCTAGCATGGAAGACGCTGTTAATCGGACCCATCCCTGGTTGCAACTTGGTTGCATGCTGAAAATAGTCTACAAGCTCACAGCGTGTTGTGAGCTTGTATATCGGCTATTTTCAGAGCAACACCCGAGAGCAACCGAACATAAACCGACTTTTTAGTCTTTTTAGCTATACTTTAGTTACTTTCCACCACTTCTCTTCCCCCCCCCCCCCCCGGCCAGCAGGAAGCAGGAAAGGCTCGCCAGGGATGTGCAGAGAGTGTTAAAGAGGCAGGGGCTGAAATCCTGGGCACTTTTGGACAAAAATAGCAAAAATAGCTGATCGACGAGATCAGCTATTTTCGGGGCGCAATCCAGCACTCTTTAGCTAGTGGAGATGCGGTGTGTAACGACATGGATTTCTAAACAAATTTTTTCAACGCAAAATGCTGCGTCGAAGTTCAGGAGACTTCGGAAAAAAAGCAATTCTCCTGAATGCTGCCTTCCGGCATGGCATGGAAAGGAGTGTGGCATTTGCATTTATTTCGCCGTAGTAAATCGTGGTCTGGAAAGGGCACTTGTTTTACAGACGGGTAAAAGGGCATGGGGCTGAAGTCCTTTGATGTCTATGTGTGCACGTCCCTGATGTTTGGCATAGCCCAGGTACTCTCTTTTAACCCGACGATGGGAGATAATGGAGTGCTGAGAGAGAGAGAGAATTTGAGACTAGTAGGGAGGGATGGATGGATGGATGGATGGATGGATGCGGATGGATGCACCCTGAGGCCATTCACACCCCTTCCATTCCATCCACCACACTGTCTGGACAGGATGCTCTACACTTCCACATCTCTACTCTGCTCTCTCTCTCTCTCTCTATCTCTCTGTGTGCGTGAATGGGTGAATGTAATGCGTAATCTCTGTAAAGCGCCTTGGATAAAGGCGCTATGTACGTAAATGCACCATTTACCATTCACAATTAAGCTGCGGAGCCGCGGAGAAAATTATTATTATGAGTATCGGTTTGGCGCATTTTTTTGCCTCTCCTCGGCGGGTTGCCCTATGCCACTGGTTACCAAACGTTTTCATATCAAGGACCCCCAAATTGAATTAAATCAGGGTGCCCAGCGATTTGCAGCTACGGAGCGCATTTCAAGGTGCACCAGGCGCCATCTTGAATATAAGTATAGCTAGATGTAGCCAAAACACTTCCGAGGCGATCGACAACAACGGGAGCTATGATTAATTCTAACACGACTATAGCGACGGGACCGCAATGGGCCGTCAAAAACATAATCTTTGGTTAGAATTGGACAAATTGATTTAGATCAATAGTTATTCACGTTTTAAGATTATCGATCTCATCCACTACAATGGGGGGGATCACTTTGGATGACGTCCCAACCGTAAATTACATAAAATGTTGCCCAACAGGTGCTCCCAGCCTGTGGAGTGATGCGCTCGGTTATGATAATTATCATTAATGTTCCGTCCTGAGCGCTGAGCGTATTTGATAGGACGGAGACCTCCGTTTATGCCGCTCAGGGTGTTAACATAGATTTTACAATACAAATTGGGGGGTCCCAGAGATAGAAATGCATGCAGGGGGCTTTGCTGTAACGGAACCCATGTTGGGATTTCATTATTATAAAACCACATCGTGTACAGAACCCCCACCCCCACCAAACGCACACGCACGCACGCACACACGCATGCACGCACGCACGCACGCACACACACACACACACACACAAGACCGGTAATACAGCATAATTCATGAATTCCACATATTTATCTATCTATCTATCTATCTATCTATCTATCTATCTATCTATCTATCTATCTATCTATCTATCTATCTATCTATCTATCTATCTATCTATCTATCGTATCATAGTTAAACCAGGGGCCACCTTGTGTGCCAGCTTAATGTGTCATGAGTTGATAAATGATCTAAAGGTGAAGTTTGCATAGTGACTATACATTTCCATGGATTCAACAAAACAATATGAAAATGCTTTGAAGCGCAGGTGTGCAAACAAATATTAGTGGAAGGAGGAGCAGGGAAAGGTATAGTTAGCAAAGCACAGAGTTCATCATTTGGAGGATCTGCTCTCATCAGGAAGAAAGTGACCGTCGGACGAAGAGACTTCACCAAAACACCAACGCAGAGATCTGAGACACTCTGCTGAAATCAAAAGGTGAGATCCCTTTAACCTTGTTTTCATTGTTCATTCATTAGAATAGTTATCGATATCCGATATAATTAATTGCTGTTATGGCCGATAACCGATATTACCGATGTCGATATGATCTCATTCTGTATTAAAAAAAGATATAATAATTTTGTCCATTCTGAAAAATACATGTGACAGGGTGTCTGCACTGCAGGCTTAGGCAAGTCAGATTTAACTTTAATACCTTTATATTTAATATGTGAGCTTGTAGATCTGTTCAAGCTGTTACTTTGGGCTTCTTTATCTGTAAAGACTAAAGACAGACTTAATTAATCGGTCTGATTGATTAATCAAACCGATGCCGATTAATCTAAAAACAACATGTGTTTGCCGATTAATCTCCTATCACTACTTGTGTCATTGTTATATCAGGTCAACTGTGCTCAAATCCATCTTCTGTACCCATAAACAGCTACATTCTGTGGCTGATACTGAGTGGAGCTGGTGGGACGATCGCCTCCGAGTTCTTCTATCTCAACCTGATCGTATCTGTGATCATCTCTACCTTCGCCGATGTCTTTTACTCTGCATGGCTCTTCACATACAACTCGTTTTTGTTCAAGGTTTCTAAATGATTTGTTTTTCTTATTCTCCATCCCATCGTTCCAGTGTTGTGTCTGTGTGGAGCGTTACATAGCGGTGGTTCACACTGTGGTGTTTCTCAGGTACAAAGCTCTTCGGTACAGGGTGGCCTGTTGCTGCGCTGTCTGGCTGACGGGGCTTGCATTCAGCTTGTTAACTGTTATATCTGATCCTTACTACTTCCTGCTGGGCTTTTGGGTGGTGTGCATTTCTGTGGTGTGTTTCTGCTGCCTCTCGGTCCTCAGAGCTCTGAAACAGCCTGGACCAGGAGAAGGACAAAGGGACAGTGGGGAGGGAAACGGCCTGAAGAGAAGAGCTTTTAGAATCATTCTGATCAGCTTGGTTGTAATGTCAGTGGCTATAATGAGCTATATTCCCTTTGTTGTGTTTACACTACTGAATTATTCCAACATAGTTGTTAATACCATCCTATATACAGTAGCCATGATTTCAGCGTTTGTTCATCCATTGCTCTACCTCCACAAAGCTGGGAAACTGCCATGCTTCAAGGGGCTCTGAAAGCAGGCCAAACAGGATAGATCTCTAATGCTGC
Source organism: Electrona antarctica (assembly GCF_951216825.1). Lineage (NCBI taxonomy): Eukaryota > Metazoa > Chordata > Actinopteri > Myctophiformes > Myctophidae > Electrona > Electrona antarctica. The sequence goes on along the minus strand of NW_027638147.1, from coordinate 1,582,622 downwards.
GTTCACACTGGCAGATGCAAAAGATGCAAAGATGCAAAATCCACAGCATAATTGTATGTGTTGTTTTGTAAAATCTGTTGCTCACACGGTCATTGACATCATCCAGCGTGCGTCCGTAGTGACGTGTGTCATTGCAGCTACAGTTGTAGCTTTGTAGCTTTGCATCTGGAAGTTGAACCCAGCTCAGCTTCAATTTGTAGCTTTTGCAGCAGCCACAAATGTCAGATGCATCTTTGTATCTTCATGCTGGCTTCCATTGACAATGAATGGTAGACTGTATCTTTGCATCTGCCCGTGTGAACGCACTATTATGCAGACCTGTGTGTGATACTAGGCTCTAATCCTACAAATGTAATCCAAATCTGTCACTGTGTCAGAGAAACCTATTTTATTTATTCAGCTATTTGATATGTTGTTGTTTATTGAATTACTCGTGGTAATTAGAGATGTTGACAATTACTCTCATTGCATTAATGTTTAACATATGTAGATACATTTTTTAATGGTAAAGCATTGTTTCTTAGGTGAAATCTGCCCCCTCCCCCCCAGGTGATGGTAAAGTAAAAAAAAGTAATACCTTAAAGTTGTTTTCCTATTAGGCCTATATTACATTTTTGTTTAAGGCTTAAACAACAAAATATATAAATTAAATATAATAGAAAATACCTTCACTGCTAGGCGGCTATTATAAAACCAGTCAAATATTGCCGAAATTGGCAAATAATATTAGAAAGAGGCAACCATTGTGAACATATGTTGAACAAAGCTAGCGTGTATAGCGTCAAACAAACAACAACTCAGAGCTAGCCGGAAACATGACGGAGGATAAATAAAGAGACTCAGAGAGCAGATATGCCTTTGCTTCTTAGACCATGGCTGAGATAGCGAGTGTGTTTATTTCACGTCATTATATACATGTCAGACACAATTGGTACATCCGGCATCCGGTCATATGCTTTCAGTATAAAGGTATATATATAAATATACATACAATTAATGATCATCTTAATACATTCCAACACCCCCACTTGATCGTGAATTGGTACACATAGAAAAAAAAATAACCCTTGAAGGAGAAACAAAAAAAAACTTTGGACTGTATGTTACTCTCCAAACATGAAACCCTCAAAATTCTTCAATTGACACAGCTTGGCTGGTTTTGTCATAACATCGGCAACCATTTGTTCAGTTGGACAATACTCGAGAATCACTTTACCATCATTGACAGTTGATCTTACAAAGTGGTATCTTATGTCAATATGTTTTGACCTCTGTCTCTGTACAGGATTTTTAGCTAACGCTATTGTAGCTTGATTGTCCTCGTAAATCTTTAGCTGCATGTAATGAAATCCATCAATACATTGTAACAATTGAATCAAATACAAACACTCTTGTAGAGTTGCCGCTAAAGCCATGTACTCAGCTTCACAAGTTGAAAGTGCTACGGTGTATTGCTTTTTAGACCTCCATGAAATCAAAGGGCCCTCTGGGTTTAGGCTGACACAATAACCACTAGTGCTACGTCTGTCACTTGCATCTTCTGCCCAGTTTGCATCACTATATGCTATCAAGCCTAGTTCCTCACATTTCCTATAGCATAAGGATTTTTCCCTGGTTCCCTTCAGATATCTCAGCACATGTTTCACTGTGATCCACTGCTCTTCTGTTGGTTTAGAAAAATATTGTGAAAGTTTTCCCACTACAAAACTCAGATCTGGCCTGGTACAAGTAGTCAATTATATTAGACTACCCACAACTTCCCTGTATTTTCTCACATCCCCCAATGACTCACTGCTGTCAGTGTAGTTCAGTTTTGCCTCACAGGGTGTTGTTCTTGGCTTGCAGTCCTGCATGTCAAATCTAGTCAATATTTTGTCAACATATTTCCTTTGTGACATAGTCACACAATGTTCACCTTGTTCAAAATCAATACCAATGAAATGTTTCAATTTGTCTTTCATTCTGAATTTTGCTGTAAGCATCTCTTTGACATCAATCATCACATTGTCATCACTTGCTGCAATTATTATATCATCGACCCAAAATAAAATGAATACCTTTTGATCCTTAATTTCCCTTGTGTAAACACAATAATCAACTGGGTTCTGAATAAATTGATTTTTAGTTAAAAAATCATGCAACATCTTGTTCCAATTTCTCCCTGATTGTTTTAAACCATACAAAGATTTATTTAGTTTACACACCAGCATGTACCCATTCTCAGATGTAACTTCATATCCCTCTGGTTGTCTCATGTAAATCTCAAAATCTATTGGTGCATACAAATAGGCTGTTTTGACGTCCATTTGATGTAAGATCATATTCTCTTGTGCTGCCTTCTGCATTAATACCCTTACACTAGTCTGGTTTGCTGTTGGTGAAAAAGTTTCTTCATAATCCACACCTGGTTTTTGATTGAAACCTTTGGCTACATAACGTGCCTTGAATTGTTTAGATTCATCTGCATTTGTTTTTAAAGCATACACCCATCTACCCCCCACTACTTCTTTGACTTCTGGCAGTTTAGTCAGGGTAAACGTGTCATTTTCCTTTAGTGATTCAATTTCCTCATCCATAGCTCTTGCCCATAACTTAGAGTCAGGTGATGCCATTGCCTGCTTTACTGTGTGTGGCACATCACAAATGACTCTATAACAATAATCAAAGGTTATGTCATCTAGGTCATCAGATTTTACTTGACACTCATAATCCTTTAAATACTGAGGTGGTTTCACTTTTCTTCTGGGATATGTTGCACTCTGGCCACTGTCACCTGCCTGAGCACTGACCAAATCATCCATCTCCCCTGCTTCTTGTTCCTGTGTCTCACTGGTTTGGCCATCTTCACCTGCCTGAACATTTGCCAAATCACTCATTTCAACCACAACCTCTTGTTCTTCTGTCTCGTTAGTTTCCCTATCTTCAGGGAGGTGGTTTACAGTCCTTCCCCCACTGCAATCATCATCCCAATCTGTTTGGGTCTGAACCTCAATGACATTCCTTTGAATGAACTTTACCAATCTGTGCTTAGTTACCTTCCCAGTGTCGGGATAAAACACTAAATAGGCTGGGCTATTTTTATCATATCCTACAAATATCCCTTTTTCACATCGTGAATCCAACTTTTTCTTATTTTGTTTATATGCATAGCATGGGGACCCAAAAGTTCTCATTCTTGAAAGGTTTGGCCTCTTTCCTGTCAGCATGTAATATGGGGTCTGTCCTACACGCTTATTGAAACATCTATTTCGAATAACAGCAGCCGTCATTACCGCATATGTCCACAATTCCCTTGGTAATTTGCACTCAATCAGCATACATCTGGCCATCTCAAACAGCGTTCGCCAATTTCTTTCAGCTGTCCCATTCTGATGGGGTGAGTAAGGAGCTGAGGTCTCATGTCTAATGGAATTTCCACTTAACAATGCCTGAAAGTGACCAGAAGTATACTCAGTACCATTATCCGAACGAATACACTTAATTTTCCCATAAGGTGAAACATCGGCAATGTACTTCTCTGTAGCTTGGACTGTGTCACTCTTAGATTTCAAGAAATAAACAAAAGTAGCTCCCGAATAGTCGTCAGTAAATGCTAAAGCATATTTGAATCCATCTTTAGCCGTTGGATCAATTGGTCCAGATAAATCAGTGTGTACAAGTTCTAGTGCTGCTTTAGCTCTTTGGTCTGGTTCTCTATTTCGGCTCTGAGCAAATTTACCTTCTATACACACATCACATGACAACTTGGAAATATCATCCTTGCCTTTAATTTCCATACCATCAGTTACATTCTGCAATTTTAACACATCTTCGTAGTTGCAATGTCCCAGAATCTCATGCCACGTCTTGATGTCATAACACCCATGACATTCATCAACATCAATACTCTCATCAACGGTGTTTACATAAAACAACCTGTCATGTACCTTAATGTCGAATGTCGTGCCGTCTCTCTGGATGAACTTGTTCTGTCCCTCTTTGAAGATGAATGTGGCTCCATTTGATGTTGCTGCGTTGACTGAGAAAATGTCTTGGGGAAAGGATGGAACATACAGCGCCCCCTTCAGCATCGTTTCCACCTCTCGACCCTCGTTATCTCTCAGGTAAAACACTGCAGTACCTCTCTTCAGCGCTACGCCAGAGGCCCTCACTCCATCAGCCATCTCCAGAACATTCTTCCGTGGCTCGAAATTCTCATCGAAGTTTCGGAACTTCTTCACGTCGGTCACAATATGTGACGTAGCCCCGGTGTCGACCATCAGCCCTCTGCTCAGAGTATTAAAAGTCTCTGCTTCGGTCTCCCGGCGCCGTCCGAGTCGCGGTTCACCTGGCCCACCTTGAAGGCGAACGTGTGCTCCTCTTCATCCCGCGTCACATTGACGTTGTCTTACCGTCTTCTTCGTCTGCAGTTGGTGTCGTTATGTGTTGGACTTCTGCAAAGACTGCACCACTGTCTCTGTTCTTTCTGACCAGCAGCATCTCCGCACTCAAACGATTTGTGCCCCCTCTGGCCGCAGTTATAACAGGACAGTCTCACGTCGTTGTCCTTGCTTCTTAGTCTCATCACGCTGTCATCCCCGGAACTGCTACTGAACCTTTCAGTGATCTCGTAACTCCTCAGTTTGGACTTAAAGTCGGCGAAGGTGATCCTGTCGTCACTTTGTGCGATGTGGATGGAAAATGGCTTATAAGATTCTGGCAGCCCCTTCAGAACCATAGCTGTTAGCAAGCCATCACTCAAAGTCTCTTCCGCATTCCTCAGTGCCGTGATAGCTATTTCTGCTCGTATAATATAGTCTGTCATTGTTTCATCTGCAGTTTTCCGGAGCGACGTCAGCTCTGTGTACAAACTGATCACCCTCGGTTTCCCCTTGCCCGCATAGTGATCCTTCAGAATCTGTAACGCCTTTCTTCCGTCATCCGCTGCCTCACGCATAACCAACGACAAACTTGTATCATCGAGCACCTGAACCAGTTCAGCATAAGCGTTTTCATTCTTCTCGGCGTCCTCAATGGCTTTCACCTCGGCTGCAGCGTCTCTTGCTGCGGCCTCATCTCCATCGAGTATTTCTTTGTCGTCGACATCGGACTCGTAAAGTATAGTGTCTTTCAGCCCTTTCAGCCGGAGGTAACCGAGAAATTTTACCAACCATAATTCAAAGTTCCTTTCATCTCCGTCAAAACGAATTCGGCTCCATTGGCTGTTGTTGTTTCTACCACTGGGAAGGTAACTAAGCACAGATTGGTAAAGTTCATTGGTATATATATAAATATACATACAATTAATGATCATCTTAATACATTCCAACAACATAGCTGATACATGCTCACAACAATCTTGTAAATCAGCTGTTATCACAACATGTATCTGCGGAACCAGTCCGAAAGGATTATTTGGGGGGGTCCTGGCCTGAGAACCACTGGTCTAAATGATATGACCTGTTCATGAACTATTTTCATTAATACATTAATTTGGGTTATTCATACAATGGAACATGACACATGTGTGACAGATTAATACCCACTGTCTGTAATATGACCTTGTTCATGAACTACTTTTAATTCATCTGTTTTTCATCATCACTCATAATGTGTCACTGATGGAACATGAACCATTGATGGAAAATAAAAGTCTAGTGAAGAAACTTTGGTTGCTGTGTATTGACTTTAAACGTACAGAACCAAACATAGTCCACAATAAAGAGTCTACAAGTTGAATAGGCCTACTACGTTGAAATGGGCCATCAAGTCACACTTCTTAGAGCACCCCTCCCCCCCACACACAGGAGGTGAGGGGGTGTCTGGTGGGTCACAACAATGCATTCCATTCCAAGACTGCCACCTACAACAGACATTAACACGCCTCTTGGAGCACCCCTTGGAGCACCCCCCCCCCACACACACACACACACAAATTGAATAGGCCTACTACGTTGAAATGGGCCATCAAGTCACACTTCTTAGAAAACCCCCACCCCCCACACACACACACACACACAAGTTGAATAGGCCTACTACGTTGACATCAAGTCACACTTCTTAGAGAACCCACCCCCCCCCCCCCCACACACACACACACACACACACACACACAAGTTGAATAGGCCTACTACGTTGACATCAAGTCACACTTCTTAGAGAACCCACCCCCCACACACACACACACAGAGATAGTGGGGTGGAAATAACGAGACAGGCAGTGGTCTGTATAGTAGCCTAGTGCTTTTAATTGACATGGTATGTATTATGTCGCTATGAATCACGCTGGATTATAATTTCTTCACATCCCTATATTCTTCTCTCGTCCTATCTCCCCCTAGGTCTGGCTTATTAACCAGGCTAATCTCCCCCCTCTCTCTCTCTCACTCCCCCTCCCCCCTCTCTCTCTCTCTCTCTCTGCCACATGCTGCGAGAGGGGACTCACTCACGCCCCCCCACACACACACCTAATGTATTTTATAGTGATATATGTGAGCATTTTTTAAATTAAAACCTGTGAACGAAATATTGTGTCATAAGTTCTTAAATTGTAGAGCCCATGGGCCTTCTTATCTTCATAGTACTGGTCAATTTTATTAACACATTTCACATTATAATGATGTTAGTGAAATGGGTATGGATAGCCTACATGGGAAGACCTCTGTTACTGAACAAACAATATAACAATGATTACTAGAGCTATTTTAAAAAGCAGTCATCACAACCCTATTGAAACTAATTCCACACACCTGAGTGCTCCTCATTCCCTCAGAGCAACACAACCTGAACACTGACTTAAAGACTTAAAGTTGTCCCAGTGTCCCAGTCCCAGGTTTAGACAATACAGTTGTTGCTGTATTGTGTCTCTGTTGTTAATAACAATGTAATGATGGATATAGGATATGATTATTATAAGGATAATGACTTATCCTGATTTATCCTGACTTATCCTGGTCATGAATTAATAATGCCTTATTACAATATGACACATGTGTCTGCACACAGGCCTACACATTACACAATGGGATTTCACTGTAAATATAGATACGCGATTAAATGAGAACAATAGAGCACAATTGGCTAGGAGACTTTGAGGATTTGACAATATATATATATATATATATATATATATATATATATATATATATATATATATAAACAATATATTTGTTGTTAGGCCTTGACCAGTCCTGTACAGAAACCCCACCACTGTCTTCTAAAGTCCACTCCGCCATCTCCCGCCTACAGAGGGTCCTGTATTTAAATCCCTAAACGGCCTAGCCCCTTCCTATATTTCTGAACTAATAACTGCTCCCCCTACCACCAGGCAACTCAGATCCTCCACTCTCAAACTCATTGCAGTCCCCCCTTCAAATCTTAAAAGAAAAGGTGATCGGTCTGTAGCTGGACCTATATACACTTTGGAATAATCTTCCACACAGATTTTGGACCATTTTAGTCTGGCTTTTAATACAGTGTGACGTTTATTGTTTATTGTTGTTCATTGTTTTTGTTGTTATTTTGTTGTTGTTTGTTCTACTATTGCACTGTGATAGACTACGGTCTACCTGTTAAAGCACTTTGGGTCAACTGCTGTTGTTTTTAAATGTGCTATAATATTGACTTGACTTGACTAAAGTTGGGGTGTGCGTACAGGGTGTGCGGTATTATACTTGTAAAAGACAAGATGTGAAGGCTTGTGTACTAATTATGAAGACTGTTTGCAATCATTTTAGGGGTGGGTGGCAGTTTGTGTTTTGGAAGACAAATAGTATTTTGGAAAACTGTTTTTCTTGTTGTTTCTTCACACAGGAGCTGGTTCTATGTTACTGAAAGAATGTGGAGCAATCCTCTTATGGCTCTGCTGCAGTAACACTTCATTCTGGGTGCCTGCCATGCAATGGCAGAAACACAGGTTGAAATCTAAAACGCATACTTAATCGTAATAATTATTATCAATACGCGAAACTTCGACGTCTATGGCCGGCCGCACGGTTTGCCAAAGCCCCGCAATATATACATCAAAACGTGCGGCTCGGCCGGGAATGGTGTGCTTGTGCTTTTCTTTCCGATTCGTGTTACCGTGCCGACGTAATTCGCAATAAACGACGCGAAAAATGCCCCATTCAAAGTCGATGGGGAGACGCGGGTGAAAACAGAAAACGACACGTTACTTTGGAGCCACATTGCTCTGGCATACTGGTACGTAGAAACACGATTTAAACGTCAAACAGCACACGAGGCCATCGACTTTGTGGTGGTTCAGACGGAATTCGATTACGTTGCACGGTTTGCCCGCTATCGCAGTTCAAAGTGTGTGTGGTCTGAGCAATATTCTCGACTCAGAGTGTCGCACGCCCAGAGAGAGAGCGGATCAGAGTGAGAAGCCAATGTGAAGACTATACCGAAATTCTCCGAACAAATCGTCCTCACGGCCAAAATATTCACTTTACACGCATGGGTTTCGGTAATTTTGTAGCCACACTCGTCCTCTTTCACCCAATGTCACAACCAAAGCCCAGATACATACAGTACGTGAACTACAGCCCTGAAAGCGACAGGTGTACCATCATAATGTGTCATAAACTCCATGTTAAATACCTGAATGAGTCAGCAATTTTTTCATCACAAGCACAATTCTTAACTCGCTCTTATAACCACGTTTTTTATCGTACCAATACCACGATCGCACACGGCGTACCTCAATGCCTCGGGTCACTCACGGCGAGAACAAAAATCGCATTCGACTTTTACTTTTTGCGATAGAGCAATTTGTTCGGACATACGTTCTGTCATAGAGAGTCACTGTGCTTTTAACTTTCAATACTGTTTGCATTGCATAGACTAGCCCAGGTGAAAATGATACTTTGTTAATGATTCAAGGTCACCTGACCAACTCTCACACACGCGCGCACACACGCACATGCACGCACATGCACACATGTGCACGCACACACACACATTGAAAGTCAATAGAGAAATTCGGGGAAACACGTAACTCTGTCATTTCTCAACCGTTTCGGACGCGGGGCGGCTCGCCAGAACCGGGCTGCCCCCCTGAGCGAAACCAAATGGACCCCTTGGCATGTTAGCATTAGCATGTTAGCATTAGCATGTTAGCATGTTAGCATTAGCATGTTAACATGTTAGCATTAGCATGTTAACATGTTAGCATTAGCATGTTAGCATTAGCATATTAGCATGTTAGCATTAGCATGTTAGCATTAGCATGTTAGCATGTTAACATTAGCATATTAGCATATTAGCATGTGCATATTAGCATTAGCATGTTAGCATTAGCATTTTAGCATGTTAGCATGTTAGCATTAGCATGTTAGCATTAGCATGTTAGTATTAGCATGTTAGCATGTTAGCATTAGAATGTTGGTGGCAACGTAATGTGCAATAAACTTAGACAAAATACCCCATTGAAAGTCAACCAAATGGACCCTTACAGGGTCTGAGAGGCTAAATGTCATCAAATGGTGGTCCGTGGCTCAAATGCTGCACAGACTTGGCGAGCTGTAGGCACCCAGTCAAATTTCCTGAAATTTGTTTCTAGTTATAATTAATATCCACTTATTCAATATTGTTAGACTATACATATATTATCCAGATAGCCAGATACTCTATATTGGATATAGATGGATTCATATATTAAATATGAAGCTTACAAAGCAATCTCACAGTTAGCAGTTTATTTCTAGAATGTTGCATAGAGCATGACCTGGGGGAGGAGTCCGAGAGGGGTAGAGCACATGCACAGTTTGTTAGGTTGAGATTGGTGGCTGATGACTGTATTGTTCCACTCTTTGGCCAATCAACACCAAGCAGTTAGTGGTTCCACCTCAGGCTCTCCAGTATAAGAAGAGTTTGTAGTTGTTCTCCACAACTCCTCCAGGATATCTACATTTCTGATCACATCTGACTGTGGACTCCAGACTTCAGCTGAAGATGAACTCTCTCGACACACCCAAGGATCATCAAGACCTCTGTAAGTTACTTACTGTGTCTATATGGATATACAGCATGCCATAAGGATGTTTTTCTATCTAGTCATTTGTTTGTTTTGATTAATTTTAGCATTGACTACCTGTCATGTATTTTCTAAAATATAAAATGATTGTAGAATCGAATTATAAATGGATGCTAAATTGATAATAGGGTACATTAACACTATAGGTGTTGCTATTTTAAGTCCAGGAATGCCTCTAAACAACATTTCCTTTGTCTTTGTTTCCAATTCAGTGTTGCATCATCAGTCTGGCTTCCCTGTTCTACCAGAGGTGAATGAACAAAGAAGCTTTGCTAAGCAAAAATGCCACTGCTGTGATCAGTGTGGTAAACGCTTCCCTACAATGTCTAGACTTAAAACACACCAGACCATTCACACTGGAGAGAAACCCTTTGGATGTGATCAGTGTGGTAAACGCTTCCCTACATTGTCTAGACTGAAAACACACCAGAGAATTCATACTGGAGAGAAACCCTATGGATGTGATCAGTGTGGACAACATTTCTCTGAAATGTCCAGCCTTAAAAGCCACCAGAGAATTCACACAGGAGATAAACCCTATGGATGTGATCAGTGTGGGCAACACTTCTCTCAAATGTCAAGCCTTAAAACTCACCAGAAAATTCATACTGGAGAGAAACCCTATGGATGTGATGAGTGTGGACAACACTTCTCTACAATGGGAAATCTTAAAAGACACCAGAAAATTCACACTGGAGAGAAACCCTATGGATGTGATCAGTGTGGACAACATTTCTCTGAAATGTCCAGCCTTAAAAACCACCAGAGAATTCACACAGGAGATAAACCCTATGGATGTGATCAGTGTGGGCAACACTTCTCTCAAATGTCAAGCCTTAAAACTCACCAGAAAATTCATACTGGAGAGAAACCCTATGGATGTGATGAGTGTGGACAACACTTCTCTACAATGGGAAATCTTAAAAGACACCAGATAATTCACACTGGAGATAAACCATATGGATGTGATCAGTGTGGGCAACACTTCTCTCAGTTGTCTGACCTTAAAAAACACCAGAGAATTCACACTGGAGAGAAACCCTATGGATGTGATCAATGTGGACAACACTTCCCTCAAATTTCAAGCCTTAAAACACACCAGAAAATTCATACTGGAGAGAAACCCTATGGATGTGATCATTGTGGACAACATTTCTCTGAAATGTCCAGCCTTAAACGCCACCAGAGAATTCACACAGGAGAGAACCCCTATGGATGTGATCAGTGTGGGCAACACTTCTCTCAGTTGTCTGACCTTAAAAAACACCAGAGAATTCACACTGGAGAGAAACCCTATGGATGTGATCAATGTGGACAACACTTCTCTCAAATGTCAAGCCTTAAACGCCACCAGAGAAATCACACTGGAGAGAAACCCTATGGATGTGATCAATGTGGACAACATTTCTCTGAAATGTCCAGCCTTAAACGCCACCAGAGAATTCACACAGGAGAGAACCCCTATGGATGTGATCAGTGTGGGCAACACTTCTCTCAAATGTCAAGCCTTAAAACACACCAGAAAATTCATACTGGAGATAAACCCTATGGATGTGATCAGTGTGGGCAACACTTCTCTCAAATGTCAAGCCTTAAAACACACCAGATAATTCACACTGGAGAGAAACCCTATGGATGTGATCAATGTGGACAACACTTCTCTCAAATGTCAAGCCTTACAACACACCAGAAAATTCATACTGGAGATAAACCCTATGGATGTGATGAGTGTGGACAACACTTCTCTATAATGGGAAATCTTAAAACACACCAGAGAATTCACACTGGAGAGAAACCCTATGGATGTGATCAGTGTGATAAACGCTTCTCTCGAATGGACAGTCTTAAAACACACCAGATAATTCACACTGGAGAGAAACCATATGGATGTGATGATTGTGGACAACACTTCTCTCAAATGGCACACCTTAAAAGCCACCAGAGAATTCACACTGGAGAGAAACCCCAATGATTTTTTGTTGATTTTCTTATTGGACATTTTCAAGACATTTTAAATTAGACACATTGTCTGACAGGGAAGAAATTAGCATGTAATCACATTTTGTACATACATGTGTAAGTATGGATGACATAAAACGTGTTAAAAAATACATATTGTGTACCTTCTTATATATTATGGCTACAGCCATTGGTCAAATATATGAAAGGAGTCACAGACGTCCATATACAAGCGTCCCATTGTATTTTCAAACACCATTTTAACCATGTTAGATTAATTGAACATATCCTGACGAAGACCCAAAGGGGTCGAAACGTTGTATCCTCTTCTCCATGAAATAAAAATGTTGAGCTCAAGGCCAGTGTGCGAACTACATCTCCTTTCACCAGATTCATTGAAAACACTGACATTGAGTGATTTTTATTACTTTTAATTCATTTTTTTATTTTCTAGTTTTTCTACTTTATGAGGCATTTCTGTCTCTTTATTTCCTTTTTTATTTTATATTTGACATTGCACGTTGACATCACGATGTATTCTCTCTCTTTTCTACTCAGATCATGCATCTCAAATGGCCAATTCTCTGGTTACCATTTCAGATTTGGCCCATGGGCCTTATTCTCTTCATAGTACTGGTAAATATTATTATTAACACATTTCACATTATGAAATAGTAATAATTATGTTAGTGAAATGGGTATGGAAACGTGGGAAGACATCTGTTACTGAACAAACAATATAGCAATGATTAGTAGAGCTATTTTAACAAAACATATCCCTTACAAGTTACAGCACCTTTAACATTTCACAAAGGATGATAATAATAATACGTTCTGTGTCATAGACCTATTTCTGTAGTTTTGTTGAAACTCAAAGAGGTGTAACATGGTCTCAGTTCATCCATAATGTGATCATTAACAGGTGATCTGTCCAATGCCAGACAACCAGTGACCATTAACACGTTTAATCTCTGCATTTTAATGCATTGTCTATAGTGAATGAAGCATCAGCCATCATAATTTAGCCTGTTTACATTTTAACCTGGGGAAAGAATGTGGGGTTTGTTCATTATTTAGCATTTGAACAAACATTGAATAAAAGTGCAGTCGAACCCTATTAAACGCATGCTCCTCATTCCCTCAGAGCAACACAACCTGAACAATGACTTAAAGTTACACAAATACAGTTGTTGCTGTTATTGTGTCTATGTTGTTAATAGCAATGTAATGATGGATATAGGATATGATTATTATACGGATAATGACGTATCCTGATTTATCCTGACTTATCCTGGTCACCTTACACTATGGACACATGGCCTACACATTATATAATGGAATTTCACTGTAAATATAGATAAGCGATTAAATGAGAACAATAGAACACAATTTGCTATGAGACTTTGAGGATTTGACAATATACTAATTTGTTGTTAGGCCTTGACCAGTCCTGTACAGAAGACCCACCACTGTCTTCTAAAGTCGAAACAAATTAACTTGCATTGCAACTTAGGGTGTGCGGTAGTATACTTGTAATGTCCAGTCTTTTTTCTGTCTGGTACAGCCCTTAAGTTTTGTGGTGAGGTCAAGTACGTCAAGCCATTATTTAACAAATGACCTATCTGATGATAGGGACATCTACAGGCAACGTAGAATGTGATATGCACAAGCAAACATGATTGTACGTAAGTTTAGTATTGTCATGGTCTGGCCCTCTGCCTGTTTATTCCCCTCTTTCTGTATCTCTCCCTCTGCCCAGTTGTGTCTGTCTTTCCACTCCCACTTCCCATTGCAGCCCTCAGTCCTAGTTACACACCTGGTTCATCAGCCCAGCCAATTACAAACCTGTGTACCTCTGCTACAATCAACCCACCACCTATAAATACTGGACTCCTTGCACAAACTAACTGTCAGAACATAAATCTTTGTCCGGTGCTTCACGTCGTTGTCCCCTGCTCTACCTTGATGTTTTGGGTTTGTCATTTTGACAACTATGAAGACATAGAAGACAACAACAAACTACAACAACAAACCCTAGCCCAAACATTTAGACTCTCGTAGATGTTTTTTTCGATTCTGACGAATCTCTCTACGAGAGTCTAAAAGACTAGTCCCTTAAAAAAAGTCTTGTGTTTACGTTTGTGCCTCAAAATCACTCTTACCTTGTACAAATGCAAAATCTAAAATCGAAATAGTTTTTCCCCACATGTCCGGCGGGTGTTCGGAAAACAATTACACCCGTAGGGACCATAGTTTTCAATAAAAAAAATATTTTAATCCACTCCGTCCATACTCCTCCATTGTAAATGTGCAACAGAACATTGGCCGCGCCCCTAGTGGCCAGGGTTCTGTTGCGCATTTACAATGGAGAGAAAACCAAGATGGCCGCCAGATTCCGAGACAGAGTATGGACGGAGTGGATTAAAAAAAAAATTGTATTGAAAACTACGGTCCCTACGGGTGTAATTGTTTTCCGAACACCCGCCGGACATGTGGGGCAAAACTATTTAGATTTTAGATTTTGCATTTGTACAAGGTAAGAGTGATTTTGAGGCACAAACGTAAACACAAGACTTTTTTTAAGGGACTAGTCTTTTAGACTCTCGTAGAGAGATTCGTCAGAATCGGGAAAAAAACCTCTACGAGAGTCTAAATGTTTGGGCTACTGTAACCCATTGGATATATGCGAATACTGTGGAATTATTGTCATGGCTGGAGTTGTCTGTGAAGAGAGACATTGCTTGGAGCTTCCCATTGTATGAATCAACTAGGGAACTTGGTTATATTTGTACATCATTTGCTGCACATGATCAGTGACATATGTACAGTATGTAGCAGGTGTGGCACCCTGTATGGGTGTATAAGTGAAATCACTTTAGGCTCTGTGTTAAGCATGGGACTATTGTGTGTTTGTTTGTTAAGCGGTTAAAGCTCTATATTCTGATATACTCATTGTAATAGAGTGTTTGTTCAGTCACAGGGCTCTCCATGTCTGTGTAATAAACAATGTGAGAAGATTAATAAACAATATCATATAAGATTCAGTGTCCATCCATGATATGGTGTCTTTATACCACTGCTATCAACTCCATCAAGCTCATCCTGGGTCTCCCCTAACCTGACTCCGCCAGATGGGGCAGCAGAGAGTACACTGGGTACTCTCTGCTGCCCCATCTGGCGGAGTCAGGTTAGGTATCCCCATCAACAGCTACGTTCTGTGGCTGATACTGAGTGGAGCTGGTGGGACGATCGCCTCCGAGTTCGCCTCCGAGTTCTTCTATCTCAACCTGATCGTATCTGTGACCATCTCTTCCCTGGCCGCTGTCTTTTACTTTGCATGGCTCTTCACATGCACATTCATTTTGTTCAGGGTTTTTTCGCATTACTTCCATTCCATTCCGTTCCATCATTCCAGTGTTGTATCTGTGTGGAGCGTTTCATAGCGGTGGTTCACCCTGTGGTGTTTCTCAGGTACAAAGCTAAGCCAACGCAGGGAAGCTGCAGTACCATCACTAAAAACGCCGGGACAACGCTCCACACGTCCCAAACTCTTCTCCCTTCTGTCTCCAAAACTATGGAATGCGCTTCCCATTACAGTCAGAACTGCAGCATCACTCCCAATCTTCCGCCATAGTCTGAAAACCCACCTTTCCACCCTACCCCCTTAGATAGCACTTTTGTAGACTTGGATAGCATCTGATCCATACTTATAGCATGTTATGTAGACAGCACTAGAATTGCATTGTATGTAGTCTTAGCACTTCATAGTAGCCTACATATGTATAGCATAGAATAGTATACATTGACACGATCGTAGACAGGAACACCCACAAACGTCACATCCGGTTTTAGCCCGGGGTAAACAAAATGGTCTTCCCCATAGAGTTATAATAGCGTATGATCCTTTGGATCACGTTCAGAGCGATGTGTTGGATGATAGAAATGTTGACAGCCAAGAAAAATCCATCAGAAAGACATCTGGAACACTCGCCCTCGGAAAGTTGACTTATTATTACGTATACGAGACGATTTAGCCATGGTTCACATGGCGCTCGTCTGTCATAGCGGAACTTCAACCTGTTTTATGCACTTTTCCCATTTAGAACGTTAACGTCTACATACATGTTCAGATTTCAAATATAAAGTGCTCGCCCCAGAGCCACGGATGTTACAATCCTCGTCGGGTGGGTAATAGTACCCGTGTCTTCCGCATTGTTCAATAAAAAGCGTTTTAATCCGATCGGTGACCATTTTATCAGAGTTATAATGCACCAACCAATAGGGGCGCATGGCCATAAACTGATTAAACATCTATGGTCCTGGGGTGAACACTTTATATTTGTAATCGGAACAAATTTTGTGTAGGCGTAAGCCGCCGTAAGGAGTGTAAATGGAGAATGTGCGTAAAACACTTCAGTCCAGGCCAGGGCTACCATGAGCTCACAGCGCATTGCGACACGTTGTTTGTAGATCTTTTGTTTATGCTGGGGTCCTGGGGTTGAAGTGGTTTATAGTCAGAGTATCCTTATCTAATTATACTTTATTGCAGCGTCAAGTTGTACAAGCATAACCACCACTGAAATCGGACATCGATCTCCCTCTCCCTCCATGTTACAAAACATTGTGTTACCGCGGCGCAGTGTTTACTCGCCTGGTAGAGACAATTAATTAAACTTAACGTAATATCAAAAACCAACAGCCATTAAGTCATCAATAATGTTTATAGAACACATTGTAGTGAATTCTAAGTAGTTTAGAGACAGTTGTAACTTGGAACGGAGCCATCGGTGTGCGGTCGAAACGAATGGTGTCGGTAGTCTACTTGGAATTCACTAAAACATGTTCTATAAACATCATTGATGAATTAATGGCTTTTTAAAATGTATATATGATAAGTTTCAGTGATCATATCTATAGAAAAGTGTCTCTTACCATGCGAATATATCAGTCCATTGTGTTGTGCTGGATCATGCCCATGCGCAGTCAAGGAAAACATTCCAATCGGCCTCTAGCTTGTTTAATTTTCTAAAGTAGCGTTCCTTGTCGAGTGGCAACAAGGATCTGTGCCTGTGATCTGGCAAGCCATGACGCCTACTTTTAAATTAGTAGTATTTAAAGCATCTGTGTTTGAAAACCCAACACTTCACTGTTTATTCCGGTTGGGAGAACTCTGAACTTTCCCTCGGCTCCACCCCCCAGCTATATTGACACCCCTGATGACAAAAGTCGGTGTCGGTGTAGTAATTATTAGGCTGATTATGATTATGTCAATTAGCCTGCCAATATATATATAGTTTCCACTCGGAATGAAGTGATTTGAAACTATGTACATACTGTGTATCTTATCATAAAAACGTCTATCTGAAGACGTGAGTTCTTGAAACCGGTAGATAAATAATGTGTTACAGTTCCCCTCAATGTAAAACAAATCAAATGCACACAGACAGAATCAAAGAATAGTCTGGAGGTTTGTTTAGATTGTACCAGCAAAATGAGATATTTATTATATCAAAATACTGGATACAAAATACTTGCACCTGGTCGGTATATAGTCATACATTCAAATAAAAACATAGCAGAGCGGGCGCGTCATGGTTAATTCAGTTTGGGCATGAGCCATAAGGACTTAACCATGCGCGTTGAAAAGTTATTATTTGGTAGACTGTGGTGGTTACTCCTGGCTAATTCGCACATGAGTTGTGCAAAATAGCCAAGGGCAAACGTTATAAAGTCCAGTCTTACTCAAGCAACAATTTCAACTATAGCTCCGTTCAATTTACAAATTCGGCGTTTTCTTTTGTCTTACTCCAAATGTAGTTTGAACCAGTTTTAGTTGGGGGATTTAACAGAATTGCTTTTCCAGCTTTTACGACGCCCAGGCCCTTCCTGTGCGTGTCTATTATTCATTCTTATCGCCTGACCATCTCTACATCTCCTGCTTTGCGATCCTTCAAGTGATACACGTGCGCACGCATACACACACACACACACGCGCACCAACGCACACACATTTCCTCTCATTTGACGGACATGTTCACACTGGTCACAACGCAGTGGTTAGAACATGGATAATACAAAGAGGAGCAACAGTAATAATAATATTTGAGGACAGATGTCCTACACATTCATTTATAGCGTTGCGTGAGTGTTTGCAGCCCAGAATCGTTTAAGGCAGGCGCAGAGTCTGTTCCTTGGTCGAAGCGGTTTGTTGCGTGCCAGCCTATCTCTTCTCATCTCCTGCTTAAGCACTACAAAGTCCCCTTCTCCCGGCAAAGGGGTCGCTGAGAGGTTGATGTTGTCCTGACTGCTTGCAGTGTAAACACCAAACTGGTGTGTGTGGTGAACCAGTGAGTTAGTGCCAAGAGGGATGTCACCCTCCCCCTGTTGCTTTGTTTCTCTTAATTATACTCACTCAAGAGCAACCGGTTTGAGGGGGGGGGGGGGGGGGGGGTGTTGCATTGGTACACATTGGCATAATGTTAATTTCAATTTCTTGGTTCCCCAAGACTACATCGGTGTATATATGTGTAGCCATGCCGCAGTCAATACATGGTTGCCCAAAATTGTATTTTGTATCATTTTTAAATATCAATGGATATTGGTCATAATTAGCTAACCAGGCCTCCTTCCTAAGCCCACACTTCAGCGAACCCCTTTCATGGGGTATTATGGCAGTTTGCATCCTTAATAGTTGCATTACTACCCCTTCTGTATATCTCAGTATCTTTACTAATCTATTCAAGACTTACTGATACAAGGACTTAAGCTTCTAAAATAAATACTGCTGCTGTAATTAAAGAGAGAACATACTCTCAATAGTGGATAGACTGAATGATTAACTACCCCAAAAATATAGTTTACATTTTACCACTACTATTAACTTAAAACAGAATTCTTAATATTGTAAGCATAATGATATTGTCGCATTGTGATATTTGGCCATAACTCCCTCCTCTGAGGGAGCTACCTTTGGGGAAGGGGGTTGTTGTCCAGACAGGGGCCAGACTGGTGAACTGTGGGTCATGGGTTCAATAGTGGTTGAAACATTACAATGGTAATATGTTGTAAAACAATGAGTAATGGTAATATTTAGTGGTTTTCACTTTTACAAAAAATAATAATGTATAATATAATATAATATAATATAATATAATATAATATAATATAATATAATATAATATAATATAATATAATATAATATAATATAATATAATATAATTCTTAATAATATAATAATAATATATAATATAAACATAATATAATTCTTCTTAATCGTGCACTTGTACGACAGCAAACCTATTCTGGGGAACATTCACCAAAAGCAGCTGATCTACAAGCTCACAAGCTGTCATGATGTTGTGCAGCCTATATATTTTGGTTCTTTGATTTTATATAGTGCTTAAATTAGTCCTATAATGCAGACCGATAAGGCAACATAAACCCATAATAATTGAATAAGTGTGGAAAACATCATTGGTTTGTGATTAGTTTGACTGCTTAATGAACAGTAAAGACATCAGGATTAGGTTAAACCTGGCTGTTAGCCTGGTCCGGAGCAGGCTAAATCCAAAGCATTAGTTTCCATGGTAACTAATGTAGCATCACTTTCATGAAACCGAATCAAGCCTCAACATATCCAGGTTAACTGGTTAAATTAATCTGGCAAGATTAACCAGTTTTCATGAAACCGGTTAATCGCTGATCCAGGATATATTAAACAGGATATCTGTTAAATCCCGGCTTAATCTCTAATCTAAGTTTCGTGGAACAGGCCCCAGTTCGAATAGGATTCTCTTGGGGGGTCGCGGCCTGAAAAGGTTGAGAACCACTGGTCTAAATATTATGACCTGTTCATGAACAATTGTTTATTCATTCATTTCGATTATTCTTACAATGGAAGATTTATAATACCCACTGTCTATAATATGACCTGTTTATGAAATACCTTTAATTCATCTGTTTTTATTTTAATCATTCATAATATGTGACTGTGATTGTGTGCAATGGCAATATTACAGCCAAGATGTTTTGTTGATTCTTTTGAGAATTGCACTTTATCTTTTTGATTTTGTACAGACGGTAGAAGACGATAACTTGTTCACTTGTTCAGACTTAAGAGTTATGTGTTCCGTAGATCTATTTTTAAAGAAAATTGTAGATCAGCTTGCCTTGAATGATGTCATATCTGCAGTCTGCACTGTATATACCGTACCTTTTCAGGAGAGCAGGCCATAAGATCAAGGTCATGTACATGAAACATGTCTCGTTTTATTTAAAGTATCAAATGACTGAAAAATAAATATGTTTCTTCATTGTGTCATTTGGCACTAAAAATAAAATGAGACATGTTTCATATTAAAACTATAAATCTGTGTCTGTATTACATATTCAAACCTATATGTATTTTACTAATAATAAACAACTAAGACTAGACTAGATTAACAACAAATACTTTCAGAAGACTAAATGGGACTAAAGACTAAATGTGTGTTTTCAAAAGACTAAGACTAAATCAAAATAATTTACACTGGTGTTCACTGTTCATTTGAATAGTTGTTTTCAGAAGAACATTGAGAAGAGTTGTTGAAATGTTAACTTTGTCATTGTTATATCAGGTCAACTGTGTTCAAATCCATCTTCTGTATCGGTTACGAGGATACACACAGAGCCTTAGAATGAACGACACACTGGCGAATGGCACCAACTCCTCCATCCCCTCTTTTTCATCAGATGACAACACCGGTCTGGCCCTCCATCAAGCTCATCCTGTGTCTGCCCATCTCAACCTGATCATCTCTACCTTGACCGATGTCTTGTACTTTGCCTGGCTCTTCACATTCAACTTAATTTTGGACATGGCTAATAGATTTGCTTTTGTTTTGTTTTTCTTATTCTCCATCCCATCGTTCCAGTGTTGTATCTGTGTGGATCGTTACATAGCGGTGGTTCACCCTGTGGTGTTTCTGAGGTACAAAGCTCTTCGGTACAGGGTGGCCTGTTGCTGCCCTGTCTGGCTGACGGGGCTTGCAGTCAGCTTGTTAATTGTTATATCTGATACGGTGTTTCCTTACTACTTCTTGATGGGCTTTTGGATGGTATTTGATATGTTGTTGTTTATTGAATTTATTGAATTACTCGTGGTAATTAGAGATGTTGACAATTACTCTTATTGCATTAATGTTTAACATATGTAGATACATTTTTAATGGTAAAGCATTGTTTCTTAGGTGAAATCTGCCCCTCCCCCCCAGGTGATGGTAAAGTAAAAAAAAGTAATACCTTAAAGTTTTCTTTTCTATTATATTTATTTTTTGTTTAAGGCTTTAACAAAAGATATACATTAAATATAATAGAAAATACCTTCACTGCTAGGCGGCTATTATAAAACCAGTCAAATATTGGCGAAATTGGCAAATAATATTAGAAAGAGGCAACCATTGTGAACATAGCTGATCTACATGCTCACAACGAGCTTGTCAATCAGCTGTTATCACAACATGTATCTGCGGAACCAGTCCAAAAGGATTATTTTGGGGGGTCTTGGCCTGAAAAGGTTGAGAACCACTGGTCTAAATTATATGACCTGTTCATGAACTATTTTTATTAATACATTAATTTGGGTTATTCATACAATGGAACATGACGCATGTGACGGATTAATACCCACTGTCTGTAATATGACCTGTTCATGAACTACTTTTAATTCATCTGTTTTTCATCATCACTCATAATGTGTCACTGATGGAACATGAACCATTGATGGAAAATACAAGTCTAGTGAAGAAACTTTGGTTGCTGTGTATTGACTTTAAACGTACATAACCAAACATAGTCCACAATCAGAGTCTACAAGTTGAATAGGCCTACTACGTTGAAATGGGCCATCAAGTCACACTTCTTAGAGCACATCTACGAGATCAGCTATTTTCGGGGCGCAATCCAGCACTCTTTAGCTAGTGGAGATGCGGTGTGTAACGACATGGATTTCTAAACAAATTTGTTCAACGCAAAATGCTGCGTCGAAGTTCAGGAGACTTCGGAAAAAAAGCAATTCTCCTGAATGCTGCCTTCCGGCATGGCATGGAAAGGAGTGTGGCATTTGCATTTATTTCGCCGTAGTAAATCGTGGTCTGGAAAGGGCACTTGTTTTACAGACGGGTAAAAGGGCATGGGGCTGAAGCCCCCCTTTGATGTCTATGTGTGCACGTCCCTGATGTTTGGCATAGCCCAGGTACTCTCTTTTAACCCGACGATGGGAGATAATGGAGTGCAGAGAGAGAGAGAATTTGAGACTAGTAGGGAGGGGTGGATGGATGGATGGATGGATGGATGGATGGATGGATGGATGGATGCGGATGGATGCACCCTGAGGCCATTCACACCCCTTCCATTCCATCCACCACACTGTCTGGACAGGATGCTCTACGCTTCCCCATCTCTACTCTGCTCTCTCTCTCTCTCTCTCTCTCTCTCTCTGTGTGCGTGAATGGGTGAATGTAATGCGTGATGGATCATTTTGAATTATTAAGATTTAATTGTTGGTAGATCTGTTATTTTGTGGAATTGTTTTAATGTTCCCAATGACCCCATGTATTTTTCATGCCCTGTATCCCACTAAGTTACATCTCATTTCTGCCCCAGCGTAAAACAGATAGTATTAAATCTCACTCTCCCCCAGTCAGCGAGTAAGATAAAGATGATGTTTCCCGATTGCCTGCCTCTCTGTGAAAAAACAGCATGTTATTCGGCCTTGCTACGGTGCCAGAGCAGACAAGTTGTCTCCTAGTTACGTTAGCTGGTTGTCTGTAACTTGAGTTATAAACTACATTTACTTAAATAACTACGATTCCCTTCGGTCACACTTCTGGGATTTTACCGGAAGTATAATTTGCCACGTATCCCAAGTAGGCCTCCCGGCAATAGGTGTCGCCATAATTCACTTTTTGTCTACCCTCTGAACTCAAATTGAATACTTCCTATGTCAGAGTTTGTTTTGTTATCATAACAGTATAAAATATGGTCACCGATGATGTGTCAGGGAGAGATCTTTTTAACGCTTTACGGACCTGCCATTTCTCTCCCGATGTAATTGGTAAATATCAAATGGAAAATCCTTATAGCTCTGGTGTGACTTCTCTTCTTCCGTGTCTGGTGTCAAACTCATTCTAAGGTATTCTGGTATACTCTGATACTTTTACTCTGCCTAATTCTCTCATTTAGTATTGTAGTTTTCCTCTAAAGTATTTATCCTTAAAAGGTATTAATATAGTATTACAGTTTAACATTATAACATTAAAGATAAAGTTAATATTAACTTGGTTTAAAAGGTGTTACAGTCCTGACTTGAGTACTTGTACTCTATTACATTCTTACAAATTCTCCTCAACGGGACTCCTCCAGAGTCCAGATGATTGATTAGTTGATAATTCAAAGGTTATCTTAATTGTTTATGGCTCTACACGAAAGGGTCTCAGTATGTCCACTTTAACCACTTAGTTCTTAAAGCAGCAATGTTGCTGCGTCATAATTCGGACACTATGGTATTGGGCTTTTCATATTCATATTGGTAAATATGTATCATTAAATACATAACAAAATGGCCTTCCTCGCCATCTTTCCAACAATGCGTAATCTCTGTAAAGCGCCTTGGATAAAGGCGCTATGTACGTAAATGCACCATTTACCATTCACAATTAAGCTGCGGAGCCGCGGAGAAAATTATTATTATGAGTATCGGTTTGGCGCATTTTTTTGCCTCTCCTCGGCGGGTTGCCCTATGCCACTGGTTCCCAAACGTTTTCATGTCAAGGACCCCCAAATTGAATTAAATCAGGGTGCCCAGCGATTTGCAGCTACGGAGCGCATTTCAAGGTGCACCAGGCGCCATCTTGAATATAGCTGAAGTATAGCTAGATGTAGCCAAAACACTTCCGAGGCGATCGACAACAACGGGAGCTATGATTAATTCTAACACGACTATAGCGACGGGACCGCAATGGGCCGTCAAAAACATAATCTTTGGTTAGAATTGGACGGATTGATTTAGATTAAGGCTGTCAAAGTTAACGCGTTAATCGTGCGTTAACTCAAAGTCCTTTTAACGGCGTTAATTTAATTAACGCGCGATTAACGCACAGTGAAGTTTGATAGAACGGTTGAGAGACGCATGTGAATGCAGGCAGCTAGATTCCAATAGCCCCGCCTCTCTCTCATTCCCCCCCCACTCTCTCTACCATTCCCACTCAGTCCGGACTCCGGACCGTCAGTACTATAGGGCTGCGCACTGGGCAGTTGTCAGTTGAGCTGAATGCTTCCGTTGGGCTCGTTATTAATTAATTTGCTTCACAATGTGTTAGATCAGAAGCTCTTTGAAGTGGGCATTGGGCAAAAGCAAAACTCTGGCAGTTTTGGTTGACAAACATAGTTAGTTAGTTGTGCTAATCATGCTACATGCTTGATGCTAATCATGCTACACAGACCATGCTAATGAGTGCTAAAGCTAATGTTGACTTGCAGGAGAGAGGGAGGGGCAGGGGCTCTCGTGTGTGTGTGTGTGTGTGTGTGTGTGTGTGTGTGTGTGTGTGTGTGTGTGTGTGTGTGTGTGTGTGTGTGTGTGTGTGTGTGTGAGTGAGTGGTTGATTTTATGATTTTGTTTCCCTCTTCCATGGCATTTGCAAAAAAGCAAGCATTCTCCCATGTTGTATAAATGAGTATTTAAAACCACCAGTGGTCCCTGAGGGGATTCCAGGTGGCCCACAGCTAAATGATGGAGGGTTGGTAACCAAATGAACCCAAGTTATATATCTTTAACTTTTGAGAGTGTAAAATGAAACCAAGTGGGTCCATTTGGTTAAATTTTACACTCTCAAGAGTTGAATAATTGTTAAACAAATGCATTACTTAAAGTTAATTTACAAGAAGTCTACACAATTAGAGAACTTAGAAAACATGTTATTTTGATCAACATTGCCCTGTTATCTCTCCTAATGGTACCAACATCAATACAGTTCTTTAGTTTGGGCCTGGAAGGCTAAATGTCATCAAATGGTGGTCCGTGGCTCAAATGCAGAATAAATAATGGACCTTGATATGAAAAATCTTGAAAACCACTGATTTAAGGTATATTTAGAACGGATACAAAATATGCGATTAATGTGCGATTAATCGGCGATTAACTATGGGCAATCATACGATTAATCACGATTAAATATTTTAATCGACTGACAGGCCTAATTTAGATCAATAGTTATTCACGTTTTAAGATTATCGATCTCATCCACTACAATGGGGGGGATCACTTTGGATGACGTCCCAACCGTAAATTACATAAAATGTTGCCCAACAGGTGCTCCCAGCCTGTGGAGTGATGCGCTCGGTTATGATATATCATTAATGTTCCGTCCTGAGCGCTGAGCGTATTTGATAGGACGGAGACCTCCGTTTATGCCGCTCAGGGTGTTAACATAGATTTTACAATACAAATTGGGGGTCCCAGAGATAGAAATGCATGCAGGGGGCTTTGCTGTAACGGAACCCATGTTGGGATTTCATTATTATAAAACCACATCGTGTACAGAACCCCCACCCCCACCAAACGCACACGCACGCACGCACACACACACACACACACACACACACACACACACACACACACACACACACACACACACACACACACACACACACACACACACACACACACACAAGACCGGTAATACAGCATAATTCATGAATTCCACATATCTATCTATCTATCTATCTATCTATCTATCTATCTATCTATCTATCTATCTATCTATCGTATCATAGTTAAACCAGGGGCCACCTTGTGTGCCAGCTTAATGTGTCATGAGTTGATAAATGATCTAAAGGTGAAGTTTGCATAGTGACTATACATTTCCATGGATTAAAAAACAATATGAAAATGCTTTGAAGCGCAGGTGTGCAAACAAATATTAGTGGAAGGAGGAGCAGGGAAAGGTATAGTTAGAGAAGGCAAAGCACAGAGTTCATAGGATCTGCTCTCATCAGGAAGAAAGTGACCGTCGGACGAAGAGACTTCACCAAAACACCAACGCAGAGATCTGAGACACTCTGCTGGCATCAAAAGGTGAGATCCCTTTAACCTTGTTTTCATTGTTCATTAGAATAGTTGTTGTTTTCAGAAGAACATTGAGAATAGTTGTTAAAAATGTTAACTTGTGTCTAGGAATGTGCCGGAGACATTTTGGCCGATATCGATATCCGATATAATTAATTGCTGTTATGGCCGATAACCGATATTACCGATTTCGATATGATCTCATTCTGTATTAAAAATATATATAATAATTTTGTCCATTCTGAAAAAAACATGTAACAGGGTGTCTGCACTGCAGGCTTAAGCAAGTCAGATTTAACTTTAATACCTTTATATTTCATATTGTGAGCTTGTAGATCTGTTCAAGCTGTTACTTTGGGCTTCTTTATCTGTAAAGACTAAAGACAGACCGATTAATCGGACCGATTAATTAATCGGTCTGATTGATTAATCAAACCGATGCCGATTAATCTAAAAACAACTCAAATCGGCCGATACCGATGTGTTTGCCAATTAATCTCCCATCACTACTTGTGTCATTGTTATATCAGGTCAACTGTGCTCAAATCCATCTTCTGTCTTGGTTACAGGACACACACAGAGCCTGAAGATGAACAACACACTGGCGAATGGCAACAACTCCTCCGTCTCCTCCGCATCCTCATTGCATCCCTCCGTCTCCCTCCGCATCCCTACAGATTACTATCGGCTCTATCAAGCTCCTGGGTCTCCCCTTCAACAGCTACGTTCTGTGGCTGATACTGAGTGGAGCTGGTGGGACGATCGCCTCCGAGTTCTTCTATCTCAACCTGATTGTATCTGTGATCCTCTCTACCTTGACCGATGTCATTTACTTTGCCTGGCTCTTCACATACAACTCAATTTTGCAATGGATTACTAACTTTACTTTTGCTTTGTTTTTCTTCTTCTCCATCCCATCGTTCCAGTGTTGTATCTGTGTGGAGCGTTACATAGCGGTGGTTCACCCGTGGTGTTTCTCAGGTACAAAGCTCTTCGGTACAGGGTGGCCTGTTGCTGCGTTGTCTGGCTGATGGGGCTTGCAGTCAGCTTGTTAACTGTTATATTCGGTAATACGGTGTATCCTCACTACTTCTTGTTGGGCTTTTGGGTGGTGTGCATTTCTGTGGTGTGTTTCTGCTGCCTCTCGGTCCTCAGAGCTCTGAAACAGCCTGGACCAGGAGAAGGACAGAGGGACAGTGGGGAGGGAAACAACCTGAAGAGAAGAGCTTTTAGAATCATTCTGATCAGCTTGGTGGTAATGTCACTGACTATAATGAGCTATATTCCCATTGTTGTGTTTACACTACTGAATTATTCCAACATAGTTGCTGAAACCATCGTATATATCATCACATACTGTATAGTATCCATGATTTCAGCGTTTGTCCAGCCATTGCTCTACCTCCACAAAGCTGGGAAACTGCCATGCTTCAAGGGGCTCTGAAAGCAGGTCAAACAGGATAGATCTATAATGCTGCGTTCACACTGGCAGATGCAAAAGATGCGAAAATGCAAAGATCACAGCATAATTGTATGTGTTGTTTTGTAAAATCTGTTGCTCACACGGTCGTTGACATCATCCAGCATGCGTCCGTAGTGACGTGTGTCATTGCAGCTACAGTCGTAGCTTTGTAGCTTTGCATCTGGAAGTTGAACCCAGCTCAGCTTCAATTTGTAGCTTTTGCAGCAGCCACAAATGTCAGATGCATCTTTGTATCTTCATGCTGGCTTGGCCTGAGAACCACTGGTCTAAATTATATGACCTGTTCATGAACTATTTTTATTAATCCATTAATTTGGGTTATTCATACAATGGAACATGACACATGTGTGACAGATTAATACCCACTGTCTGTAATATGACCTTGTTCATGAACTACTTTTAATTCATCTGTTTTTCATCATCACTCATAATGTGTCACTGATGGAACATGAACCATTGATGGAAAATACAAGTCTAGTGAAGAAACTTTGGTTGCTGTGTATTGACTTTAAACGTACAGAACCAAACATAGTCCACAATCAGAGTCTACAAGTTGAATAGGCCTACTACGTTGAAATGGGCCATCAAGTCACACTTCTTAGAGCACCCACCCCCCCCCCCACAGGAGGTGAGGGGGTGTCGGATGGGTCACAACAATGCATTCCATTCCAAGACTGCCACCTACAACAGACATCAACGCGCCTCTTGGAGCACCCACCCCCCCCCCCCCCCCCCACACACACACACACACACCTACTACGTTGAAATGGGCCATCAAGTCACACTTCTTAGAGAACCCCCCCCCCCAGGCAGTGGTCTGTATAGTAGCCTAGTGCTTTTAATTGACATGGTATGTATTATGTCGCTATGAATCACGCTGGATTATAATTTCTTCACATCCCTATATTCTTCTCTCTTCCTATCTCCCCCTAGGTCTGGCTTATTAACCAGGCTAATCTCCCCCTCTCTCTCTCACTCCCCCTCTCTCACCCCCCCCCCCTCTCTCTGCCACATGCAGCGAGAGGGGACTCACTCACCCCCCCCCCACACACAGACACACATGTGCGCCTCTCCCTCACTCTCCCCCCTCTCTCACTCCCCCTCTCTCTCTCTCTCTCTCTCTCTCCCCCCCCCCCCCCCCCCCCCCTCTCTCTCTCACACACACACACACACACACACACACACACACACACACACACACACACACACACACACACACACACTGTCGGACCATTGATTAGACCATTTCCCCGTCGGCTATTTGGGTGTCGGAAAAAGGCCGCCTCCCTGTGATCTTTATTGTCTTTTATATCTGCTCTTATTCTGAAATGCCAAGCGCTTAACAGGAAGTGCCTATTAACATTGTGTATATATTGGCTGAATAAACGTCTGGCTTCAGTTGTGTTGACACTGAAGGAGTGGATGTGAGCTGCTGCCTACTCGTCTCATTATTTCCTCCGTATATCAGACTAGCTCCTAGGCTGTCTAGATTCTTCCTACACTGCAATGGTAGCTCTGCTAACATAGGCCTAATGTATTTTATAGGGATATATGTGGTAAGCACATGTGAGCATTTTTTAAATTAAAACCTGTGAACGAAATATTGTGTCATAAGTTCTTAAATTGTAGAGCCCATGGGCCTTCTTCTCTTCATAGTACTGGTCAATTTTATTAACACATTTCACATTATAATTATGTTAGTGAAATGGGTATGGAGACATGGGAAGACCTCTGTTACTGAACAAACAATATAACAATGATTACTAGAGCTATTTTAACAAAACATATCCCTTACAAGTTACAGCACCTTTAACATTTCACAAAGGATAATAATAATAATAAGTTCTGTGTCATAGGCTAGACCTATTTCTGTAGTTCTGTTGAAACTCAGAGTCAAAGAGGTGTAAAATGGTCTCAGTTCATCCATAATGTGATCATTAACAGGTGATCTGTCCAATGCCAGACAACCAGTGACCATTAACATGTTTAATCTCTGCATTTTAATGTATTGTCTACAGTGAATTAATCATCAGCCACCATCATTTAGCCTGTTTACATTTTAACCTGGGGTAAGAATGTGGGTTTTGTTCATTATTTAGCATTCTAAAAAAAACATTGAATAAAAGGGTAACACTTGCAGATACGGTTCATGAACTAATGATTAACTAATGATTAACTAATACATTAGTTAAGCATTAGTTAATCATTATTTCATCACAATTCATCATGAATCATGATGAATTCATCATGATTCATGATGATGATGATTCTGATGATTCATCATGAATCGTCATTAGTTAACCACGATTTGTAGATGATTTATAGATCTAATTTTTCCACCCAAATCTATGCCCAGGATGAGTGCTCATAGGCGGGTAGGTCTCTCAGTCTCTCTGGAGGTCATTCCTGGTTGTACCCATGGGTCATTTTACTCAATTCTTTGCCCACAATGGGTGCTCAAAGGTTGGTAGGGGTCTGTCTGGAGCTCTCCCTGGTGCTTTATGGATCATTTTTGGACCCCCCCATTTTGCCCAAATCTATACCCAGGATGAGTGCTCATAGACGGGTAGGGTTAGTGAGCAGACTCGGTCTCTCTGGAGGTAATTTTTCTCAATTCTATGCCCACGATGAGTGCTCAAAGGTGGGTAGGGGTCCCTGGTGTTTTATGGATAATTTTTGGACTCACCCATTTTGCCCAAATCTATACCCAGGATGAGTGCTCATAGACGGGTAGGGTTAGTGAGCAGACTCGGTCTCTCTGGAGGTAATTTTTCTCAATTCTATGCCCACGATGAGTGCTCAAAGGTGGGTAGGGGTCCCTGGTGTTTTATGGATCATTTTTGGACTCACCCATTTTGCCCAAATCTATACCCAGGATGAGTGCTCATAGACGGGTAGGGTTAGTGAGCAGACTCGGTCTCTTTGGAGGTAGTTTTTCCTCAATTCTATGCCCACGATAAGTGCTCAAAGGTGGGTAGGTCTCCCTTGTAGTTTATGGGTAACTTCTGGACATTATAATCATGAACTACCAATACATTTTACTTACTTACTAGAGAGTTGCACTCTATTAATGATTAACTATCAT
This sequence comes from Electrona antarctica, assembly GCF_951216825.1. Taxonomy (NCBI): domain Eukaryota; kingdom Metazoa; phylum Chordata; class Actinopteri; order Myctophiformes; family Myctophidae; genus Electrona; species Electrona antarctica. The sequence continues at coordinate 1,551,979 of NW_027638147.1, read as the reverse complement.
TAGTTAATAGTTAGTTAATTGATATTTGCACCCCAAAGTAAAGTGGCAACATCATCATCATGAACTACCATTACATTGTACTTACTTACAGGGGAGGTGGACTCTATTAATGATTAACTATCATTAGTTAATAGTTAGTTAATTGATATTTGCACCCCAAAGTAAAGTGGCAACATTTTCATCATGAACTACCATTACATTGTACTTACTTACTAGAGAGTTGGACTCTATTAATGATTAACTATCATTAGTTAATAGTTAGTTAATTGATATTTGCACCCCAAAGTAAAGTGGCAACATTTTCATCATGAACTAATCATGAACTCATGATTAACTAATCATGAATTCATCATGAACTGGATATATGGACACAAAGTCACATCAATATAAATAATAGTGAATGCAAAACAAGTGGTGTCGGCAGGCCGACACCAGCCACCCGGGCCAACAGCGGGTGAGCTAGATACAGCCCTGGCGCAGACGCCAATGGACTGGCATCCACACATCTGGCCCACCTGCTGCCCGCCAAGGCAAGGCCTTTAACAAAGCCAACAACAGTGCTTATCCAAATCAGCAGCACAATTTTTCCTCTCAACTATAAAACTAAAGTACTTGTTAAGATCATTGCTTATCCAATATGGTTTGACACAACTATGAAACAAAATGACCTGGCTCTTATAAATATAACACAGTCAACAATGAATAGTAATTGTTACATGGCCACTTATTATTACCAAATAGACATAGAAAAATGACTACAACAGTAATATGAAAAATAACAAACAAAAAGAAAAGCCGGAAAAAATATGAAAACCCTTAGTTCCCAAAGTTTGTTTTTGTTCTCGTTGGGGCTCTTTTATCTGAACTGTGACAGTGTTCGATTGGTCTTTGTCCTACCACACAAACCATGGATCTCGCCACCCAGTATGCACTGGGAATCTATCTGGGGAATCGTTGGGTATGGAGACAGTGGAGCCTCACATGCACCTTGGCTCCTCGATGGATGGGAAGGGAAGCGCTGTCCTCTTCTCCACGTGAGATGCTCCAAGGGATGAGGATGGGATCTAAAAAACCTGACCTATGATAGATCAGACAAGATCCAAAACCCCATGAATTAGCATAAATTAACACCTTTTTAACTTGCATTAATTAGCTTAATCATGTTCTTTTTATAGTAATCATGTATTTAAAATACATTGAAAACCATTCAAAATAATTCAAAACACTTATTTTCTTTTACAATGTTTAATATTCAATGAACTGTTCCTTTTCCACAAAAATAAAAATAGTATGAAATGCTCCTTTAAGTATCACAATGTAATGAGTTAAATTGCATAAAGTGCACATTCAAAAGGTTTACAGGGTGTTTTGTGCAGTAACTAGGAGGTATTTATGACGCAAATGTGCTTAGTATGTACCCTTAAAATGTACCTTCAGTCACTATAACCCACAATTCTCATGTACATGCATATTGTATTCCTTCAGTAACAAACTGTCTTTCAAAATGTAACATGAACTTAAATACTTAAATGTAACAATAAATCATTGGCAGGATGTATTGTGGCTAAACACCATTTAAGATAACCATCTTTGTTCTACATTGTCTCACTCACCACTTCATGAATGCTGAGACTGCAATGTCACCTGGCTGCTCAGTGATTTGCAACACTCTCACACTGCTCTGCAAAGTTCAAAATGACACAATACACAAATCAGGAGTTGCCTAACAACATTAGGAATGTGAATGATTTGAATTGGAAGATTATGTTTTAGTCTTACCAGGCAGATTGCAAAAGATTGTCTCTCTGTGTTTGTTTACAACAGCACATGAAGAACCAGCCATGTGTTAAATTGAACAGGAAAATGACGTTTTCCTGCTTAAATACTAACAGGAAGTAGAATCACTGGTAGGCTGGACACAAATGCTTACAGGCTCACTGATTGGCCACTGGCAATCACAGAGCCAGGTCATTTTAATCCTTTAAAACCTGTTAGACACCCTGTTTGTTTTGCATTTTTTCTCTTTCATGTAAATAGCTTGTTTTGTATTTTAAACAGACTTGTGGAGCAACATTTTAGAACTTAAATGTGTGTTATTTCAAAAGCATTTTAGATCGTTTTTAACACTTGTAAATTGGCTGCCTGCTTTCAAGCCTGGGTAGGCTGAATTAAAAAATAGTTAATAGGATACATACGTTCATTTCAGTGATTTTCTTTTACAGTGAATGAATGCATTTAAGTTATATACAATATATCTAAAATGTTGCTCTACAAGTCTGATTAAAATGCCAAGAAGCTATATACATGAAAGGGAAAACAAACAAACAAACAAACAGGATGTCTAACACGTTTTTGCAAAGGGTTAAAATTACCAGCTGGCTCTGTGATTGCTAACCTAAGTGGCCAATCAGTGAGCCTGTAAGCGTTTATGTCCAGCCTACCAGTGATTCCACTTCCTGTCAGTATTTAAGCAGGAAAACTCCCCTTTCCTGTTCAATTGAACACATGGCTGGTTCTTCATGTGTTGTTGTAAACACACACAGAGGAACAATCTTTGCAATCCACTTGGTAAGACTAAAAAATAATCTTCCAATTCAAATCATCCACATTCTTAATGTTGTTAGACAACTCCTGATTTGTATATTGTGTCATTTTGAACTTTGCAGAGCAGTGTGAGAGCGAGTATTGCAAATCACTGAGCAGCCAGTAGTACAGGTGACATTGCAGTCTGAGCCCATTCATTCATTGATCAGTGGTGAGTGAGACAATGTAGAACAAAGATGGTTATCTTAAATGGTGTTTTACATTTTGAAACACTTATTCCTGTACATGAGTATTTTGGGTTATGGTGATTGAATGTACATTTTGAGTGCATCTCTCACCTGATGCTAGCCAGGGAGAGATACTAAGCACATTTGAGTCATGAATACCTCAGTTACTGCACAAAACACCCTGTAAAGCGATTGAATGTGCACTTTATGCAATTTAACTCATTGCATTGTGATACTTAAAGGAGCATTTCATAGTATTTTTGTGGAAAAGGAACAGTTCATTGAATATAGTGAATATTTGAAACATTGTAAAAGAAAATAAGTACTTTGAATTATTTGGAATGGTTTTCAATGTATTTGAAATGATTACTATAAAAATAAAATGATTAAGCTAATTAATGCAAGTTAAAAAGGTGTTAATTTTTACTAATTCATGGGGATTTAAAAACATTTTACACAGAGTGTGTGAATAACATGCTATTGGATCTTGTCCGATCTACCATAGGTCAGTTTTTTTTAGATTGGGTGATCCCCATCTTCATCCCCTGGAGCACATGGAGAAGAGGACAGCGCTTCCCTTCCCATCCACTGAGGAGCCCAGGTCCATGTGAGGCTCCACATTCTCCATACCCAACAATTCCCCAGATAAATTCCCAGTGCATATTGGATGGCAAGCTAACGGATCCAAGTCTGGACACTGATGGTGCAACATTGATTCCCCTCCCTCACGGTTTGTGTGGTAGGAAAAAGACCAATCGAACAATGTCACAATTCAGATGAAAGAGCCCCAATGACAACGGAACTAAGGGTTTTCATATTTTTTCCGGCTTTTCTTTTTGTTTGTTATTTTTCATATTACTGCTGTCTATTTGGTAATAAGTGGCCATTTAACACTTTGTTATTGATATACATCACATTTTGTTTTTAGTTTTCTGTGTGGGGGGAGGGTGTGGCTGTAAATAAAAAATGGCAATATTGAAGGTGGCTTGTAATTGTAATTTTGGATTCAGATTGTATTGTATTGTTAGTATTGCATTTCACTATTATTACTTCATGATTAGTTAATCAAGAGTTCATGATTAGTTGTCACTTTACTTTGGGGTACAAATATCCATTAACTAACTATTAACTACAGCTAGTTCATGAGGAAAATGTTGTCACTTTACTTTGGGGTGCAAATATCCATTAACTACAGCTAGTTCATGATTAGTTCATGATGAAAATGTTGTCACTTTACTTTGGGGTACAAATAACCTTAACTACAGCTAGTTCATGATTAGTTAATGATGAAAATGTTGTCACTTTACTTTGGGGTGCAAATATCCATTAACTAACTATTAACTACAGCTAGTTCATGATGAAAATGTTGTCACTTTACTTTGGGGTGCAAATATCCATTAACTACAGCTAGTTCATGATTAGTTCATGATGAAAATGTTGTCACTTTACTTTGGGGTACAAATAACCTTAACTACAGCTAGTTCATGATTAGTTAATGATGAAAATGTTGTCACTTTACTTTGGGGTACAAATATCCATTAACTAACTATTAACTACAGCTAGTTCATGATGAAAATGTTGTCACTTTACTTTGGGGTGCAAATATCCATTAACTACAGCTAGTTCATGATTAGTTCATGATGAAAATGTTGTCACTTTACTTTGGGGTACAAATAACCTTAACTACAGCTAGTTCATGATTAGTTAATGATGAAAATGTTGTCACTTTACTTTGGGGTACAAATAACCTTAACTACAGCTAGTTCATGATTAGTTAATGATGAAAATGTTGTCACTTTACTTTGGGGTACAAATATCCATTAACTAACTATTAACTACAGCTAGTTCATGATGATGATAATGTCCAGAAATGACCCATAAACTACCAGGGAGATCTCTGAAGAGGGGAGTCCAAAATTATCCATAAAGCACCAGGGAGAGCTCCGGAGAGACCCCTACCCACATTTGAGCACTCATCGTGGGCATAGAATTGAGAAAAAATACCTCCAGAGAGACAGAGTCTGCTCACTAACCGCTACCCACCTATGAGCACTCATCCTGGGTATAGATTTGGGCAAAATGGGGGAGTCCAAAAATGATCCATAAAGCACCAGGGAGAGCTCCGGACAGACCCCTACCCACCTTTGAGCACTCATCGTGGGCATAGAATTGAGAAAAATTACCTCCAGAGAGACCGAGTCTGCTCACTAACCCTACCCGTCTATGAGCACTCATCCTGGGTATAGATTTGGGCAAAATGGGGGAGTCCAAAAATTATCCATAAAACACCAGGTGGTTTAGGTGGGTAGGGGTACCCACCTTTGAGCACTCATCCTGGGTATAGATTTGGGCAAAATGGGGGAGTCCAAAAATTATCCATAAAGCACCATGCAGGGAGAGCTTCGGACAGACCCCTACCCACTTTTGAGCACTCATCGTGGGCATAGAATTGAGAAAAATTACCTCCAGAGAGGCCGAGTCTGCTCACTAACCCTACCCGTCTATGAGCACTCATCCTGGGTATAGATTTGGGCAAAATGGGTGAGTCAAAAAATGGTCCATAAAACACCAGGGACCCCTACCCACCTTTGAGCACTCATCGTGGGCATAGAATTGAGAAAAAATACCCTTGGGGACAACCAGGAAGGACCTCCAGAGAGACCGTCTGCTGACTAAACCTACCCGCCTTTGAGCACTCATCGTGGGCATAGATTTGGGCGAAAAAATCTGATCTATAAATGAAATCATGAATGCCATGAATCATGATTAACTAACTACAGTTAATTCATGATGAAGTCATCATTAATTCATGATGAAATAATGATTAACTAATGCTTAACTAATGTATTAGTTAATCATGAGTTAATCATTATTTCATGACCCTTATCTGCAAGTGTTACCAATAAAAGTGCAGTCATCACAACCCTATTGAAACTAATTCCACACACCTGAGTGCTCCTCATTCCCTCAGAGCAACACAACCTGAACAATGACTTAAAGACTTAAAGTTGTCCCAGTGTCCCAGTCCCAGTTTCCCAGGTTTAGACAATACAGTTTTAGCTGTTATTGTGTCTCTGTTGTTATTTCACTGTAAATATAGATAAGCGATTAAAACAATAGAGCACAATTGGCTATGAGACTTTGAGGATTTGACAATCTACTAATTTGTTGTTAGGCCTTGACCAGTCCTGTACAGAAACCCCACCACTGTCTTCTAAAGTCCACTCCGCCATCTCCCACCTACAGAGGGTCCTGTATTTAAATCCCTAAACGGCCTTGCCCCTTCCTATATTTCTGAACTAATAACTGCTCCCCCTACCACCAGGACACTCAGATCCTCCACTCTCAAACTCATTGCAGTCCCCCCTTCAAATCTGAAAAGAAAAGGTGATCGTCTGTAGCTGGACCTATATACACTTTGGAATAATCTTCCACACAGATTTTGGACCATTTTAGTCTGGCTTTTAATACAGTGTGACATTTATTGTTTATTGTTGTTCATTGTTTTTGTTGTTATTTTGTTTGTTTGTTCTACTATTGCACTGTGATATACTACGGTCTACCTGTTCTCTGGAAAGCACTTTGGGTCAACTGCTGTTGTTTTTAAATGTGCTATATAAATAAAATTGACTTGACTTGACTAAAGTCGGGGTGTGCGTACAGGGTGTGCGGTATTATACTTGTAAAAGACAAAATGTGAAGGCTTGTGTACTAATTATGAAGACTGTTTGCAATCATTTTAGGCGGTGGGTGACAGTTTGTGTTTTGGAAGACAAATAGTATTTTGTTGTTTCTTCACACAGAGCTGGTTCTATGTTACTGAAAGAATGTGGAGCAATCCTCTTATGGCTCTGCTGCAGTATCAATTAATTATAATTAATATCCACTTATTCAATATTGTTAGACTATACATATATTATCCAGATAGCCAGATACTCTATATTGGATATAGATAGATTCATATATTAAATATGAAGCTTAGAAAGCAATCTCACAGTTTTTTTCTAAAATGTTGCATAGAGCATGACCTGGGGGAGGAGTCAGAGAGGGGTGGAGCACATGCAGCAGTTTGTTAGGTTGAGATTGGTGGCTGATGACTGTATTGTTCCACTCTTTGGCCAATGAACAGCAAGCAGTTAGTGGTTCCACCTCAGGCTCTCCAGTATAAGAAGAGTTTGTAGTTGTTCTCCACAACATCTGACTGTGGACTCCAGACTTCAGCTGAAGATGAACTCTCTCAACACACCCAAGGATCATCAAGACCTCTGTAAGTTAGTTACTGTGTCTATATGGATATACAGCATGCCATAAGGATGTTTTTTTTATCTAGTCATTTGTTTGTTTTGATTTATTTTAGCATTGACTGCCCGTTGTCATGTATTTTCTAAAATATAAAATGATTGTAGAATCGAATTATAAATGGATGCTAAATTGATAATAGGGTACATTAACTTAACATTATAGGTTTTGCTTTTTAAGTCCAGGAATGCCTCTAAACAACATTTCCTTTGTCTTTGTTTCTAATTCAGTGTTAGTTCAGTCTGGCTTCCCTGTTCTACCAGAGGTGAATGATCAAAGAAGCTTGGCTAAGCAAAAATGCCACTGCTGTGATCAGTGTGGTAAACGCTTCCCTACAATGTCTAGACTTAAAAAACACCAGAGAATTCACACTGGAGAGAAACCATATGGATGTGATGATTGTGGACAACACTTCTCTACAATGGGACATCTTAAAACACACAAGATAATTCATACTGGAGAGAAACCCTATGGATGTGATCAGTGTGGACAACATTTCTCTGAAATGTCCAGCCTTAAAAGCCACCAGAGAATTCACACAGGAGAGAAACGCTATGGATGTGATCAGTGTGGACAACATTTCTCTGAAATGTCCAGCCTTAAAAGCCACCAGAGAATTCACACAGGAGAGAAACCCTATGGATGTGATCAGTGTGGGAAACACTTCTCTCATTTGTCTGACCTTAAAACACACCATAGAATTCACACTGGAGAGAAACCCTATGGATGTGATCAATGTGGACAACACTTCTTTCAAATGTCAAGCCTTAAAACACACCAGAAAATTCATACTGGAGAGAAACCCTATGGATGTGATGAGTGTGGACAACACTTCTCTACAATGGGAAATCTTAAAAGACACCAGAGAATTCACACTGGAGAGAAACCCTATGGATGTGATCAGTGTGGTAAACGCTTCTCTTGTTTGTCTGACCTTAAAAAACACCAGAGAATTCACACTGGAGAGAAACCCTATGGATGTGATCAGTGTGGACAACTTTTCTCTGAAATGTCCAGCCTTAAAAGCCACCAGAGAATTCACACAGGAGAGAAACCCTATGGATGTGATCAGTGTGGGAAACACTTCTCTCATTTGTCTGACCTTAAAACACACCATAGAATTCACACTGGAGAGAAACCCTATGGATGTGATCAATGTGGACAACACTTCTCTCAAATGTCAAGCCTTAAAACACACCAGAAAATTCATACTGGAGAGAAACCCTATGGATGTGATGATTGTGGACAACACTTCTCTATAATGGGAACTCTTAAAACACACCAGAGAATTCACACTGGAGAGAAACCCTATGGATGTGATCAGTGTGATAAATGCTTCTCTCGAATGGACAGTCTTAAAACACACCAGAGAATTCACACTGGAGAGAAACCATATGGATGTGATGATTGTGGACAACACTTCTCTCAAATGGCACACCTTAAAAGCCACCAGAGAATTCACACTGGAGAGAAAGCCTATGGATGTGATCAGTGTGGACAACATTTCTCTCGAATGGACAGCCTTAAAGGCCACCAGAGAATTCACACCGGAGAGAAACCCAAATGATTTTTTTTGTTGATTTTGTTTAACTTGTTAATGGATTTTCTTATTGGACATTTTCAAGACATTTTAAATTAGACACATTGTCTGTGACAGGGAAGAAATCACATTTTGTACATGGATGAAATAAAACGTGTTACAAAATACATATTGTGTACGTTCTTATATATTATGGCTACAGCCATTGGTCAAATATATGAAAGGAGTCACAGACGTCCATATACAAGCTTCCCATTGTATTTTCAAACACCATTTTAACCATGTTAGATTAATTGAACATATCCTGACGAAGACCCGAAGGGGTCGAAACGTTGTATCCTCTTCTCCATGAAATAAAAATGTGGAGCTCAAGGCTGGTGTGCGAACTACATCTCCTTTCATCAGATTCATTGAAAACACCCATATTCTGGTGACCGTCATAATGTGTGAGGGTGAGTGATTTGTATTACTTTTAATTCATTTTTTTAATTTCTAGTTTTTCTACTTGACTTTTTATTAATATATATTTGACATTGCACGTTGACATCACAAGATGTATTCTCTCTATTTCCTACTCAGATCATGCATCTCAAATGGCCAATTCTCTGGTTACCATTTCAGATTTGGCCCATGGGCCTTCTTCTCTTCATAGTACTGGTCAATTTTATTATTAACACATTTCACATTATGAAATAGTAATAATTATGTTAGTGAAATGAGTATGGAGACGTGGGAAGACCTCTGTTACTGAACAAACAATATAGCAATGATTAGTAGAGCTATTTTAACAAAACATATCCCTTACAAGTTACAGCACCTTTAACATTTCACAAAGGATGATAATAATAATAAGTTCTGTGTCATAGACCTATTTCTGTAGTTCTGTTGAAACTCAAAGAGGTGTAACATGGTCTCATCCATAATGTGATCATTAACAGGTGATCTGTCCAATGCCAGACAACCAGTGACCATTAACACCTTCTGCATTCTGCATATGCATAATCTCTGCATTTGAATGCATTGTCTATAGTGAATGAAGCATCAGCCATCATCATTTAGCCTGTTTATATTTTAACCTGGGGAAAGAATGTGGGGTTTGTTCATTATTTAGCATTTGAAAAAACTAATTCCACACACCTGCATGCTCCTCATTCCCTCAGAGCAACACAACCTGAACAATGACTTAAAGTTGTCCAGGTTTTCACAAATACAGTTGTTGCTGTTATTGTGTCTCTGTTGTTAATAGCAATGTAATGATGGATATAGGATATGATTATTATACGGATAATGACGTATCCTGATTTATCCTGACTTATCATGGTCATGAATTAATAATGCCTTACACTATGGACACATGGCCTACACATTACACAATGGAATTTCACTGTAAATATAGATAAGCAATTAAATGAGAACAATAGAGCACAATTTGCTATGAGACTTTGAGGATTTGACAATATACTAATTTGTTGTTAGGCCTTGACCAGTCCTGTACAGAAGACCCACCACTGTCTTCTAAAGTCGAAACAAATTGAACTTGCATTGCAACTTAGGGTGTGCGGTAGTATACTTGTAAAAGACAAGATGTGAAGGAAGAGAGTAAACTGTAATTTCCAGTCTTTTTTCTGTCTGGTACAGCCCTTAAGTTTTGTGGTGAGGTCAAGTACGTCAAGCCATTATTTAACAAATGACCTATCTGATGATAGGGACATCTACAGGCAACGTAGAATGTGATATGCACAAGCAAACATGATTGTACGTAAGTTTAGTATTGTCATGGTCTGGCCCTCTGCCTGTTTATTCCCCTCTTTCTGTATCTCTCCCTCTGCCCAGTTGTGTCTGTCTTTCCACTTCAGCCACTCCCACTTCCCATTGCAGCCCTCAGTCCTAGTTACACACCTGGTTCCACTCTCAGCCCAGCCAATTACAAACCTGTGAACTCTGCTACAATCAACCCACCACCTATAAATACTGGACTCCTTGCACAAACTAACTGTCAGAACATAAATCTTCACGTCGTTGTCCCCTGCTCTACCTTGATGTTTTGGGTTTGTCATTTTGACAACAACTATTGTGTGTTTGTTTGTTAAGCGGTTAAAGCTCTATATTCTGATATACTCATTGTAATAGAGTGTTTGTTCAGTCACAGTTCTCTCCATGTCTGTGTAATAAACAATGTGAGAAGATTAATAAACAATATCATATAAGATTCGGTGTCCATCCATGATATGGCGTCTTTATACCACTGCTATCAACTCCATCAAGCTCATCCTGGGTCTCCCCTAACCTCCGCCAGATGGGGCAGCAGAGAGTACACTGGGTACTCTCTGCTGCCCCATCTGGCGGAGTCAGGTTAGGTCTCCCCATCAACAGCTACGTTCTGTGGCTGATACTGAGTGGAGCTGGTGGGACGATCGCCTCCGAGTTCTTCTATCTCAACCTGATCGTATCTGTGACCATCTCTTCCCTGGCCTCTGTATTTTACTTTGCATGGCTCTTCACATGCACACAATTTTGTTCAGGGTTTTTTCGCATTACTTCTAGTGGTCTTTTCTGGTTCCCTGTTCCATCATTCCAGCGTTGTATCTGTGTGAAGCGTTACATAGCGGTGGTTCACCCCGTGTTGTTTCTCAGGTACAAAGCTAAGCCAACGCAGGGAAGCTGCAGTACCCTCACTAAAAACGCCGGGACAACGCTCCACATGTCCCAAACTCTATGGAATGCACTTCCCATTACAGTCAGAACTGCAGCATCCCTCCCAATCTTCCGCCATAGTCTGAAAACCCACCTTTTCAGACTCCATCATGGCCCGTAGCACTTACCCTACCCCCTTAGATAGCACTTTTGTAGACTTGGATAGCATCTGATACATACTTAGCATAGCATGTTATGTAGACAGCACTAGAATTGCATTGTATGTAGTCTTAGCACTTCATAGTAGCCTACATATGTATAGCATAGAATAGTATACATTGACACGATCGTAGACAGGAACACCCACAAACGTCACATCCGGTTTTAGCCCGGGGTAAACAAAATGGTCTTCCCCATAGAGTTATAATAGCATATGATCCTTTGGATCACGTTCAGAGTGATTTGTTGGATGATAGAAATATTGACAGCCAAGAAAAATCCATCAGAAAGACATCTGGAACACTCGCCCTCGGAAAGTTGACTTATTATTACGTATATGAGACGATTTAGCAATGGTTCACATGGCGCTCCTCTGTCATGGCGGAACTTCAACCTGTTTTATGCACTTTTCCCATTTAGAACGTTAACATACATGTTCAGATTTCAAATATAAAGTGCTCGCCCCAGAGCCACGGATGTTACAATCCTCGTCGGGTGGGTAATAGTACCCGTGTCTTCCGCAAAGCGTTTTAATCCGATCGGTGACCATTTCATCATAGTTATAATGCACCAACCGATAGGGGCGCATGGCCATAAACTGATTAAACATTGCTTTTTATTGAACAATACGGAAGATACCGGTACTTATTCCCGCCCTAGCAGAATCTATGGTCCTGGGGTGAGCACTTTATATTTGTAATCGGAACATTTGTGTAGGCGTAAGCCGCCGTAAGGACTGTAAATGAGAATGTGCGTAAAACACTTCAGTCCAGGCCAGGGCTACCATGAGCTCACAGCGCGTTGCGACGCGTTGTTTGTAGATTTTTTGTTTATGCTGGGGTCCTGGGGTTCAAGTGGTTTATAGTCAGAGTATCCTTATCTAATTATACTTTATTGCACCGTCAAGTTGCACAAGCATAACCACCACTGAAATCGGACATCGATCTCCCTCTCCCTCCATGTTACAAAACATTGTGTTACCGCGGCGCAGTGTTTACTCGCCTGGTAGAGACACTCTATAGATATGATCAATTAAACTTAACGTAATATCAAAAACCAACAGCCATTAAGTCATCAATAATGTTTCACATTGTAGTGAATTCTAAGTAGTTTAGAGACAGTTGGAACTTGGCACGGAGCCATCGTTGTGCGGTCGAAACGAATGGTGTCGGTAGTCTACTTGGAATTCACTAAAACATGTTCTATAAACATCATTGATGAATAAATGGCTTTTGAAAATGTATATATTATGATAAGTTTCAGTGATCATATCTATAGAAAAGTGTCTCTTACCATGCGAATATATCAGTCCATTGTCTTGTGCTGGATCATGTCCATGCAGTCAAGGAAAACATTCCAATCGGCCTCTAACTTTGTTTAATTTTCTAAAGTAGCGTTACTTGTCGAGTGGCAACAAGGATATGTGCCTGTGATCTGGCAAGCCATGACGCCTACTTTTAAATTAGTATAGTATTTAAAGCATCTACGTTTGAAAACCCAACACTTCACTGTTTATTCCGGTTGGGAGAACTCTGAACTTTCCCCCGGCTCCACCCCCCAGCTATATTGACGCCCCTGATGACAAAAGTCGGTGTCGGTGTATATATGTATAGTTTATATGTTTAGTTTCATTATATAGATATTCCACTGTTACGTTCTTAGCTTATGCATGTTTCATGATAACTACTTTTTATGTATGTGATGTATTGCCATGCTTTTTGTTCTTGCTTAATGTAAGTCGTTCTGGATCTGCTAAATGCCTAAATTGTAAATAGTAAGTTGTAAGCTCGTCGGTACAGGGTGGCCTGTTGCTGCGCTGTCTGGCTGACGGGGCTTGCATTCAGCTTGTCAATTATATCCGATACGGTGTATCCTTACTACTTCCTGCTGGTCTTTTGGGTGGTGTGCATTTCTGTGGTGTGTTTCTGCTGACTCTCTATCCTCAGAGCTCTGAAACAGCCTGGACCAGGAGAAGGACAGAGGGACAGTGGGGAGGGAAACGGCCTGAAGAGAAGAGCTTTTAGAATAATTCTGATCAGCTAGTAGTAATGTCACTGACTAGAATGAGCTATATTCCCTATTATATGTTGTGTTTCGTCTGCTGCTGTTCAGATCTCAATTCTAATAGCCGTGATGTCAATGCGTGTTCATCCTTTGCTCTACCTCCACAAAGCTGGGAAACTGCCATGCTTCAAGTAGTCATGGGGATATTATAATAATCATGAATGAATTGAATACATTCCTTACCAAGACATTTCTTCACCTATGTGTTTGTAAAGATGTTAACACATGTCACAAATCCATAACAAGCTTTGTTTTATATGGAAAACACTCCTTGGGCGGCCAACCGGCCATACCCACTTTTCCAGGTCATCACCTTTACAAACGCATTGGTAAAGAAATCTCTTTGCGATTGTAGCATTGCGCGGAAAGCGGGGATTGAACCCGGGCCTCCCACTCGCCAGACCAACGCGCAACCTGTCGTGCCAATAGGGCTGAGCCCGATTGGCAGGGCTGTTGCGGGCTGGGTCTTGGCTGGGGGCTACAATCACCCCCCCGATCTTTGAAGCGTGTCCTCGCGCTTCTCACTTCACACCGCGGACCGCCGCACACGATGTTCCTCATGTCCCTCACGCAAGGATATCACGCTTCACGTCCTGCCGACTACGCCAGATTGTGCGTTGGTCTGGCGAGTGGGAGGCCCGGGTTCAATCCCCGCTTTCCGCACAATGCTACACAAGGAATTTATTCACAGATTGGAAATCCTTCTGATAAAATTCCCTGACTAAAGGGGCTCTGAAAGCAGGATAGATCTCTTACCAGACCCGTGTATGACCCACAAATAACCTTAACTACAGCTAGTTCATGATTAGTTAATGATGAAAATGTTGTCACTTTACTTTGGGGTACAAATATCCATTAACTAACTATTAACTACAGCTAGTTCATGATGAAAATGTTGTCACTTTACTTTGGGGTGCAAATATCCATTAACTACAGCTAGTTCATGATTAGTTCATGATGAAAATGTTGTCACTTTACTTTGGGGTACAAATAACCTTAACTACAGCTAGTTCATGATTAGTTAATGATGAAAATGTTGTCACTTTACTTTGGGGTACAAATAACCTTAACTACAGCTAGTTCATGATTAGTTAATGATGAAAATGTTGTCACTTTACTTTGGGGTACAAATATCCATTAACTAACTATTAACTACAGCTAGTTCATGATGATGATAATGTCCAGAAATGACCCATAAACTACCAGGGAGATCTCTGAAGAGGGGAGTCCAAAATTATCCATAAAGCACCAGGGAGAGCTCCGGAGAGACCCCTACCCACATTTGAGCACTCATCGTGGGCATAGAATTGAGAAAAAATACCTCCAGAGAGACAGAGTCTGCTCACTAACCGCTACCCACCTATGAGCACTCATCCTGGGTATAGATTTGGGCAAAATGGGGGAGTCCAAAAATGATCCATAAAGCACCAGGGAGAGCTCCGGACAGACCCCTACCCACCTTTGAGCACTCATCGTGGGCATAGAATTGAGAAAAATTACCTCCAGAGAGACCGAGTCTGCTCACTAACCCTACCCGTCTATGAGCACTCATCCTGGGTATAGATTTGGGCAAAATGGGGGAGTCCAAAAATTATCCATAAAACACCAGGTGGTTTAGGTGGGTAGGGGTACCCACCTTTGAGCACTCATCCTGGGTATAGATTTGGGCAAAATGGGGGAGTCCAAAAATTATCCATAAAGCACCATGCAGGGAGAGCTTCGGACAGACCCCTACCCACTTTTGAGCACTCATCGTGGGCATAGAATTGAGAAAAATTACCTCCAGAGAGGCCGAGTCTGCTCACTAACCCTACCCGTCTATGAGCACTCATCCTGGGTATAGATTTGGGCAAAATGGGTGAGTCAAAAAATGGTCCATAAAACACCAGGGACCCCTACCCACCTTTGAGCACTCATCGTGGGCATAGAATTGAGAAAAAATACCCTTGGGGACAACCAGGAAGGACCTCCAGAGAGACCGTCTGCTGACTAAACCTACCCGCCTTTGAGCACTCATCGTGGGCATAGATTTGGGCGAAAAAATCTGATCTATAAATGAAATCATGAATGCCATGAATCATGATTAACTAACTACAGTTAATTCATGATGAAGTCATCATTAATTCATGATGAAATAATGATTAACTAATGCTTAACTAATGTATTAGTTAATCATGAGTTAATCATTATTTCATGACCCTTATCTGCAAGTGTTACCAATAAAAGTGCAGTCATCACAACCCTATTGAAACTAATTCCACACACCTGAGTGCTCCTCATTCCCTCAGAGCAACACAACCTGAACAATGACTTAAAGACTTAAAGTTGTCCCAGTGTCCCAGTCCCAGTTTCCCAGGTTTAGACAATACAGTTTTAGCTGTTATTGTGTCTCTGTTGTTATTTCACTGTAAATATAGATAAGCGATTAAAACAATAGAGCACAATTGGCTATGAGACTTTGAGGATTTGACAATCTACTAATTTGTTGTTAGGCCTTGACCAGTCCTGTACAGAAACCCCACCACTGTCTTCTAAAGTCCACTCCGCCATCTCCCACCTACAGAGGGTCCTGTATTTAAATCCCTAAACGGCCTTGCCCCTTCCTATATTTCTGAACTAATAACTGCTCCCCCTACCACCAGGACACTCAGATCCTCCACTCTCAAACTCATTGCAGTCCCCCCTTCAAATCTGAAAAGAAAAGGTGATCGTCTGTAGCTGGACCTATATACACTTTGGAATAATCTTCCACACAGATTTTGGACCATTTTAGTCTGGCTTTTAATACAGTGTGACATTTATTGTTTATTGTTGTTCATTGTTTTTGTTGTTATTTTGTTTGTTTGTTCTACTATTGCACTGTGATATACTACGGTCTACCTGTTCTCTGGAAAGCACTTTGGGTCAACTGCTGTTGTTTTTAAATGTGCTATATAAATAAAATTGACTTGACTTGACTAAAGTCGGGGTGTGCGTACAGGGTGTGCGGTATTATACTTGTAAAAGACAAAATGTGAAGGCTTGTGTACTAATTATGAAGACTGTTTGCAATCATTTTAGGCGGTGGGTGACAGTTTGTGTTTTGGAAGACAAATAGTATTTTGTTGTTTCTTCACACAGAGCTGGTTCTATGTTACTGAAAGAATGTGGAGCAATCCTCTTATGGCTCTGCTGCAGTATCAATTAATTATAATTAATATCCACTTATTCAATATTGTTAGACTATACATATATTATCCAGATAGCCAGATACTCTATATTGGATATAGATAGATTCATATATTAAATATGAAGCTTAGAAAGCAATCTCACAGTTTTTTTCTAAAATGTTGCATAGAGCATGACCTGGGGGAGGAGTCAGAGAGGGGTGGAGCACATGCAGCAGTTTGTTAGGTTGAGATTGGTGGCTGATGACTGTATTGTTCCACTCTTTGGCCAATGAACAGCAAGCAGTTAGTGGTTCCACCTCAGGCTCTCCAGTATAAGAAGAGTTTGTAGTTGTTCTCCACAACATCTGACTGTGGACTCCAGACTTCAGCTGAAGATGAACTCTCTCAACACACCCAAGGATCATCAAGACCTCTGTAAGTTAGTTACTGTGTCTATATGGATATACAGCATGCCATAAGGATGTTTTTTTTATCTAGTCATTTGTTTGTTTTGATTTATTTTAGCATTGACTGCCCGTTGTCATGTATTTTCTAAAATATAAAATGATTGTAGAATCGAATTATAAATGGATGCTAAATTGATAATAGGGTACATTAACTTAACATTATAGGTTTTGCTATTTTAAGTCCAGGAATGCCTCTAAACAACATTTCCTTTGTCTTTGTTTCTAATTCAGTGTTAGTTCAGTCTGGCTTCCCTGTTCTACCAGAGGTGAATGATCAAAGAAGCTTGGCTAAGCAAAAATGCCACTGCTGTGATCAGTGTGGTAAACGCTTCCCTACAATGTCTAGACTTAAAAAACACCAGAGAATTCACACTGGAGAGAAACCATATGGATGTGATGATTGTGGACAACACTTCTCTACAATGGGACATCTTAAAACACACAAGATAATTCATACTGGAGAGAAACCCTATGGATGTGATCAGTGTGGACAACATTTCTCTGAAATGTCCAGCCTTAAAAGCCACCAGAGAATTCACACAGGAGAGAAACGCTATGGATGTGATCAGTGTGGACAACATTTCTCTGAAATGTCCAGCCTTAAAAGCCACCAGAGAATTCACACAGGAGAGAAACCCTATGGATGTGATCAGTGTGGGAAACACTTCTCTCATTTGTCTGACCTTAAAACACACCATAGAATTCACACTGGAGAGAAACCCTATGGATGTGATCAATGTGGACAACACTTCTTTCAAATGTCAAGCCTTAAAACACACCAGAAAATTCATACTGGAGAGAAACCCTATGGATGTGATGAGTGTGGACAACACTTCTCTACAATGGGAAATCTTAAAAGACACCAGAGAATTCACACTGGAGAGAAACCCTATGGATGTGATCAGTGTGGTAAACGCTTCTCTTGTTTGTCTGACCTTAAAAAACACCAGAGAATTCACACTGGAGAGAAACCCTATGGATGTGATCAGTGTGGACAACTTTTCTCTGAAATGTCCAGCCTTAAAAGCCACCAGAGAATTCACACAGGAGAGAAACCCTATGGATGTGATCAGTGTGGGAAACACTTCTCTCATTTGTCTGACCTTAAAACACACCATAGAATTCACACTGGAGAGAAACCCTATGGATGTGATCAATGTGGACAACACTTCTCTCAAATGTCAAGCCTTAAAACACACCAGAAAATTCATACTGGAGAGAAACCCTATGGATGTGATGATTGTGGACAACACTTCTCTATAATGGGAACTCTTAAAACACACCAGAGAATTCACACTGGAGAGAAACCCTATGGATGTGATCAGTGTGATAAATGCTTCTCTCGAATGGACAGTCTTAAAACACACCAGAGAATTCACACTGGAGAGAAACCATATGGATGTGATGATTGTGGACAACACTTCTCTCAAATGGCACACCTTAAAAGCCACCAGAGAATTCACACTGGAGAGAAAGCCTATGGATGTGATCAGTGTGGACAACATTTCTCTCGAATGGACAGCCTTAAAGGCCACCAGAGAATTCACACCGGAGAGAAACCCAAATGATTTTTTTTGTTGATTTTGTTTAACTTGTTAATGGATTTTCTTATTGGACATTTTCAAGACATTTTAAATTAGACACATTGTCTGTGACAGGGAAGAAATCACATTTTGTACATGGATGAAATAAAACGTGTTACAAAATACATATTGTGTACGTTCTTATATATTATGGCTACAGCCATTGGTCAAATATATGAAAGGAGTCACAGACGTCCATATACAAGCTTCCCATTGTATTTTCAAACACCATTTTAACCATGTTAGATTAATTGAACATATCCTGACGAAGACCCGAAGGGGTCGAAACGTTGTATCCTCTTCTCCATGAAATAAAAATGTGGAGCTCAAGGCTGGTGTGCGAACTACATCTCCTTTCATCAGATTCATTGAAAACACCCATATTCTGGTGACCGTCATAATGTGTGAGGGTGAGTGATTTGTATTACTTTTAATTCATTTTTTTAATTTCTAGTTTTTCTACTTGACTTTTTATTAATATATATTTGACATTGCACGTTGACATCACAAGATGTATTCTCTCTATTTCCTACTCAGATCATGCATCTCAAATGGCCAATTCTCTGGTTACCATTTCAGATTTGGCCCATGGGCCTTCTTCTCTTCATAGTACTGGTCAATTTTATTATTAACACATTTCACATTATGAAATAGTAATAATTATGTTAGTGAAATGAGTATGGAGACGTGGGAAGACCTCTGTTACTGAACAAACAATATAGCAATGATTAGTAGAGCTATTTTAACAAAACATATCCCTTACAAGTTACAGCACCTTTAACATTTCACAAAGGATGATAATAATAATAAGTTCTGTGTCATAGACCTATTTCTGTAGTTCTGTTGAAACTCAAAGAGGTGTAACATGGTCTCATCCATAATGTGATCATTAACAGGTGATCTGTCCAATGCCAGACAACCAGTGACCATTAACACCTTCTGCATTCTGCATATGCATAATCTCTGCATTTGAATGCATTGTCTATAGTGAATGAAGCATCAGCCATCATCATTTAGCCTGTTTATATTTTAACCTGGGGAAAGAATGTGGGGTTTGTTCATTATTTAGCATTTGAAAAAACTAATTCCACACACCTGCATGCTCCTCATTCCCTCAGAGCAACACAACCTGAACAATGACTTAAAGTTGTCCAGGTTTTCACAAATACAGTTGTTGCTGTTATTGTGTCTCTGTTGTTAATAGCAATGTAATGATGGATATAGGATATGATTATTATACGGATAATGACGTATCCTGATTTATCCTGACTTATCATGGTCATGAATTAATAATGCCTTACACTATGGACACATGGCCTACACATTACACAATGGAATTTCACTGTAAATATAGATAAGCAATTAAATGAGAACAATAGAGCACAATTTGCTATGAGACTTTGAGGATTTGACAATATACTAATTTGTTGTTAGGCCTTGACCAGTCCTGTACAGAAGACCCACCACTGTCTTCTAAAGTCGAAACAAATTGAACTTGCATTGCAACTTAGGGTGTGCGGTAGTATACTTGTAAAAGACAAGATGTGAAGGAAGAGAGTAAACTGTAATTTCCAGTCTTTTTTCTGTCTGGTACAGCCCTTAAGTTTTGTGGTGAGGTCAAGTACGTCAAGCCATTATTTAACAAATGACCTATCTGATGATAGGGACATCTACAGGCAACGTAGAATGTGATATGCACAAGCAAACATGATTGTACGTAAGTTTAGTATTGTCATGGTCTGGCCCTCTGCCTGTTTATTCCCCTCTTTCTGTATCTCTCCCTCTGCCCAGTTGTGTCTGTCTTTCCACTTCAGCCACTCCCACTTCCCATTGCAGCCCTCAGTCCTAGTTACACACCTGGTTCCACTCTCAGCCCAGCCAATTACAAACCTGTGAACTCTGCTACAATCAACCCACCACCTATAAATACTGGACTCCTTGCACAAACTAACTGTCAGAACATAAATCTTCACGTCGTTGTCCCCTGCTCTACCTTGATGTTTTGGGTTTGTCATTTTGACAACAACTATTGTGTGTTTGTTTGTTAAGCGGTTAAAGCTCTATATTCTGATATACTCATTGTAATAGAGTGTTTGTTCAGTCACAGTTCTCTCCATGTCTGTGTAATAAACAATGTGAGAAGATTAATAAACAATATCATATAAGATTCGGTGTCCATCCATGATATGGCGTCTTTATACCACTGCTATCAACTCCATCAAGCTCATCCTGGGTCTCCCCTAACCTCCGCCAGATGGGGCAGCAGAGAGTACACTGGGTACTCTCTGCTGCCCCATCTGGCGGAGTCAGGTTAGGTCTCCCCATCAACAGCTACGTTCTGTGGCTGATACTGAGTGGAGCTGGTGGGACGATCGCCTCCGAGTTCTTCTATCTCAACCTGATCGTATCTGTGACCATCTCTTCCCTGGCCTCTGTATTTTACTTTGCATGGCTCTTCACATGCACACAATTTTGTTCAGGGTTTTTTCGCATTACTTCTAGTGGTCTTTTCTGGTTCCCTGTTCCATCATTCCAGCGTTGTATCTGTGTGAAGCGTTACATAGCGGTGGTTCACCCCGTGTTGTTTCTCAGGTACAAAGCTAAGCCAACGCAGGGAAGCTGCAGTACCCTCACTAAAAACGCCGGGACAACGCTCCACATGTCCCAAACTCTATGGAATGCACTTCCCATTACAGTCAGAACTGCAGCATCCCTCCCAATCTTCCGCCATAGTCTGAAAACCCACCTTTTCAGACTCCATCATGGCCCGTAGCACTTACCCTACCCCCTTAGATAGCACTTTTGTAGACTTGGATAGCATCTGATACATACTTAGCATAGCATGTTATGTAGACAGCACTAGAATTGCATTGTATGTAGTCTTAGCACTTCATAGTAGCCTACATATGTATAGCATAGAATAGTATACATTGACACGATCGTAGACAGGAACACCCACAAACGTCACATCCGGTTTTAGCCCGGGGTAAACAAAATGGTCTTCCCCATAGAGTTATAATAGCATATGATCCTTTGGATCACGTTCAGAGTGATTTGTTGGATGATAGAAATATTGACAGCCAAGAAAAATCCATCAGAAAGACATCTGGAACACTCGCCCTCGGAAAGTTGACTTATTATTACGTATATGAGACGATTTAGCAATGGTTCACATGGCGCTCCTCTGTCATGGCGGAACTTCAACCTGTTTTATGCACTTTTCCCATTTAGAACGTTAACATACATGTTCAGATTTCAAATATAAAGTGCTCGCCCCAGAGCCACGGATGTTACAATCCTCGTCGGGTGGGTAATAGTACCCGTGTCTTCCGCAAAGCGTTTTAATCCGATCGGTGACCATTTCATCATAGTTATAATGCACCAACCGATAGGGGCGCATGGCCATAAACTGATTAAACATTGCTTTTTATTGAACAATACGGAAGATACCGGTACTTATTCCCGCCCTAGCAGAATCTATGGTCCTGGGGTGAGCACTTTATATTTGTAATCGGAACATTTGTGTAGGCGTAAGCCGCCGTAAGGACTGTAAATGAGAATGTGCGTAAAACACTTCAGTCCAGGCCAGGGCTACCATGAGCTCACAGCGCGTTGCGACGCGTTGTTTGTAGATTTTTTGTTTATGCTGGGGTCCTGGGGTTCAAGTGGTTTATAGTCAGAGTATCCTTATCTAATTATACTTTATTGCACCGTCAAGTTGCACAAGCATAACCACCACTGAAATCGGACATCGATCTCCCTCTCCCTCCATGTTACAAAACATTGTGTTACCGCGGCGCAGTGTTTACTCGCCTGGTAGAGACACTCTATAGATATGATCAATTAAACTTAACGTAATATCAAAAACCAACAGCCATTAAGTCATCAATAATGTTTCACATTGTAGTGAATTCTAAGTAGTTTAGAGACAGTTGGAACTTGGCACGGAGCCATCGTTGTGCGGTCGAAACGAATGGTGTCGGTAGTCTACTTGGAATTCACTAAAACATGTTCTATAAACATCATTGATGAATAAATGGCTTTTGAAAATGTATATATTATGATAAGTTTCAGTGATCATATCTATAGAAAAGTGTCTCTTACCATGCGAATATATCAGTCCATTGTCTTGTGCTGGATCATGTCCATGCAGTCAAGGAAAACATTCCAATCGGCCTCTAACTTTGTTTAATTTTCTAAAGTAGCGTTACTTGTCGAGTGGCAACAAGGATATGTGCCTGTGATCTGGCAAGCCATGACGCCTACTTTTAAATTAGTATAGTATTTAAAGCATCTACGTTTGAAAACCCAACACTTCACTGTTTATTCCGGTTGGGAGAACTCTGAACTTTCCCCCGGCTCCACCCCCCAGCTATATTGACGCCCCTGATGACAAAAGTCGGTGTCGGTGTATATATGTATAGTTTATATGTTTAGTTTCATTATATAGATATTCCACTGTTACGTTCTTAGCTTATGCATGTTTCATGATAACTACTTTTTATGTATGTGATGTATTGCCATGCTTTTTGTTCTTGCTTAATGTAAGTCGTTCTGGATCTGCTAAATGCCTAAATTGTAAATAGTAAGTTGTAAGCTCGTCGGTACAGGGTGGCCTGTTGCT
The DNA here is from genome assembly GCF_951216825.1 of Electrona antarctica. Lineage (NCBI taxonomy): Eukaryota > Metazoa > Chordata > Actinopteri > Myctophiformes > Myctophidae > Electrona > Electrona antarctica. The sequence continues at coordinate 1,528,629 of NW_027638147.1, read as the reverse complement.
GCGCTGTCTGGCTGACGGGGCTTGCATTCAGCTTGTCAATTATATCCGATACGGTGTATCCTTACTACTTCCTGCTGGTCTTTTGGGTGGTGTGCATTTCTGTGGTGTGTTTCTGCTGACTCTCTATCCTCAGAGCTCTGAAACAGCCTGGACCAGGAGAAGGACAGAGGGACAGTGGGGAGGGAAACGGCCTGAAGAGAAGAGCTTTTAGAATAATTCTGATCAGCTAGTAGTAATGTCACTGACTAGAATGAGCTATATTCCCTATTATATGTTGTGTTTCGTCTGCTGCTGTTCAGATCTCAATTCTAATAGCCGTGATGTCAATGCGTGTTCATCCTTTGCTCTACCTCCACAAAGCTGGGAAACTGCCATGCTTCAAGTAGTCATGGGGATATTATAATAATCATGAATGAATTGAATACATTCCTTACCAAGACATTTCTTCACCTATGTGTTTGTAAAGATGTTAACACATGTCACAAATCCATAACAAGCTTTGTTTTATATGGAAAACACTCCTTGGGCGGCCAACCGGCCATACCCACTTTTCCAGGTCATCACCTTTACAAACGCATTGGTAAAGAAATCTCTTTGCGATTGTAGCATTGCGCGGAAAGCGGGGATTGAACCCGGGCCTCCCACTCGCCAGACCAACGCGCAACCTGTCGTGCCAATAGGGCTGAGCCCGATTGGCAGGGCTGTTGCGGGCTGGGTCTTGGCTGGGGGCTACAATCACCCCCCCGATCTTTGAAGCGTGTCCTCGCGCTTCTCACTTCACACCGCGGACCGCCGCACACGATGTTCCTCATGTCCCTCACGCAAGGATATCACGCTTCACGTCCTGCCGACTACGCCAGATTGTGCGTTGGTCTGGCGAGTGGGAGGCCCGGGTTCAATCCCCGCTTTCCGCACAATGCTACACAAGGAATTTATTCACAGATTGGAAATCCTTCTGATAAAATTCCCTGACTAAAGGGGCTCTGAAAGCAGGATAGATCTCTTACCAGACCCGTGTATGACCCACATGTGTCAGAGAAACCTATTTAAATTATTGAGATATTTGTTATGTTGTTGTTTATTGAATTACTTGTGGTAGGAGAAAACTGTATTTTGACAATTACATTGACATTATTACGTTATTGTTCATCATATATACATTGTTTCTCAGGCTAAATGCATGTGTATTGATGTATATTTGGAGGAACCACATCACATTAAATTACATAACTTTTAAAGTATGAACCTAAGTTTCTGTCTCCCCTAAATGAGAGCATAACTTCAGCTATTCTGACATGCTCAAACACAGTTTTAGTAGGATAGGACCCCAGGGGTGAGCACCTGGCCAGTTGAATCTAGATAAACATGCCTGTTTAATACACAAATTCAGAAGATTCAGCGTCCATCCAGGATATGGCCGATCTGTTGCTGTTGTGTGAGATGTTGTGGTGATTTGACCTGAGGGTCTACATCAGATCAAAATGTGTGTTTCTATTCTATACGGTGAGCGGGTCTTTTCCTGTCAAAGTAAACCTTTTTTTCCCCCATTTTCTTTAGTTAAAGCTGTATTTTTTGGGGGGGCTTTTTGCCTTTGACTGATAAGAGTTCTGATTTTAATCATTGCAATAGAGCAGGGGTGTGCAGCATTTGTTTCCCAGGGGGCCACAATGACTTTGATAAAGTGAGTGAAGGGCCACACATTGGACTATTTAACACTAGCATGACTGAAGTAAAATGTGACAGAAGTAGCATGTGCTTAACTTCATATTTAGAAAATGTTTCAGATGTAAAAAAAAATCACACCCGTGTGAACTGAGTGGTGCACTCAGTTCCCCCCCCCGTCTCTCTCTCTCTCTCTCTGTCTCTCATTAGCAGGCAGCAGTGCAGCACTAGCTCTCTCTCTCTGTTTCTGGCACAACAGCGCCGCTTTTGGTACTCATTGGTACTCGTGCTCATAGTGACATAGTAGTCACATAGTTAGGTGAACACATAGGTGAACACGGACATTGCTGTTCGTTGGAGTGGTTGCACCACTCAAAAATCTGAGATGATGGAATGATGATGGATGATGATGGTCATGGAAGGGGGACCTTCTGAAGTGTTCATTTAAAGTTGAAACACAATCATACAGTAGTGTTGATATGTTAATTAATCTATCTATCTATCTATCTATCTATCTATCTATCTATCTATCTATCTATCTATCTATCTATCTATCTATCGTATTATAGTTAAACCAGGGGCCAGCTTCTGTGCCAGCTTAATGTGTCATGTGTTGATAAAGTATCGGCACATCTAAAGGTGAAGTTTGCATAGTGACTATAAATTTCCATGGAATCAAAAGCAATATGAAAATCCTTTTGAGTGCAGGTGTGCAACAAACAAACATTAGTGGAAGGAGGAGCAGGGAAAGGAATAGTTAGAGAAGGCAAAGCACAGAGTTCATCATTTGGAGGATCTGCTCTCATCAGGAAGAAAGTGACCGTCGGACGAAGAGACTTCACCAAAACACCAACTCAGAGATCTGAGACACTCTGCTGGCATCAAAAGGTGAGATCCCTTTAACCTTGTGTTCATTGTTCATTAGAATAGTTGCTGTTTTCAGAAGAACATTGAGAATAGTTGTTAAAAACTTGTTTCTAGGAATGTGCCGGAGACATTTTGGCCGAAATCGATATCCGATATTATAATTAATTGCTGTTATGGCCGATAACCGATATTACCGATGTCGATATGATCTCATTCTGTATTCAAAATATATATAATAATTTTGTCCATTCTGAAAAATACATGTAACAGGGTGTCTGCACTGCAGGCTTAGGCAAGTCAGATTTAACTTTAATACCTTTATATTTAATATTGTGAGCTTGTAGATCTGTTCAAGCTGTTACTTTGGGCTTCTTTATCTGTAAAGACTAAAGACAGACCGATTAATCGGACCGATTAAGTCTGATTGATTAATCAAACCGATGCCGATTAATCTAAAAACAACTCGAATCGGCCGATACCGATGTGTTTGCCGATGAATCTCCCATCACTACTTGTGTCATTGTTATATCAGGTCAACTGTGCTCAAATCCATCTTCTGTACCGGTTACAGGACACACACAGAGCCTGAAGATGAACGACACACTGGCGAATGGCACCAACTCCTCCTCCTCCTTCACATTCTCAGATCTGGCCCTACCGATTACCTTCAGCTCCATCAAGCTCACCCTGGGTCTGCCCATCAACAGCTACGTTCTGTGGCTGATACTGAGTGGAGCTGGTGGGACGATCGCCTCCGAGTTCTTCTATCTCAACCTAATTGTATCTGTGACCCTCTCTGCCTTCGTCTATGTATTTTACTCTGCATGGCTCTTCACATACAACTCAATTTTGCTAGGGGTTACTATCTTTACTTCTGCTTTGTTTTTCTCCTTCTCCATCCCATCGTTCCAGTGTTGTATCTGTGTGGAGCGTTACATAGCGGTGGTTCACCCCGTGGTGTTTCTCAGGTACAAAGCTCTTCAGTACAGGGTGGCCTGTTGCTGCCCTGTCTGGCTGACGGGGCTTGCATTCAGCTTGTTATTTGTTCTATCCGGTACGTTCTATCCTCACTACTTCCTGCTGGGCTTTTGGGTGGTGTGCATTTCTGTGGTGTGTTTCTGCTGCCTCTCTGTCCTCAGAGCTCTGAAACAGCCTGGACCAGGAGAAGGACAGAGGGACAGTGGGGAGGGAAACGGCCTGAAGAGAAGAGCTTTTAGAATAATTCTGATCAGCTAGTAGTAATGTCACTGACTATAATGAGCTATATTGCCTATTATATGTTGTGTTTCGTCTGCTGCTGTTCAGATCTCAATTCTAATAGCTGTGATGTCAATGCGTGTTCATCCTTTGCTCTACCTCCACAAAGCTGGGAAACTGCCATGCTTCAAGTAGTCATGGGGATATTATATAATCATGAATGAATTGAATACATTCCTTACCAAGACATTTCTTCACCTATGTGTTTGTAAAGATGTTAACACATGTCACAAATCCATAACAAGCTTTGTTTTGTATGGAAAACACTCCTTGGGCGGCCAACCGGCCATACCCACTTTTCCAGGTCATCACCTTTACAAACGCATTGGTAAAGAAATCTCTTTGCGATTGTAGCATTGCGCGGAAAGCGGGGATTGAACCCGGGCCTCCCACTCGCCAGACCAACGCGCAACCTGTCGTGCCAATAGGGCTGAGCCCGATTGGCAGGGCTGTTGCGGGCTGGGTCTTGGCTGGGGGCTACAATCACCCCCCCGATCTTTGAAGCGTGTCCTCACGCTTCTCACTTCACACCGCGGACCGCCGCACACGATGTTCCTCATGTCCCTCACGCAAGGATATCACGTTTCACGTCCTGGCGACTACGCCAGATTGTGCGTTGGTCTGGCGAGTGGGAGGCCCGGGTTCAATCCCCGCTTTCCGCACAATGCTACACAAGGAATTTATTCACAGATTGGAAATCCTTCTGATAAAATTCCCTGACTAAAGGGGCTCTGAAAGCAGGATAGATCTCTTACCAGACCCGTGTATGACCCACATGTGTCAGAGAAACCTATTTCAATTATTGAGATATTTGTTATGTTGTTGTTTATTGAATTACTTGTGGTAGGAGAAAACTGTATTTTGACAATTACATTGACATTATTACGTTATTGTTCATCATTGTTTCTCAGGCTAAATGCATGTGTATTGATGTATATTTGGAGGAACCACATCACATTAAATTACATAACTTTTAAAGTATGAACCTAAGTTTCTGTCTCCCCTAAATGAGAGCATAACTTCAGCTATTCTGACATGCTCAAACACAGTTTTAGTAGGATAGGACCCCAGGGGTGAACACCTGGCCAGTTGAATCTAGATAAACATGCCTGTTTAATACACAAATTCAGAAGATTCCGCGTCCATCCAGGATATGGCCGATCTGTTGTGTGAGATGTTGTGGTGATTTGACCTGAGGGTCTACATCAGATCAAAATGTGTGTTTTCTTTTTAAAAGAAAAGAGGTCTTTATACCACATCTTGGTGTGTGGCTTCTACCCCTTTAACGTTAGAGGTTGTGGTGACATTCATGACTCCAATGAGTCACTTCAGTTCAAACATGTTGATGTGGGCCAGAATTTAGCATTGTACATCCATCGGTGGTAGTTTCTGCATCATCGAGCACGACGCATTATTTGAATATCACACGCAGGCCTATTTTAGACAAAACTAGACAGGGTGGCAAAAACAAACAAACATAAAACATTTGAAAACACCAACAATAAAACGGACGTATTTCAAATGAAATCAGGCAATCCACAATCTCACTCATTTTGTAGAACATGGTGCCTGATCCATAGAGCACCGAAGTCTGACGTCAATATCGCTAGAGGGCGCAAGTCCACGGGTTCATGTACTTTTTATTTGCATTGTAATCCCCATAGGGGGATTTTAGATCGCCTCATATAAGAACTGTGTTTGAAAAATAATCCCGGCCGTTTCACTCATATGGATATGAAGAATCAACTGACTGAGAGAAAACGCTATTGTTACTGCTACTGAATTAGTTAGATTTTTGCTATAAACAGACTGTATCATCATGAGTGACTGAGTGTCGTAAACAAAATAATATATTGCGATTCGATTCAATATTGCGATTTTTCTCCCAAGTTGCTATTATACTAAACTCAGCAACAGGTCCATTATTTCTCCACTTTAATAATACCAATTCCATAACATTTTGTATTCGTCTTTTGGGCCCCAAATCATACCCTAATAAGCACTAGTGTCTATTTAAAACACATACTGTAGGTATTTTTGACACCATAAACTGCCAGTCATTGATTAATTGATTGATTAATAATTTAATTAGACAATGAAATGCAAAAAGTACAAGGGGGTACTTTTTATATGCAAATATCCTGGCCAATGGCATGGTAAGACTAAACAATAGGACCCAATGATGATGTTTAGGTGAAAATAGACCAGAAAACGAATTATTTAAACTCTTTTTTTGATCAAATATAAATGTTGCCCTAAAGCAACAGTGGGTCTTGCAGGGTTTTAAGTGCCACGGCCTGCAACCTGCAGGGCCCTTTGTGAGAGACTACAGTATTTCAAATAGGTATACAGATGGTGCTTCCGTCGAAACCGTGTTCGAGTCCCGATCCCGACGACCTTTGCTGCGTGTCTTTTTTTTGGGGGGCTTTTTGCCTTTTACTGATATATTTACAGGGCCCAGGCCCAAGCTGTTCTGATTGTAATCATTGCAATAGAGCAGGGGTGTGCAGCATTTGTTTCCCAGGGGGCCACAATGACTTTGATAAAGTGAGTGAAGGGCCACACATTGGACTAATTTAACACTAGCATGACTGAAGTAAAATATGACAGAAGTAGCATACCTTCATATTTAGAAAATGTTTCAGATGTAAAAAAAAATCTGAGATGATGGAATGATGATGGATGATGATGGTCATGGAAGGGGGACCTTCTGAAGTGTTAATTGAAAGTTGAAACACAATCATACAGTAGTGTTGATATGTTTAATAATTAATAATATGTTTAATAATTAATCTATCTATCTATCTATCTATCTATCTATCTATCTATCTATCTATCTATCTATCTATCTATCTATCTATCTATCTATCTATCTATCTACCTACCTACCTACCTACCTACCTACCTACCTATCTATCTATCTATCGTATCATAGTTAAACTAGGGGCCACCTTGTGTGCCAGCTTAATGTGTCATGAGTTGATAAACAAATTATCGGCACATCTAAAGGTGCAGTTTGCATAGTGACTATACATTTCCATGGAATCAAAAGCAATATGAAAATCCTTTTGAGTGCAGGTGTGCAACAAACAAACATTAGTGGAAGGAGGAGCAGGGAATGGAATAGTTAGAGAAGGCACAGCACAGAGTTCATCATTTGGAGGATCTGCTCTCATCAGGAAGAAAGTGACCGTCGGACGAAGAGACTTCACCAAAACACCAACTCAGAGATCTGAGACACTCTGCTGGCATCAAAAGGTGAGATCTCCATCCCTTTAACCTTGTTCAGTGTTAATTTTGTCGACCAAGGCTGAGCTCACACCTTTCATGCAATTCTCGTGCTCGTTGGATGCTCGTTGGATGCATGTTGTGTTGTGTCATGGCCGCCCAATGCATTTCCAATGGAGGTCACATGGTTTGACCCAACATTGTGTTGTGTGAGGGGGAGGGGCGTTTCGACTGCGCCCCTCCACCTCACACAACACAATGTTGGGTCAAACCATGTGACCTCCATTGGAAATGCATTGGGCCGCTGGGCGGCCATGACACAACACCCAACGAGCAACCCAACGAGCAACCCAACACGCGTACATGTCGAAGGCAGCGCAACTAATCCCCCCCCCCCCCCCCCCCCCCCACACACACCCCAGAGAGGGAGGAGAGAGAAGAGAGCGAGAGAGAGAGAGAGAGAGAGAGAGAGAGCGAGAGAGCACACACGTCTTCACCCCAGCGAGGGAGGGAGACAGAGAGAAAGGGAGAGAGATAGAGAAAGAGAGAGATTTCCAGTCCTTACCCTTTTTCTCAAATTGACCAGCAGAAAAGTGAGCAAACTTATGGGCGGTGCCGGTGAATGATGATGAAGAAATTGAATGAAACCTGAGAACAGTGTGTGTGTGTGTGTGTGTGTGTGTGTGTGTGTGTGTGTGTGTGTGTGTGTGTGTGTGTGTGTGTGTGTGTGTGTGTGTGTGTGTGTGTGTGTGTGTGTGTGTCATATGAAATACCATTTAGAATCATGAGGTTATAAACCACACCAGTTTAAATTGACGGAATTTGAAGTAATTATGCATTTCCATATTAGTTAGGGACTAAATATAAATAGTCAAATAGCATTTTGTTCTAAACAGGCATGCACATTTTAGATCATAGCCAATCAGGATGGAATATGGAAAATAAAATTTGGATAAAATCTGAAGGCGTAATATAAACAAGAATGACTCATAACTGCCAGGTGCAGAAAGCTCTTGTTTATGAACATCTACAGTATAATTAGTTTGTGTGCCACAGCCTCAGCCTCAGCTCACAGCTTTACGTTGCGGCGTTCAGAGTATGGGTTTTATGCCATTCAGACTATATGGGTTTTATGGGTAAGTCTCCCATTGGCTTAGAGCAGCGGTTCCCAAACCTTTTTGGCCATGCAGACCCTGTTACGTCCCGACCTAGCTGACGCACCCCCCCACATGGAAATATGAATTGCATAAGCTATATAGAGACATATATTTCCTTTTTATCCACATATTTGCACATACTGTATATGAACCAATATGGCATAATATATGCAGCATAGGCTATATTCTGCATATACAGTACTTGCCATATATTGGCATAATATGTTAATATATTTAAAATAAAACCATAGCACCACCATTAGCCTTTTCATGTGGTGCACCCCGAAGGCGCTTGCACACCACAAGGGGTGCACACACCACAGTTTGGGAACCACTGGCTTAGAGGCAGCCATGAAAAAGTCTCCACTACGGTTGCTACTACAGGTAGTAGCAAATATAGTCCAGGCGCTTTTCAAGCACCTGGCAAAATGGGTTTTACATAAGTCAGCCTCCTGATATATAAAGGGCAGATATGAACAATGCAGGGCAAATACTTTTCAGTGGCCTCTAGGGAGTGCGCAGTGCAGTTATAAGTAAAACACAAATCGGCATGTTATTGTGCCACCATGAGGCTGATTTGATGGCATGTCTTCCTCTGCCTAGTTTAATGTATGTGCAACCCTGTAAACTTTGGAAGGCAAGAGCCAATTGGGCTGGATGGGAAATATGACAGTGTTGATCACATGACTATAGAGATCGTGTGTACCAATTTGCATTTAAAAAGTATAACATCATGTATAATAATAACAGACAGTACACCAACAATGTCTCGTGAATTTAGCACTGTCAAACTGTGAACCGTGTGATGCCGTTACAATGTTCTTGTGCAGATTATTTTAATACCATGTGAATATTTGGTTTGATTGGTTTTGATTTGCTTTGATGTATCCATGCCTCATTGGCTCAGATACACAATGCTGATTATTTATTTTACAGAGATGACCTTGACTATATGTGTGGTGGTTTGTGGCGTGTGCTAGCCTGGATCCAGCCCATAGACCCCGCCCACTCTCTAAGTGGAGTAGCTTCAAGAAGCTTCAGAGTCTGATACTCAGGCTAGGTGTGTGCTATATAATATTAGAGTCTGTCAATCAGAATGAAAGAGCTGTTGGAAATCAATAGCAAACCTTGTATGTAACATTACAACATAACATGATGACAACAGATAAAACTAGAACTGCACTCTGTCGAGTGCCTACTTGCGTTGCACACAAGTAGTGCGCAAGCAGAGGGTGCAAGTACTGTCGATCGCTACAAACTTTCAAATCTCAGCCTCTCTGTAAAACATTGAAATTAACTAGAACTGCACTCTGTCGAGTGCCTACTTGCTTGTTGCACACAAGTAGGCCTACTAGTGCGCAAGCAGAGCGTGCAAGTACTGTAGACCGCTACAAACTTTCAAATCTCAGCCTCTCTGTGAAAGAACGTTTCAATATTGAATTATTAGGTTTAGCTATTTGCTATGTACCTTGCTTTTGGAGGAAAAAAGGTAGTAGGAAAATGGAAATACAGTCCCATCGTTTTAGAAGTGTCCAGGATCCACTTGTAGTTTCTCAAAGAAAAATAAGTCATGGATATCAGATGAAAGAATATATATATTAATTGAAAAAGAATATATGTTGTTACGTATACAGTATAATATTATTTATTTTAAACTCTCAATAACATTTCCTTGTCCAACTGTTTCATTTATTTGGTTTTCCTTACGTATTTGGTTGTCCTTATGGTTTTGGTTTTTCTTTGTATCCATTTTTCGATCACACAGTTCTAGTTTATGAGTTTCATTTCCCTTGATCTCCTCTAGTTTTTGTATTCCCATATTCTTGAGATTTTTGTTACGCATAACCAACCGTTCCTTTCGTCTTTCTTTTGTTCGGATATTTCAAAGTCGTCTGTTTCTCTTATGTTTTTTATTTTCTTGAATTTCAAGTGGTATTTTACTCAAAACAGACCTGCACGGTCTACTTCCGTATGTCCCGTGCCAGCATATGACGTCATATCATTATGCTGCTAAGGGACATTGGTACATATCTTCATCACGTCATGGGACATACGCTTCGTAGCATGAAGGAAAACATACCTGCGCGGTCTGCTTCCGTATGTGCCAGCATATGACGTCATATCATATGCTGCTAAGGGACATACGCATTGTAGCACCTGACTAATAACATTACTTGCACGCTCTGCTTGCGCAAGTAAATACTAAAGTCGGCTGTCAATGGTGACGTAATTTTGAAGTATGGTAAAATCTTCTATCTATATCTTAATTATGTCACCATCAATACCTACCAAGCATACACATGCATTCGTACCAGCACGACCACAATACTTGCGCGCTCTGCTTGCGCAAGTAATAAGATGCAGTGGTGTCACATACAAGTGAAGTCCTTCACCACACCCTTTTCTGTTCAATCATGTGCAAATTAGGTTTCTATAGTGACTTGATTGAGCATATCTGCAGAGAGATACTTTGTATCACTTCATTGTACTTACACTATACCCAACGTGAATATTGAATTTACATAGCATGGTGTTAACAAAGTGGACAGACTTTGAATTCTAATGAAATGGCCCATAGCTTAGTGCTGAAACAGTCCAGAAACTGGATGGGAGATGATTGATGACTGTTGATGGGTTTGTCTAGGTGTGAAATACACCCAGATTAGGAGTGACACGTTGAAGTATTTCCTTCTAGCCTACGTACATTTCTTATATTCGTTTTATTTTGGTGCTATCTGGCTATGTCCAGCTTTTAGTGTCTGTAAACACAAACTTTATCCTATTCCTAACACAAACATTAAATTAAATGTCATTGACCACTTTTACGTCATTGTCCCAACACAAACATGAAATGCCATTGACAATGAATGGCCAGTTTTTTTGCAAACATTACGTAAATTGTTATTGGCCGGAATGAGATGATGTATATATAAGCTTTATTTCAGACAGGAGTCCATATCAACACAAAAAGACAAACAACATGGGAAAAGGATCAAAGTGAGCAATTAACACAAAACAAAGTACAGTAGTGCATATACAAGTAGGCTACTGATCTACCTAATCAGCAGCAGGCTGTTGAGCCAGTGCTTGCGTAGCCTGGACATGACCCGGTAACAGCTCTTTATAGGGTTTGTTAGTGCCACTATGATACTGTTACTAGACACCTCTAGGCGTTGCATAAAATTATACATTTTTATACAGTTTTCTTAAAAAAGCATCACATGTGGGCACACCAACAGAGGTAAACAACTGACTGGCACTGTGCCACCTAGGAACACAGAGAAGTAACCTCATGGCATCGTTATATGCCACTGAGCCGTTGCATGCTTTTTACTCGGTACGAGGATGTATGATAAGAGCGCCCCTCACTTCACACAGGTTTGATTTTATTGTCTCCACCAGGCCGAAGGCATGGGGAGAGAGTATGTTTTGCACTCCGTCTGTCCGTCCGTCCGTCCGTGTGTCCGTCCATCTGTGAACAGCTAATCTCTGGCACCGTTGGCTTGATCGCAGCCATACTCTGCACACACACTCCCTGAATGCCAGAGCTGAACCTCTGCTCCAACGTTTTGGCATTGGCCTGTTATAGCGCCACCAGGAGGCCGCTTTGTGCAAAACAAATGTTTTGACAGTACACCTACAGATTTTGTCCAAACATTACGCAAATTGGTACACAGTCTCTCTAGAGCCATTCAACGAAACTGGTCTTTCAGATTTTTCAGATTCCATCCTGATTGGCTACGATTGGCTTCCAAAGTTCGCAGGAGTGCTCCGTTTCAAACAAAATGCTGCAAATCATGAACACATCGTATGATTTCTGTGAAATTTTGCACGCACATTCCCACTAGGCAGAGGAAGAAATGCCACTTGAATATTTTCAACTCAGCCTCATGGTGGCGCTATAACTGGCCGATTTGTGTTTTTACCTATAACTACACCGATCTGTGTAAAACCATGTATGCACACTCCCTAGAGGCCAAGGAAAAACCTTTGCCTGGAATTTTTCACATCTGCTCTTTATAGCGCCACCAGGAGGCCGACATATGTAAAACACATTTTCTAATATTACTCCTTCAGATTTTATCCAAATTTCACGCAAATCGGTAGACATGCTCTCCATAGTCATGTGATTTGTTTGATTTCTCATAATTATCCATCCTGATTGGCTACGATTGGCTTCTAAAGTTTTCAGGAGTAGCCCATTTTGTGCAAATCGCCACAACTCCTCAACGCAGCGTCCGATTACGGTGAAACATTACAGTTTTCAAATCAGCCTCATGGTGGCGCTACAACAGGCCAAGTCGCGTCACACACATACACACACACACACACACACACACACACACACAAAAACCCAAATAAACATGTTTATATTACTCCTAAACATTTTGCCAAACATCACACACACTCCTATCCTCCTGGTGGAGACCTGTGCCCAGAAGGGCACTTTTTCTAGTTTAATTTGTATTGGTGCCGAGTGGGAAGCACAACCGATTGTTTTAATTCAAAGTGGTATATATTCTGTGAAATGTTTATCGTCATTCCGTGTATCTACAAGCTCCAAGTGTTGCGTCCACATGCAGCGCGTTGTGAGCTTGCAGATCGTCGGTGCCCCACTCTGTTGCAACAAGCAGAGGTCCTCACAAGTATACGGTAAAACACTGCCAGTCCTCAGCGCAATGGCCCGTTGCGCAAAGAAGTTGAGATTTTACTCGTGCTATATTCAGATAATCTTCAACCGATTGTTATAATTCGAAGTGGTATATATTCCGTGAAGTTTATATTTTCATTGGGTGTACAAGTCATGTTTTTAATATGCCTTTATCAAATGATATAGAGAGATGGTAGGGTATGTATCTAGATACCTGGGGGGGGACCCAGGTATCTAAGGGCAGAGCTATCCAGCATTGTGCCCTTCTCCTCCCTCTACTACCTGAAACTGGAATCCCTTCCCCACCCACAATCTGGGCCTTTCATGTTGGGTCAATCCAACAGTCTTGAGCTCTGGTTGAAGACTATAGTTTCACCAACCTCTCTAGCCAAAATAAACACAGAAAACATTTCCCAAACCTTACAGACATCATAATCCACAAGGTAACTATAATCATGTTTTTAGCAAACAACTCTTCATTCATAATATAAAGATACAAATACACACCCACACAAGTGGTAAGTCCCAATTAGGTTCCTCCACCAGCCTATAAAAGGATCCCCGGAATCAGCTGTGACTGTTTGGATGATCAACCCAAAAACAGGGAGTAAGTTTGGTTGAGCAATGAGCTTTTTCTTTAAATCAATAAATATATATTTCAACTGAGTTTGTCCATCATTTGTAATACATAAGGTGATTGTACTGAAACATAAAATACTGGGGGTACAAAGACATAAGTGGGAAAGTCAGTCTGTCTTTACCACACCCCCCCCCCCCCCCACTCCCCCCACCAACAACTCACACCTTGGTAAAGGGGTTACCTGATTGGTCAGAGAGGACCCCAAGTACCCTGACTAGACTGCATATATAGTAGGTTGGGGTCAGTGTACTCTTCAGAGCAGATCATCTGAATCTAGAGAAAGCAGCAGGACTCAACGGACACACCATGCCTACATTAATGACCAGGAGACAACAGCAGAGCAAAGGACTAAAACTCAAAGTAGGAAGTCTGAAAAATCACCGCTTTGAACCATACCAGTGCTCTTCAAGGACATCATGTACAGGTAAGGATCAATGACCAAATGAGGAAAAAAGACACTTGTATTAGTATGGTCTGAGTCACCTATAGTAAATATATACCATAGATGTCTCTATAGCATATTCTGTAAGTCAAAATGCTAATAGATATTTATGGCATTTTATTAGATTCAAAGTGAGGATACTTGAGCTAATTAATCACTAACTGTGGATTCAAAATGTCTCTTTCATAATCTCTGTAGTCCCTGAATCAGCAGTGATAATAGATATAATGATTTAGATATAATGATAAGGAATTATGCAGCTATAGTTAAACAAAAAGTGGAGATATATGTCAGATATATCCAAGATGCCAATGGAATGCCATGGTACTTATTGGTTATTTTGTATCATAATCCAATTGACTCTAAATTCTCTGTCTCTCTCTTTAGGTGGTTCCATGGACAAAGCCATCCGACACTCCAACATATCCAGCTCTGAACCAGAGTGGGACACAGATGAGCCGGACGTGTTCATCTCTGAAGATGTCCCGTCGCCAGCGGTCGACATTGACATCTTGAACACCAACTCCCCTGTGATCTTTGACACAGAGTGGGGCACCGCCGAGCAGGGCCTGTTCAAGTTTATCGTCCCTTCCCCGGCGGCTTACGCCGACATCCTGACCACGTCCGCCCCCCAACACCACGCCATCGTGTCCTGCTCAGATGTCCCTAATTCCCCAACTCCCCAATTCCCCCACCCTAGAGCAACCACGCCACTGACCAAAGTGATCACCAGCTCCTCCTCCCAAGACTCTGATGGTCCAGGGTTGGATTCAGAGAGTTGCATAGCCGAGCAGGACATGCTGGATGGAGGCCAGTACATCGTCACGAGCTTCATGGAGGAAGGGAGCTACGGGATGGTGGCCAAAGCCATCAACACGCGTACATGTGACATGGTGGCCATCAAGATAATAAAGAAATGCAAGAATTACGACGAAGTGGCAGAACACGAGGTAAGGCATTGCTTTGGGGACTTTTCAAAAAAATGTGTGTGCATCATTTGTTATATGACGCCGTGTCTAAATCTGTCTTCTTGTATTCCCAGATGGCCATGTTGCAAAAGCTGAGAGTCCTGGACCCTGACACGTGTGGAATAGTGAGATTTCACGACAGCTTTGTCCACAACGGATTGACATGCATGGTGTTTGAGTCTCTGGATGTCGATCTCCTGGAATTCTTGAACGGGAGAGATTCTCGTCTGTCCATGACGGAGATGAGACCCATCGTCCAGCAGGTATGAGTTTGAAATGAGAAGTGATGACAACAATATTGAGTTAAATTTCACAACTCCTTTGCTGCAGTGCACATATTAATCATGCTCTTTATTCTTGTCTTGCAGCTTGCCGTTACACTCCAGGCCCTGAAGGGAATCGGTCTGATCCATGCAGACATCAAACTGGAGAACATCATGCTGGTGAACCAAGGAGAACAAGCCCTCAGAGTCAAACTCATTGACTTTGGTCTGGCCGTTCCTGTCTCTGAGACCAAGCGATGGGCGATCACGCCCATTCTGTTGTACAGGTGAGTTCTACTCTTGGACAATGTCTTAAATGAATGTGTTTTACTGAGCATGTGCAAGAAAACATTTAATGACTGCATTTGACAAGATAGTTATTGCATTGCTATAAAACTTTATTTTCTTTTACAACCCACAGAGCACCAGAAGTATTCCTGGGCCTCCCACTCACAGAGGCCCTTGACATGTGGTCACTGGGCTGTGTCATGGCTAACGTGATGCTGAGCAAGGATTTAATCAGAGGGCACACCAAATACGATGTGGTGAGTAATCTATTGATGAACTGCACATTTAAAACAGAATGCTTTCAGACTCTACTCTGAACAAACACTGTAGTTACACGTTCTTCTTAGAGCTGGGAGTTTACTTAAGACTGAATTGTTGTGAATATCCTCTGTTTTTTTTCCCTTTTCTGCAGCTTCAATCCATCTTCTCGAAGCTTGGTATACCAGCACAATCTCTCTTGGATGCCGGACTAAAAACATGCAACTATTTCATCCCAGAGAACAATATGTGGAGATTTAAGGTATGCCCCCCCCCCCCCACACACACACACACTTGGTGTAATAACTTCCTCTCTTATATTCAAGTATCCTTGTACATATTCATTAAAATCACTGAAACTAACTTTTGCTTTTGTTTTGTTTTGATATAGAAACCAGAGGAGTATTACGTAGGGGGAGAGAAGAGGAGAGGAGAGAGAAGAGAAGAGGATGAAGACGAGGATGAGGATGAAGACGAGGATGAGGATGAAGACGAGGATGAGGACGAGGACGAGGATGAGGATGAAGACGAGGATGAGGATGATGAGAGCTCACTGGAATCGTTTTGTCGACGTTTTGTCGACGATGCCGACAAAACGTCTTGTGACGTCTTCATGGACCTGTTGAAACGGATGCTTCACCTGGATCCAGAGGAGAGGATAACACCTGAGCAGGTGTTGACCCATCCCTTCATCACCACCAAGCCAAGTCCCACCTAGTCTCTCTCGAGACAGACGGTTGAATTCAACGGAAAAGAGGACGCTGTTTTTATTTTATTTTTTTCATGATGGGTTCTCAGATTGAGTCCCACCAAACCACCTTGTAGCAAGTCCACAAATAGTGTGAGATCTTGAGGTGGTGTTTTTTTTTGTGTGTGAAATAAAATTGGAAATGCTTCTTTTGCAAGAACGCACAACAGACTCAATGCATAGATTACACTCCACTGCTGTTGCACTGCATGGTACTGTCACTTATGTCTGTTAAGAGACTGAATCTGTGTCTGCTGCTGGAAATGTTTGACAACTTGCAAAAGAAGCATTTCCAATTGTATTTATTATTCCCATGCACATTATGTATATTAGACATTTTATATTAGACATTGTGTTACGTTCACATCATACAATTGTATTACATTTATTTCAGCAGGTGTCACTAAAGTCCTTGTTGCTTCCCACTTACATACATTTTTTTGCTGCTAGTATTGAAGTAGCGTTGTGTATATATATTTTTGTTCAACTTTTTTTCTTCTAGTATTGAAGAAGCGTTGTATATATTTTTTTTGTTCAATTTTTTTTTAAAGTGGCATCTGTATATATTATTTCTCTCAAATAAATGGTTACATTCCTACAGTTGATCTGTTGTTGTTGTTCTTGTTGTAGTAACGACCCATCACACTCAAACAAAAGAGGCTGATGACCCCCCTTGGGCCCCCTCCATGAATATTGAATTTACATAGCATGGTGTTAACAAAGTGGACAGACTTTGAATTCTAATGAAATGGCCCATAGCTTAGTGCTGAAACAGTCCAGAAACTGGATGGGAGATGATTGATGACTGTTGATGGGTTTGTCTAGGTGTGAAATACACCCAGATTAGGAGTGACACGTTGAAGTATTTCCTTCTAGCCTACGTACATTTCTTATATTCGTTTTATTTTGGTGCTATCTGGCTATGTCCATCTTTTAGTGTCTGTGTAAACACAAACTTTATCCTATTCCTAACACAAACATTAAATTAAATGTCATTGACCACTTTTACGTCATTGTCCCAACACAAACATGAAATGCCATTGACAATGAATGGCCAGTTTTTTTGCAAACATTACGTAAATTGTTATTGGCCGGAATGAGATGATGTATATATAAGCTTTATTTCAGACAGGAGTCCATATCAACACAAAAAGACAAACAACATGGGAAAAGGATCAAAGTGAGCAATTAACACAAAACAAAGTACAGTAGTGCATATACAAGTAGGCTACTGATCTACCTAATCAGCAGCAGGCTGTTGAGCCAGTGCTTGCGTAGCCTGGACATGACCCGGTAACAGCTCTTTATAGGGTTTGTTAGTGCCACTATGATACTGTTACTAGACACCTCTAGGCGTTGCATAAAATTATACATTTTTATACAGTTTTTTTAAAAAAGCATCACATGTGGGCACACCATCAGAGGTAAACAACTGACTGGCACTGTGCCACCTAGGAACACAGAGAAGTAACCTCATGGCATCGTTATATGCCACTGAGCCGTTGCATGCTTTTTACTCGGTACGAGGATGTATGATAAGAGCGCCCCTCACTTCACACAGGTTTGATTTTATTGTCTCCACCAGGCCGAAGGCATGGGGAGAGAGTATGTTTTGCACTCCGTCCGTCCGTCCGTCCGTCCGTGTGTCCGTCCATCTGTGAACAGCTAATGTCTGGCACCGTTGGCTTGATCGCAGCCATACTCTGCACACACACTCCCTGAATGCCAGAGCTGAACCTCTGCTCCAACGTTTTGGCATTGGCCTGTTATAGCGCCACCAGGAGGCCGCTTTGTGCAAAACAAATGTTTTGACAGTACACCTACAGATTTTGTCCAAACATTACGCAAATTGGTACACAGTCTCTCTAGAGCCATTCAACGAAACTGGTCTTTCAGATTTTTCAGATTCCATCCTGATTGGCTACGATTGGCTTCCAAAGTTCGCAGGAGTGCTCCGTTTCAAACAAAATGCTGCAAATCATGAACACATAGTATGATTTCCGTGAAATTTTGCACGCACATTCCCACTAGGCAGAGGAAGAAATGCCACTTGAATATTTTCAACTCAGCCTCATGGTGGCGCTATAACTGGCCGATTTGTGTTTTTACCTATAACTACACCGATCTGTGTAAAACCATGTATGCACACTCCCTAGAGGCCAAGGAAAAACCTTTGCCTGGAATTTTTCACATCTGCTCTTTATAGCGCCACCAGGAGGCCGACATATGTAAAACACATTTTCTAATATTACTCCTTCAGATTTTATCCAAATTTCACGCAAATCGGTAGACATGCTCTCCATAGTCATGTGATTTGTTTGATTTCTCATAATTATCCATCCTGATTGGCTACGATTGGCTTCTAAAGTTTTCAGGAGTAGCCCATTTTGTGCAAATCGCCACAACTCCTCAACGCAGCGTCCGATTACGGTGAAACATTACAGTTTTCAAATCAGCCTCATGGTGGCGCTACAACAGGCCAAGTCGCGTCACACACATACACACACACACACACACACACACACAAAAACCCAAATAAACATGTTTATATTACTCCTAAACATTTTGCCAAACATCACACACACTCCTATCCTCCTGGTGGAGACCTGTGCCCAGAAGGGCACTTTTTCTAGTTTAATTTGTATTGGTGCCGAGTGGGAAGCACAACCGATTGTTTTAATTCAAAGTGGTATATATTCTGTGAAATGTTTATCGTCATTCCGTGTATCTACAAGCTCCAAGTGTTGCGTCCACATGCAGCGCGTTGTGAGCTTGCAGATCGTCGGTGCCCCACTCTGTTGCAACAAGCAGAGGTCCTCACAAGTATACGGTAAAACACTGCCAGTCCTCAGCGCAATGGCCCGTTGCGCAAAGAAGTTGAGATTTTACTCGTGCTAT
Source organism: Electrona antarctica (assembly GCF_951216825.1). Lineage (NCBI taxonomy): Eukaryota > Metazoa > Chordata > Actinopteri > Myctophiformes > Myctophidae > Electrona > Electrona antarctica. Next base: position 1,509,302 of record NW_027638147.1, on the reverse strand, counting down.
ATTCAGATAATCTTCAACCGATTGTTATAATTCGAAGTGGTATATATTCCGTGAAGTTTATATTTTCATTGGGTGTACAAGTCATGTTTTTAATATGCCTTTATCAAATGATATAGAGAGATGGTAGGGTATGTATCTAGATACCTGGGGGGGGACCCAGGTATCTAAGGGCAGAGCTATCCAGCATTGTGCCCTTCTCCTCCCTCTACTACCTGAAACTGGAATCCCTTCCCCACCCACAATCTGGGCCTTTCATGTTGGGTCAATCCAACAGTCTTGAGCTCTGGTTGAAGACTATAGTTTCACCAACCTCTCTAGCCAAAATAAACACAGAAAACATTTCCCAAACCTTACAGACATCATAATCCACAAGGTAACTATAATCATGTTTTTAGCAAACAACTCTTCATTCATAATATAAAGATACAAATACACACCCACACAAGTGGTAAGTCCCAATTAGGTTCCTCCACCAGCCTATAAAAGGATCCCCGGAATCAGCTGTGACTGTTTGGATGATCAACCCAAAAACAGGGAGTAAGTTTGGTTGAGCAATGAGCTTTTTCTTTAAATCAATAAATATATATTTCAACTGAGTTTGTCCATCATTTGTAATACATAAGGTGATTGTACTGAAACATAAAATACTGGGGGTACAAAGACATAAGTGGGAAAGTCAGTCTGTCTTTACCACACCCCCCCCCCCCCCCCCCACTCCCCCCACCAACAACTCACACCTTGGTAAAGGGGTTACCTGATTGGTCAGAGAGGACCCCAAGTACCCTGACTAGACTGCATATATAGTAGGTTGGGGTCAGTGTACTCTTCAGAGCAGATCATCTGAATCTAGAGAAAGCAGCAGGACTCAACGGACACACCATGCCTACATTAATGACCAGGAGACAACAGCAGAGCAAAGGACTAAAACTCAAAGTAGGAAGTCTGAAAAATCACCGCTTTGAACCATACCAGTGCTCTTCAAGGACATCATGTACAGGTAAGGATCAATGACCAAATGAGGAAAAAAGACACTTGTATTAGTATGGTCTGAGTCACCTATAGTAAATATATACCATAGATGTCTCTATAGCATATTCTGTAAGTCAAAATGCTAATAGATATTTATGGCATTTTATTAGATTCAAAGTGAGGATACTTGAGCTAATTAATCACTAACTGTGGATTCAAAATGTCTCTTTCATAATCTCTGTAGTCCCTGAATCAGCAGTGATAATAGATATAATGATTTAGATATAATGATAAGGAATTATGCAGCTATAGTTAAACAAAAAGTGGAGATATATGTCAGATATATCCAAGATGCCAATGGAATGCCATGGTACTTATTGGTTATTTTGTATCATAATCCAATTGACTCTAAATTCTCTGTCTCTCTCTTTAGGTGGTTCCATGGACAAAGCCATCCGACACTCCAACATATCCAGCTCTGAACCAGAGTGGGACACAGATGAGCCGGACGTGTTCATCTCTGAAGATGTCCCGTCGCCAGCGGTCGACATTGACATCTTGAACACCAACTCCCCTGTGATCTTTGACACAGAGTGGGGCACCGCCGAGCAGGGCCTGTTCAAGTTTATCGTCCCTTCCCCGGCGGCTTACGCCGACATCCTGACCACGTCCGCCCCCCAACACCACGCCATCGTGTCCTGCTCAGATGTCCCTAATTCCCCAACTCCCCAATTCCCCCACCCTAGAGCAACCACGCCACTGACCAAAGTGATCACCAGCTCCTCCTCCCAAGACTCTGATGGTCCAGGGTTGGATTCAGAGAGTTGCATAGCCGAGCTACAGTATTTCAAATAGGTATACAGATGGTGCTTCCGTCGAAACCGTGTTCGAGTCCCGATCCCGACGACCTTTGCTGCGTGTCTTTTTTTTGGGGGGCTTTTTGCCTTTTACTGATATATTTACAGGGCCCAGGCCCAAGCTGTTCTGATTGTAATCATTGCAATAGAGCAGGGGTGTGCAGCATTTGTTTCCCAGGGGGCCACAATGACTTTGATAAAGTGAGTGAAGGGCCACACATTGGACTAATTTAACACTAGCATGACTGAAGTAAAATATGACAGAAGTAGCATACCTTCATATTTAGAAAATGTTTCAGATGTAAAAAAAAATCTGAGATGATGGAATGATGATGGATGATGATGGTCATGGAAGGGGGACCTTCTGAAGTGTTAATTGAAAGTTGAAACACAATCATACAGTAGTGTTGATATGTTTAATAATTAATAATATGTTTAATAATTAATCTATCTATCTATCTATCTATCTATCTATCTATCTATCTATCTATCTATCTATCTATCTATCTATCTATCTATCTATCTATCTATCTACCTACCTACCTACCTACCTACCTACCTACCTACCTACCTACCTATCTATCTATCTATCGTATCATAGTTAAACTAGGGGCCACCTTGTGTGCCAGCTTAATGTGTCATGAGTTGATAAACAAATTATCGGCACATCTAAAGGTGCAGTTTGCATAGTGACTATACATTTCCATGGAATCAAAAGCAATATGAAAATCCTTTTGAGTGCAGGTGTGCAACAAACAAACATTAGTGGAAGGAGGAGCAGGGAATGGAATAGTTAGAGAAGGCACAGCACAGAGTTCATCATTTGGAGGATCTGCTCTCATCAGGAAGAAAGTGACCGTCGGACGAAGAGACTTCACCAAAACACCAACTCAGAGATCTGAGACACTCTGCTGGCATCAAAAGGTGAGATCTCCATCCCTTTAACCTTGTTCAGTGTTAATTTTGTCGACCAAGGCTGAGCTCACACCTTTCATGCAATTCTCGTGCTCGTTGGATGCTCGTTGGATGCATGTTGTGTTGTGTCATGGCCGCCCAATGCATTTCCAATGGAGGTCACATGGTTTGACCCAACATTGTGTTGTGTGAGGGGGAGGGGCGTTTCGACTGCGCCCCTCCACCTCACACAACACAATGTTGGGTCAAACCATGTGACCTCCATTGGAAATGCATTGGGCCGCTGGGCGGCCATGACACAACACCCAACGAGCAACCCAACGAGCAACCCAACACGCGTACATGTCGAAGGCAGCGCAACTAATCCCCCCCCCCCCCCCCCCCGACACACACCCCAGAGAGGGAGGAGAGAGAAGAGAGCGAGAGAGAGAGAGAGAGAGAGCGAGAGCGAGAGAGCACACACGTCTTGACCCCAGCGAGGGAGGGAGACAGAGAGAAAGGGAGAGAGATAGAGAAAGAGAGAGATTTCCAGTCCTTACCCTTTTTCTCAAATTGACCAGCAGAAAAGTGAGCAAACTTATGGGCGGTGCCGGTGAATGATGATGAAGAAATTGAATGAAACCTGAGAACAGTGTGTGTGTGTGTGTGTGTGTGTGTGTGTGTGTGTGTGTGTGTGTGTGTGTGTGTGTGTGTGTGTGTGTGTGTGTGTGTGTGTGTGTGTGTGTGTGTGTGTCATATGAAATACCATTTAGAATCATGAGGTTATAAACCACACCAGTTTAAATTGACGGAATTTGAAGTAATTATGCATTTCCATATTAGTTAGGGACTAAATATAAATAGTCAAATAGCATTTTGTTCTAAACAGGCATGCACATTTTAGATCATAGCCAATCAGGATGGAATATGGAAAATAAAATTTGGATAAAATCTGAAGGCGTAATATAAACAAGAATGACTCATAACTGCCAGGTGCAGAAAGCTCTTGTTTATGAACATCTACAGTATAATTAGTTTGTGTGCCACAGCCTCAGCCTCAGCTCACAGCTTTACGTTGCGGCGTTCAGAGTATGGGTTTTATGCCATTCAGACTATATGGGTTTTATGGGTAAGTCTCCCATTGGCTTAGAGCAGCGGTTCCCAAACCTTTTTGGCCATGCAGACCCTGTTACGTCCCGACCTAGCTGACGCACCCCCCCACATGGAAATATGAATTGCATAAGCTATATAGAGACATATATTTCCTTTTTATCCACATATTTGCACATACTGTATATGAACCAATATGGCATAATATATGCAGCATAGGCTATATTCTGCATATACAGTACTTGCCATATATTGGCATAATATGTTAATATATTTAAAATAAAACCATAGCACCACCATTAGCCTTTTCATGTGGTGCACCCCGAAGGCGCTTGCACACCACAAGGGGTGCACACACCACAGTTTGGGAACCACTGGCTTAGAGGCAGCCATGAAAAAGTCTCCACTACGGTTGCTACTACAGGTAGTAGCAAATATAGTCCAGGCGCTTTTCAAGCACCTGGCAAAATGGGTTTTACATAAGTCAGCCTCCTGATATATAAAGGGCAGATATGAACAATGCAGGGCAAATACTTTTCAGTGGCCTATAGGGAGTGCGCAGTGCAGTTATAAGTAAAACACAAATCGGCATGTTATTGTGCCACCATGAGGCTGATTTGATGGCATGTCTTCCTCTGCCTAGTTTAATGTATGTGCAACCCTGTAAACTTTGGAAGGCAAGAGCCAATTGGGCTGGATGGGAAATATGACAGTGTTGATCACATGACTATAGAGATCGTGTGTACCAATTTGCATTTAAAAAGTATAACATCATGTATAATAATAACAGACAGTACACCAACAATGTCTCGTGAATTTAGCACTGTCAAACTGTGAACCGTGTGATGCCGTTACAATGTTCTTGTGCAGATTATTTTAATACCATGTGAATATTTGGTTTGATTGGTTTTGATTTGCTTTGATGTATCCATGCCTCATTGGCTCAGATACACAATGCTGATTATTTATTTTACAGAGATGACCTTGACTATATGTGTGGTGGTTTGTGGCGTGTGCTAGCCTGGATCCAGCCCATAGACCCCGCCCACTCTCTAAGTGGAGTAGCTTCAAGAAGCTTCAGAGTCTGATACTCAGGCTAGGTGTGTGCTATATAATATTAGAGTCTGTCAATCAGAATGAAAGAGCTGTTGGAAATCAATAGCAAACCTTGTATGTAACATTACAACATAACATGATGACAACAGATAAAACTAGAACTGCACTCTGTCGAGTGCCTACTTGCGTTGCACACAAGTAGTGCGCAAGCAGAGGGTGCAAGTACTGTCGATCGCTACAAACTTTCAAATCTCAGCCTCTCTGTAAAACATTGAAATTAACTAGAACTGCACTCTGTCGAGTGCCTACTTGCTTGTTGCACACAAGTAGGCCTACTAGTGCGCAAGCAGAGCGTGCAAGTACTGTAGACCGCTACAAACTTTCAAATCTCAGCCTCTCTGTGAAAGAACGTTTCAATATTGAATTATTAGGTTTAGCTATTTGCTATGTACCTTGCTTTTGGAGGAAAAAAGGTAGTAGGAAAATGGAAATACAGTCCCATCGTTTTAGAAGTGTCCAGGATCCACTTGTAGTTTCTCAAAGAAAAATAAGTCATGGATATCAGATGAAAGAATATATATATTAATTGAAAAAGAATATATGTTGTTACGTATACAGTATAATATTATTTATTTTAAACTCTCAATAACATTTCCTTGTCCAACTGTTTCATTTATTTGGTTTTCCTTACGTATTTGGTTGTCCTTATGGTTTTGGTTTTTCTTTGTATCCATTTTTCGATCACACAGTTCTAGTTTATGAGTTTCATTTCCCTTGATCTCCTCTAGTTTTTGTATTCCCATATTCTTGAGATTTTTGTTACGCATAACCAACCGTTCCTTTCGTCTTTCTTTTGTTCGGATATTTCAAAGTCGTCTGTTTCTCTTATGTTTTTTATTTTCTTGAATTTCAAGTGGTATTTTACTCAAAACAGACCTGCACGGTCTACTTCCGTATGTCCCGTGCCAGCATATGACGTCATATCATTATGCTGCTAAGGGACATTGGTACATATCTTCATCACGTCATGGGACATACGCTTCGTAGCATGAAGGAAAACATACCTGCGCGGTCTGCTTCCGTATGTGCCAGCATATGACGTCATATCATATGCTGCTAAGGGACATACGCATTGTAGCACCTGACTAATAACATTACTTGCACGCTCTGCTTGCGCAAGTAAATACTAAAGTCGGCTGTCAATGGTGACGTAATTTTGAAGTATGGTAAAATCTTCTATCTATATCTTAATTATGTCACCATCAATACCTACCAAGCATACACATGCATTCGTACCAGCACGACCACAATACTTGCGCGCTCTGCTTGCGCAAGTAATAAGATGCAGTGGTGTCACATACAAGTGAAGTCCTTCACCACACCCTTTTCTGTTCAATCATGTGCAAATTAGGTTTATATAGTGACTTGATTGAGCATATCTGCAGAGAGATACTTTGTATCACTTCATTGTACTTACACTATACCCAACGTGAATATTGAATTTACATAGCATGGTGTTAACAAAGTGGACAGACTTTGAATTCTAATGAAATGGCCCATAGCTTAGTGCTGAAACAGTCCAGAAACTGGATGGGAGATGATTGATGACTGTTGATGGGTTTGTCTAGGTGTGAAATACACCCAGATTAGGAGTGACACGTTGAAGTATTTCCTTCTAGCCTACGTACATTTCTTATATTCGTTTTATTTTGGTGCTATCTGGCTATGTCCAGCTTTTAGTGTCTGTAAACACAAACTTTATCCTATTCCTAACACAAACCTTAAATTAAATGTCATTGACCACTTTTACGTCATTGTCCCAACACAAACATGAAATGCCATTGACAATGAATGGCCAGTTTTTTTGCAAACATTACGTAAATTGTTATTGGCCGGAATGAGATGATGTATATATAAGCTTTATTTCAGACAGGAGTCCATATCAACACAAAAAGACAAACAACATGGGAAAAGGATCAAAGTGAGCAATTAACACAAAACAAAGTACAGTAGTGCATATACAAGTAGGCTACTGATCTACCTAATCAGCAGCAGGCTGTTGAGCCAGTGCTTGCGTAGCCTGGACATGACCCGGTAACAGCTCTTTATAGGGTTTGTTAGTGCCACTATGATACTGTTACTAGACACCTCTAGGCGTTGCATAAAATTATACATTTTTATACAGTTTTCTTAAAAAAGCATCACATGTGGGCACACCAACAGAGGTAAACAACTGACTGGCACTGTGCCACCTAGGAACACAGAGAAGTAACCTCATGGCATCGTTATATGCCACTGAGCCGTTGCATGCTTTTTACTCGGTACGAGGATGTATGATAAGAGCGCCCCTCACTTCACACAGGTTTGATTTTATTGTCTCCACCAGGCCGAAGGCATGGGGAGAGAGTATGTTTTGCACTCCGTCCGTCCGTCCGTCCGTCCGTCCGTGTGTCCGTCCATCTGTGAACAGCTAATCTCTGGCACCGTTGGCTTGATCGCAGCCATACTCTGCACACACACTCCCTGAATGCCAGAGCTGAACCTCTGCTCCAACGTTTTGGCATTGGCCTGTTATAGCGCCACCAGGAGGCCGCTTTGTGCAAAACAAATGTTTTGACAGTACACCTACAGATTTTGTCCAAACATTACGCAAATTGGTACACAGTCTCTCTAGAGCCATTCAACGAAACTGGTCTTTCAGCTTTTTCAGATTCCATCCTGATTGGCTACGATTGGCTTCCAAAGTTCGCAGGAGTGCTCCGTTTCAAACAAAATGCTGCAAATCATGAACACATCGTATGATTTCCGTGAAATTTTGCACGCACATTCCCACTAGGCAGAGGAAGAAATGCCACTTGAATATTTTCAACTCTATAACTATAACTGGCCGATTTGTGTTTTTACCTATAACTACACCGATCTGTGTAAAACCATGTATGCACACTCCCTAGAGGCCAAGGAAAAACCTTTGCCTGGAATTTTTCACATCTGCTCTTTATAGCGCCACCAGGAGGCCGACATATGTAAAACACATTTTCTAATATTACTCCTTCAGATTTTATCCAAATTTCACGCAAATCGGTAGACATGCTCTCCATAGTCATGTGATTTGTTTGATTTCTCATAATTATCCATCCTGATTGGCTACGATTGGCTTCTAAAGTTTTCAGGAGTAGCCCATTTTGTGCAAATCGCCACAACTCCTCAACGCAGCGTCCGATTACGGTGAAACATTACAGTTTTCAAATCAGCCTCATGGTGGCGCTACAACAGGCCAAGTCGCGTCACACACATACACACACACACACACACACACACACAAAAACCCAAATAAACATGTTTATATTACTCCTAAACATTTTGCCAAACATCACACACACTCCTATCCTCCTGGTGGAGACCTGTGCCCAGAAGGGCACTTTTTCTAGTTTAATTTGTATTGGTGCCGAGTGGGAAGCACAACCGATTGTTTTAATTCAAAGTGGTATATATTCTGTGAAATGTTTATCGTCATTCCGTGTATCTACAAGCTCCAAGTGTTGCGTCCACATGCAGCGCGTTGTGAGCTTGCAGATCGTCGGTGCCCCACTCTGTTGCAACAAGCAGAGGTCCTCACAAGTATACGGTAAAACACTGCCAGTCCTCAGCGCAATGGCCCGTTGCGCAAAGAAGTTGAGATTTTACTCGTGCTATATTCAGATAATCTTCAACCGATTGTTATAATTCGAAGTGGTATATATTCCGTGAAGTTTATATTTTCATTGGGTGTACAAGTCATGTTTTTAATATGCCTTTATCAAATGATATAGAGAGATGGTAGGGTATGTATCTAGATACCTGGGGGGGGACCCAGGTATCTAAGGGCAGAGCTATCCAGCATTGTGCCCTTCTCCTCCCTCTACTACCTGAAACTGGAATCCCTTCCCCACCCACAATCTGGGCCTTTCATGTTGGGTCAATCCAACAGTCTTGAGCTCTGGTTGAAGACTATAGTTTCACCTACCTCTCTAGCCAAAATAAACACAGAAAACATTTCCCAAACCTTACAGACATCATAATCCACAAGGTAACTATAATCATGTTTTTAGCAAACAACTCTTCATTCATAATATAAAGATACAAATACACACCCACACAAGTGGTAAGTCCCAATTAGGTTCCTCCACCAGCCTATAAAAGGATCCCCGGAATCAGCTGTGACTGTTTGGATGATCAACCCAAAAACAGGGAGTAAGTTTGGTTGAGCAATGAGCTTTTTCTTTAAATCAATAAATATATATTTCAACTGAGTTTGTCCATCATTTGTAATACATAAGGTGATTGTACTGAAACATAAAATACTGGGGGTACAAAGACATAAGTGGGAAAGTCAGTCTGTCTTTACCACACCCCCCCCCCCCCTCCCACTCCCCCCACCAACAACTCACACCTTGGTAAAGGGGTTACCTGATTGGTCAGAGAGGACCCCAAGTACCCTGACTAGACTGCATATATAGTAGGTTGGGGTCAGTGTACTCTTCAGAGCAGATCATCTGAATCTAGAGAAAGCAGCAGGACTCAACGGACACACCATGCCTACATTAATGACCAGGAGACAACAGCAGAGCAAAGGACTAAAACTCAAAGTAGGAAGTCTGAAAAATCACCGCTTTGAACCATACCAGTGCTCTTCAAGGACATCATGTACAGGTAAGGATCAATGACCAAATGAGGAAAAAAGACACTTGTATTAGTATGGTCTGAGTCACCTATAGTAAATATATACCATAGATGTCTCTATAGCATATTCTGTAAGTCAAAATGCTAATAGATATTTATGGCATTTTATTAGATTCAAAGTGAGGATACTTGAGCTAATTAATCACTAACTGTGGATTCAAAATGTCTCTTTCATAATCTCTGTAGTCCCTGAATCAGCAGTGATAATAGATATAATGATTTAGATATAATGATAAGGAATTATGCAGCTATAGTTAAACAAAAAGTGGAGATATATGTCAGATATATCCAAGATGCCAATGTAATGCCATGGTACTTATTGGTTATTTTGTATCATAATCCAATTGACTCTAAATTCTCTGTCTCTCTCTGTCTCTCTCTTTAGGTGGTTCCATGGACAAAGCCATCCGACACTCCAACATATCCAGCTCTGAACCAGAGTGGGACACAGATGAGCCGGACGTGTTCATCTCTGAAGATGTCCCGTCGCCAGCGGTCGACATTGACATCTTGAACACCAACTCCCCTGTGATCTTTGACACAGAGTGGGGCACCGCCGAGCAGGGCCTGTTCAAGTTTATCGTCCCTTCCCCGGCGGCTTACGCCGACATCCTGACCACGTCCGCCCCCCAACACCACGCCATCGTGTCCTGCTCAGATGTCCCTAATTCCCCAACTCCCCAATTCCCCCACCCTAGAGCAACCACGCCACTGACCAAAGTGATCACCAGCTCCTCCTCCCAAGACTCTGATGGTCCAGGGTTGGATTCAGAGAGTTGCATAGCCGAGCAGGACATGCTGGATGGAGGCCAGTACATCGTCACGAGCTTCATGGCGGAAGGGAGCTACGGGATGGTGGCCAAAGCCATCAACACGCGTACATGTGACATGGTGGCCATCAAGATAATAAAGAAATGCAAGAATTACGACGAAGTGGCAGAACACGAGGTAAGGCATTGCTTTGGGGACTTTTCAAAAAAATGTGTGTGCATCATTTGTTATATGACGCCGTGTCTAAATCTGTCTTCTTGTATTCCCAGATGGCCATGTTGCAAAAGCTGAGAGTCCTGGACCCTGACACGTGTGGAATAGTGAGATTTCACGACAGCTTTGTCCACAACGGATTGACATGCATGGTGTTTGAGTCTCTGGATGTCGATCTCCTGGAATTCTTGAACGGGAGAGATTCTCGTCTGTCCATGACGGAGATGAGACCCATCGTCCAGCAGGTATGAGTTTGAAATGAGAAGTGATGACAACAATATTGAGTTAAATTTCACAACTCCTTTGCTGCAGTGCACATATTAATCATGCTCTTTATTCTTGTCTTGCAGCTTGCCGTTACACTCCAGGCCCTGAAGGGAATCGGTCTGATCCATGCAGACATCAAACTGGAGAACATCATGCTGGTGAACCAAGGAGAACAAGCCCTCAGAGTCAAACTCATTGACTTTGGTCTGGCCGTTCCTGTCTCTGAGACCAAGCGATGGGCGATCACGCCCATTATGTTGTACAGGTGAGTTCTACTCTTGGACAATGTCTTAAATGAATGTGTTTTACTGAGCATGTGCAAGAAAACATTTAATGACTGCATTTGACAAGATAGTTATTGCATTGCTATAAAACTTTATTTTCTTTTACAACCCACAGAGCACCAGAAGTATTCCTGGGCCTCCCACTCACAGAGGCCCTTGACATGTGGTCACTGGGCTGTGTCATGGCTAACGTGATGCTGAGCAAGGATTTAATCAGAGGGCACACCAAATACGATGTGGTGAGTAATCTATTGATGAACTGCACATTTAAAACAGAATGCTTTCAGACTCTACTCTGAACAAACACTGTAGTTACACGTTCTTCTTAGAGCTGGGAGTTTACTTAAGACTGAATTGTTGTGAATATCCTCTGTTTTTTTTCCCTTTTCTGCAGCTTCAATCCATCTTCTCGAAGCTTGGTATACCAGCACAATCTCTCTTGGATGCCGGACTAAAAACATGCAACTATTTCATCCCAGAGAACAATATGTGGAGATTTAAGGTATGCCCCCCCCACACACACACACACACACTTGGTGTAATAACTTCCTCTCTTATATTCAAGTATCCTTGTACATATTCATTAAAATCACTGAAACTAACTTTTGCTTTTGTTTTGTTTTGATATAGAAACCAGAGGAGTATTACGTAGGGGGAGAGAAGAGGAGAGGAGAGAGAAGAGAAGAGGATGAAGACGAGGATGAGGATGAAGACGAGGATGAGGATGAAGACGAGGATGAGGACGAGTACGAGGATGAGGATGAAGACGAGGATGAGGATGATGAGAGCTCACTGGAATCGTTTTGTCGACGTTTTGTCGACGATGCCGACAAAACGTCTTGTGACGTCTTCATGGACCTGTTGAAACGGATGCTTCACCTGGATCCAGAGGAGAGGATAACACCAGAGCAGGTGTTGACCCATCCCTTCATCACCACCAAGCCAAGTCCCACCTAGTCTCTCTCGAGACAGACGGTTGAATTCAACGGAAAAGAGGACGCTGTTTTTATTTTATTTTTTTCATGATGGGTTCTCAGATTGAGTCCCACTAAACCACCTTGTAGCAAGTCCACAAATAGTGTGAGATCTTGAGGTGGTGTTTTTTTTTGTGTGTGAAATCAAATTGGAAATGCTTCTTTTGCAAGAACGCACAACAGACTCAATGCATAGATTACACTCCACTGCTGTTGCACTGCATGGTACTGTCACTTATGTCTGTTAAGAGACTGAATCTGTGTCTGCTGCTGGAAATGTTTGACAACTTGCAAAAGAAGCATTTCCAATTGTATTTATTATTCCCATGCACATTATGTATATTAGACATTTTATATTAGACATTGTGTTACGTTCACATCATAAAATTGTATTACATTTATTTCAGCAGGTGTCACTAAAGTCCTTGTTGCTTCCCACTTACATACATTTTTTTGCTGCTAGTATTGAAGTAGCGTTGTGTATATATATTTTTGTTCAACTTTTTTTCTTCTAGTATTGAAGAAGCGTTGTATATATATTTTTTGTTCAATTTTTTTTTAAAGTGGCATCTGTATATATTATTTCTCTCAAATAAATGGTTACATTCCTACAGTTGATCTGTTGTTGTTGTTCTTGTTGTAGTAACGACCCATCACACTCAAACAAAAGAGGCTGATGACCCCCCTTGGGCCCCCTCCATGAATATTGAATTTACATAGCATGGTGTTAACAAAGTGGACAGACTTTGAATTCTAATGAAATGGCCCATAGCTTAGTGCTGAAACAGTCCAGAAACTGGATGGGAGATGATTGATGACTGTTGATGGGTTTGTCTAGGTGTGAAATACACCCAGATTAGGAGTGACACGTTGAAGTATTTCCTTCTAGCCTACGTACATTTCTTATATTCGTTTTATTTTGGTGCTATCTGGCTATGTCCATCTTTTAGTGTCTGTGTAAACACAAACTTTATCCTATTCCTAACACAAACATTAAATTAAATGTCATTGACCACTTTTACGTCATTGTCCCAACACAAACATGAAATGCCATTGACAATGAATGGCCAGTTTTTTGCAAACATTACGTAAATTGTTATTGGCCGGAATGAGATGATGTATATATAATCTTTATTTCAGACAGGAGTCCATATCAACACAAAAAGACAAACGACATGGGAAAAGGATCAAAGTGAGCAATTAACACAAAACAAAGTACAGTAGTGCATATACAAGTACTGATCTACCTAATCAGCAGCAGGCTGCTGAGCCAGTGCTTGCGTAGCCTGGACATGACCCGGTAACAGCTCTTTATAGGGTTTGTTAGTGCCACTATGATACTGTTACTAGACACCTCTAGGCGTTGCATAAAATTATACATTTTTATACAGTTTTCTTAAAAAAGCATCACATGTGGGCACACCATCAGAGGTAAACAACTGACTGGCACTGTGCCACCTAGGAACACAGAGAAGTAACCTCATGGCATCGTTATATGCCACTGAGCCGTTGCATGCTTTTTACTCGGTACGAGGATGTATGATAAGAGCGCCCCTCACTTCACACAGGTTTGATTTTATTGTCTCCACCAGGCCGAGAGAGAGAGTATGTTTTGCACTCCGTCCGTCCGTCCGTCCGTCCGTCCGTCCGTGTGTCCGTCCATCTGTGAACAGCTAATGTCTGGCACCGTTGGCTTGATCGCAGCCATACTCTGCACACACACTCCCTGAATGCCAGAGCTGAACCTCTGCTCCAACGTTTTGGCATTGGCCTGTTATAGCGCCACCAGGAGGCCGCTTTGTGCAAAACAAATGTTTTGACAGTACACCTACAGATTTTGTCCAAACATTACGCAAATTGGTACACAGTCTCTCTAGAGCCATTCAACGAAACTGGTCTTTCAGATTTTTCAGATTCCATCCTGATTGGCTACGATTGGCTTCCAAAGTTCGCAGGAGTGCTCCGTTTCAAACAAAATGCTGCAAATCATGAACACATCGTATGATTTCCGTGAAATTTTGCACGCACATTCCCACTAGGCAGAGGAAGAAATGCCACTTGAATATTTTCAACTCAGCCTCATGGTGGCGCTATAACTGGCCGATTTGTGTTTTTACCTATAACTACACCGATCTGTGTAAAACCATGTATGCACACTCCCTAGAGGCCAAGGAAAAACCTTTGCCTGGAATTTTTCACATCTGCTCTTTATAGCGCCACCAGGAGGCCGACATATGTAAAACACATTTTCTAATATGACTCCTTCAGATTTTATCCAAATTTCACGCAAATCGGTAGACATGCTCTCCATAGTCATGTGATTTGTTTGATTTCTCATAATTATCCATCCTGATTGGCTACGATTGGCTTCTAAAGTTTTCAGGAGTAGCCCATTTTGTGCAAATCGCCACAACTCCTCAACGCAGCGTCCGATTACGGTGAAACATTACAGTTTTCAAATCAGCCTCATGGTGGCGCTACAACAGGCCAAGTCGCGTCACACACATACACACACACACACACACACACACAAAAACCCAAATAAACATGTTTATATTACTCCTAAACATTTTGCCAAACATCACACACACTCCTATCCTCCTGGTGGAGACCTGTGCCCAGAAGGGCACTTTTTCTAGTTTAATTTGTATTGGTGCCGAGTGGGAAGCACAACCGATTGTTTTAATTCAAAGTGGTATATATTCTGTGAAATGTTTATCGTCATTCCGTGTATCTACAAGCTCCAAGTGTTGCGTCCACATGCAGCGCGTTGTGAGCTTGCAGATCGTCGGTGCCCCACTCTGTTGCAACAAGCAGAGGTCCTCACAAGTATACGGTAAAACACTGCCAGTCCTCAGCGCAATGGCCCGTTGCGCAAAGAAGTTGAGATTTTACTCGTGCTATATTCAGATAATCTTCAACCGATTGTTATAATTCGAAGTGGTATATATTCCGTGAAGTTTATATTTTCATTGGGTGTACAAGTCATGTTTTTAATATGCCTTTATCAAATGATATAGAGAGATGGTAGGGTATGTATCTAGATACCTGGGGGGGGGGGGACCCAGGTATCTAAGGGCAGAGCTATCCAGCATTGTGCCCTTCTCCTCCCTCTACTACCTGAAACTGGAATCCCTTCCCCACCCACAATCTGGGCCTTTCATGTTGGGTCAATCCAACAGTCTTGAGCTCTGGTTGAAGACTATAGTTTCACCAACCTCTCTAGCCAAAATAAACACAGAAAACATTTCCCAAACCTTACAGACATCATAATCCACAAGGTAACTATAATCATGTTTTTAGCAAACAACTCTTCATTCATAATATAAAGATACAAATACACACCCACACAAGTGGTAAGTCCCAATTAGGTTCCTCCACCAGCCTATAAAAGGATCCCCGGAATCAGCTGTGACTGTTTGGATGATCAACCCAAAAACAGGGAGTAAGTTTGGTTGAGCAATGAGCTTTTTCTTTAAATCAATAAATATATATTTCAACTGAGTTTGTCCATCATGTGTAATACATAAGGTGATTGTACTGAAACATAAAATACTGGGGGTACAAAGACATAAGTGGGAAAGTCAGTCTGTCTTTACCACACCCCCCCCCCCCCCCACTCCCCCCACCAACAACTCACACCTTGGTAAAGGGGTTACCTGATTGGTCAGAGAGGACCCCAAGTACCCTGACTAGACTGCATATATAGTAGGTTGGGGTCAGTGTACTCTTCAGAGCAGATCATCTGAATCTAGAGAAAGCAGCAGGACTCAACGGACACACCATGCCTACATTAATGACCAGGAGACAACAGCAGAGCAAAGGACTAAAACTCAAAGTAGGAAGTCTGAAAAATCACCGCTTTGAACCATACCAGTGCTCTTCAAGGACATCATGTACAGGTAAGGATCAATGACCAAATGAGGAAAAAAGACACTTGTATTAGTATGGTCTGAGTCACCTATAGTAAATATATACCATAGATGTCTCTATAGCATATTCTGTAAGTCAAAATGCTAATAGATATTTATGGCATTTTATTAGATTCAAAGTGAGGATACTTGAGCTAATTAATCACTAACTGTGGATTCAAAATGTCTCTTTCATAATCTCTGTAGTCCCTGAATCAGCAGTGATAATAGATATAATGATTTAGATATAATGATAAGGAATTATGCAGCTATAGTTAAACAAAAAGTGGAGATATATGTCAGATATATCCAAGATGCCAATGGAATGCCATGGTACTTATTGGTTATTTTGTATCATAATCCAATTGACTCTAAATTCTCTGTCTCTCTCCTCTCTCTTTAGGTGGTTCCATGGACAAAGCCATCCGACACTCCAACATATCCAGCTCTGAACCAGAGTGGGACACAGATGAGCCGGACGTGTTCATCTCTGAAGATGTCCCGTCGCCAGCGGTCGACATTGACATCTTGAACACCAACTCCCCTGTGATCTTTGACACAGAGTGGGGCACCGCCGAGCAGGGCCTGTTCAAGTTTATCGTCCCTTCCCCGGCGGCTTACGCCGACATCCTGACCACGTCCGCCCCCCAACACCACGCCATCGTGTCCTGCTCAGATGTCCCTAATTCCCCAACTCCCCAATTCCCCCACCCTAGAGCAACCACGCCACTGACCAAAGTGATCACCAGCTCCTCCTCCCAAGACTCTGATGGTCCAGGGTTGGATTCAGAGAGTTGCATAGCCGAGCAGGACATGCTGGATGGAGGCCAGTACATCGTCACAAGCTTCATGGAGGAAGGGAGCTACGGGATGGTGGCCAAAGCCATCAACACGCGTACATGTGACATGGTGGCCATCAAGATATTAAAGAAATGCAAGAATTACGACGAAGTGGCAGAACACGAGGTAAGGCATTGCTTTGGGGACTTTTCAAAAAAATGTGTGTGCATCATTTGTTATATGACGCCGTGTCTAAATCTGTCTTCTTGTATTCCCAGATGGCCATGTTGCAAAAGCTGAGAGTCCTGGACCCTGACACGTGTGGAATAGTGAGATTTCACGACAGCTTTGTCCACAACGGATTGACATGCATGGTGTTTGAGTCTCTGGATGTCGATCTCCTGGAATTCTTGAACGGGAGAGATTCTCGTCTGTCCATGACGGAGATGAGACCCATCGTCCAGCAGGTATGAGTTTGAAATGAGAAGTGATGACAACAATATTGAGTTAAATTTCACAACTCCTTTGCTGCAGTGCACATATTAATCATGCTCTTTATTCTTGTCTTGCAGCTTGCCGTTACACTCCAGGCCCTGAAGGGAATCGGTCTGATCCATGCAGACATCAAACTGGAGAACATCATGCTGGTGAACCAAGGAGAACAAGCCCTCAGAGTCAAACTCATTGACTTTGGTCTCTGAGACCAAGCGATGGGCGATCACGCCCATTCTGTTGTACAGGTGAGTTCTACTCTTGGACAATGTCTTAAATGAATGTGTTTTACTGAGCATGTGCAAGAAAACATTTAATGACTGCATTTGACAAGATAGTTATTGCATTGCTATAAAACTTTATTTTCTTTTACAACCCACAGAGCACCAGAAGTATTCCTGGGCCTCCCACTCACAGAGGCCCTTGACATGTGGTCACTGGGCTGTGTCATGGCTAACGTGATGCTGAGCAAGGATTTAATCAGAGGGCACACCAAATACGATGTGGTGAGTAATCTATTGATGAACTGCACATTTAAAACAGAATGCTTTCAGACTCTACTCTGAACAAACACTGTAGTTACACGTTCTTCTTAGAGCTAGGAGTTTACTTAAGACTGAATTGTTGTGAATATCCTCTGTTTTTTTTCCCTTTTCTGCAGCTTCAATCCATCTTCTCGAAGCTTGGTATACCAGCACAATCTCTCTTGGATGCCGGACTAAAAACATGCAACTATTTCATCCCAGAGAACAATATGTGGAGATTTAAGGTATGCCCCCCCCACACACACACACACACACACTTGGTGTAATAACTTCCTCTCTTATATTCAAGTATCCTTGTACATATTCATTAAAATCACTGAAACTAACTTTTGCTTTTGTTTTGTTTTGATATAGAAACCAGAGGAGTATTACGTAGGGGGAGAGAAGAGGAGAGGAGAGAGAAGAGAAGAGGATGAAGACGAGGATGAGGATGAAGACGAGGATGAGGATGAAGACGAGGATGAGGACGAGGACGAGGATGAGGATGAAGACGAGGATGAGGATGATGAGAGCTCACTGGAATCGTTTTGTCGACGTTTTGTCGACGATGCCGACAAAACGTCTTGTGACGTCTTCATGGACCTGTTGAAACGGATGCTTCACCTGGATCCAGAGGAGAGGATAACACCTGAGCAGGTGTTGACCCATCCCTTCATCACCACCAAGCCAAGTCCCACCTAGTCTCTCTCGAGACAGACGGTTGAATTAAACGGAAAAGAGGACGCTGTTTTTATTTTATTTTTTTCATGATGGGTTCTCAGATTGAGTCCCACCAAACCACCTTGTAGCAAGTCCACAAATAGTGTGAGATCTTGAGGTGGTGTTTTTTTTTGTGTGTGAAATCAAATTGGAAATGCTTCTTTTGCAAGAACGCACAACAGACTCAATGCATAGATTACACTCCACTGCTGTTGCACTGCATGGTACTGTCACTTATGTCTGTTAAGAGACTGAATCTGTGTCTGCTGCTGGAAATGTTTGACTACTTGCAAAAGAAGCATTTCCAATTGTATTTATTATTCCCATGCACATTATGTATATTAGACATTTTATATTAGACATTGTGTTACGTTCACATCATAAAATTGTATTACATTTATTTCAGCAGGTGTCACTAAAGTCCTTGTTGCTTCCCACTTACATACATTTTTTTGCTGCTAGTATTGAAGTAGCGTTGTGTATATATATTTTTGTTCAACTTTTTTTCTTCTAGTATTGAAGAAGCGTTGTATATATTTTTTTTGTTCAATTTTTTTTTAAAGTGGCATCTGTATATATTATTTCTCTCAAATAAATGGTTACATTCCTACAGTTGATCTGTTGTTGTTGTTCTTGTTGTAGTAACGACCCATCACACTCAAACAAAAGAGGCTGATGACCCCCCTTGGGCCCCCCCATGAATATTGAATTTACATAGCATGGTGTTAACAAAGTGGACAGACTTTGAATTCTAATGAAATGGCCCATAGCTTAGTGCTGAAACAGTCCAGAAACTGGATGGGAGATGATTGATGACTGTTGATGGGTTTGTCTAGGTGTGAAATACACCCAGATTAGGAGTGACACGTTGAAGTATTTCCTTCTAGCCTACGTACATTTCTTATATTCGTTTTATTTTGGTGCTATCTGGCTATGTCCATCTTTTAGTGTCTGTGTAAACACAAACTTTATCCTATTCCTAACACAAACATTAAATTAAATGTCATTGACCACTTTTACGTCATTGTCCCAACACAAACATGAAATGCCATTGACAATGAATGGCCAGTTTTTTGCAAACATTACGTAAATTGTTATTGGCCGGAATGAGATGATGTATATATAATCTTTATTTCAGACAGGAGTCCATATCAACACAAAAAGACAAACGACATGGGAAAAGGATCAAAGTGAGCAATTAACACAAAACAAAGTACAGTAGTGCATATACAAGTACTGATCTACCTAATCAGCAGCAGGCTGCTGAGCCAGTGCTTGCGTAGCCTGGACATGACCCGGTAACAGCTCTTTATAGGGTTTGTTAGTGCCACTATGATACTGTTACTAGACACCTCTAGGCGTTGCATAAAATTATACATTTTTATACAGTTTTCTTAAAAAAGCATCACATGTGGGCACACCATCAGAGGTAAACAACTGACTGGCACTGTGCCACCTAGGAACACAGAGAAGTAACCTCATGGCATCGTTATATGCCACTGAGCCGTTGCATGCTTTTTACTCGGTACGAGGATGTATGATAAGAGCGCCCCTCACTTCACACAGGTTTGATTTTATTGTCTCCACCAGGCCGAAGGCATGGGGAGAGAGTATGTTTTGCACTCCGTCCGTCCGTCCGTCCGTCCGTCCGTCCGTGTGTCCGTCCATCTGTGAACAGCTAATCTCTGGCACCGTTGGCTTGATCGCAGCCATACTCTGCACACACACTCCCTGAATGCCAGAGCTGAACCTCTGCTCCAACGTTTTGGCATTGGCCTGTTATAGCGCCACCAGGAGGCCGCTTTGTGCAAAACAAATGTTTTGACAGTACACCTACAGATTTTGTCCAAACATTACGCAAATTGGTACACAGTCTCTCTAGAGCCATTCAACGAAACTGGTCTTTCAGATTTTTCAGATTCCATCCTGATTGGCTACGATTGGCTTCCAAAGTTCGCAGGAGTGCTCCGTTTCAAACAAAATGCTGCAAATCATGAACACATCGTATGATTTCCGTGAAATTTTGCACGCACATTCCCACTAGGCAGAGGAAGAAATGCCACTTGAATATTTTCAACTCAGCCTCATGGTGGCGCTATAACTGGCCGATTTGTGTTTTTACCTATAACTACACCGATCTGTGTAAAACCATGTATGCACACTCCCTAGAGGCCAAGGAAAAACCTTTGCCTGGAATTTTTCACATCTGCTCTTTATAGCGCCACCAGGAGGCCGACATATGTAAAACACATTTTCTAATATTACTCCTTCAGATTTTATCCAAATTTCACGCAAATCGGTAGACATGCTCTCCATAGTCATGTGATTTGTTTGATTTCTCATAATTATCCATCCTGATTGGCTACGATTGGCTTCTAAAGTTTTCAGGAGTAGCCCATTTTGTGCAAATCGCCACAACTCCTCAACGCAGCGTCCGATTACGGTGAAACATTACAGTTTTCAAATCAGCCTCATGGTGGCGCTACAACAGGCCAAGTCGCGTCACACACATACACACACACACACAAAAACCCAAATAAACATGTTTATATTACTCCTAAACATTTTGCCAAACATCACACACACTCCTATCCTCCTGGTGGAGACCTGTGCCCAGAAGGGCACTTTTTCTAGTTTAATTTGTATTGGTGCCGAGTGGGAAGCACAACCGATTGTTTTAATTCAAAGTGGTATATATTCTGTGAAATGTTTATCGTCATTCCGTGTATCTACAAGCTCCAAGTGTTGCGTCCACATGCAGCGCGTTGTGAGCTTGCAGATCGTCGGTGCCCCACTCTGTTGCAACAAGCAGAGGTCCTCACAAGTATACGGTAAAACACTGCCAGTCCTCAGCGCAATGGCCCGTTGCGCAAAGAAGTTGAGATTTTACTCGTGCTATATTCAGATAATCTTCAACCGATTGTTATAATTCGAAGTGGTATATATTCCGTGAAGTTTATATTTTCATTGGGTGTACAAGTCATGTTTTTAATATGCCTTTATCAAATGATATAGAGAGATGGTAGGGTATGTATCTAGATACCTGGGGGGGGGACCCAGGTATCTAAGGGCAGAGCTATCCAGCATTGTGCCCTTCTCCTCCCTCTACTACCTGAAACTGGAATCCCTTCCCCACCCACAATCTGGGCCTTTCATGTTGGGTCAATCCAACAGTCTTGAGCTCTGGTTGAAGACTATAGTTTCACCAACCTCTCTAGCCAAAATAAACACAGAAAACATTTCCCAAACCTTACAGACATCATAATCCACAAGGTAACTATAATCATGTTTTTAGCAAACAACTCTTCATTCATAATATAAAGATACAAATACACACCCACACAAGTGGTAAGTCCCAATTAGGTTCCTCCACCAGCCTATAAAAGGATCCCCGGAATCAGCTGTGACTGTTTGGATGATCAACCCAAAAACAGGGAGTAAGTTTGGTTGAGCAATGAGCTTTTTCTTTAAATCAATAAATATATATTTCAACTGAGTTTGTCCATCATTTGTAATACATAAGGTGATTGTACTGAAACATAAAATACTGGGGGTACAAAGACATAAGTGGGAAAGTCAGTCTGTCTTTACCACACCCCCCCCCCCCCACTCCCCCCACCAACAACTCACACCTTGGTAAAGGGGTTACCTGATTGGTCAGAGAGGACCCCAAGTACCCTGACTAGACTGCATATATAGTAGGTTGGGGTCAGTGTACTCTTCAGAGCAGATCATCTGAATCTAGAGAAAGCAGCAGGACTCAACGGACACACCATGCCTACATTAATGACCAGGAGACAACAGCAGAGCAAAGGACTAAAACTCAAAGTAGGAAGTCTGAAAAATCACCGCTTTGAACCATACCAGTGCTCTTCAAGGACATCATGTACAGGTAAGGATCAATGACCAAATGAGGAAAAAAGACACTTGTATTAGTATGGTCTGAGTCACCTATCGTAAATATATACCATAGATGTCTCTATAGCATATTCTGTAAGTCAAAATGCTAATAGATATTTATGGCATTTTATTAGATTCAAAGTGAGGATACTTGAGCTAATTAATCACTAACTGTGGATTCAAAATGTCTCTTTCATAATCTCTGTAGTCCCTGAATCAGCAGTGATAATAGATATAATGATTTAGATATAATGATAAGGAATTATGCAGCTATAGTTAAACAAAAAGTGGAGATATATGTCAGATATATCCAAGATGCCAATGGAATGCCATGGTACTTATTGGTTATTTTGTATCATAATCCAAATGACTCTAAATTCTCTGTCTCTCTCCTCTCTCTTTAGGTGGTTCCATGGACAAAGCCATCCGACACTCCAACATATCCAGCTCTGAACCAGAGTGGGACACAGATGAGCCGGACGTGTTCATCTCTGAAGATGTCCCGTCGCCAGCGGTCGACATTGACATCTTGAACACCAACTCCCCTGTGATCTTTGACACAGAGTGGGGCACCGCCGAGCAGGGCCTGTTCAAGTTTATCGTCCCTTCCCCGGCGGCTTACGCCGACATCCTGACCACGTCCGCCCCCCAACACCACGCCATCGTGTCCTGCTCAGATGTCCCTAATTCCCCAACTCCCCAATTCCCCCACCCTAGAGCAACCACGCCACTGACCAAAGTGATCACCAGCTCCTCCTCCCAAGACTCTGATGGTCCAGGGTTGGATTCAGAGAGTTGCATAGCCGAGCAGGACATGCTGGATGGAGGCCAGTACATCGTCACGAGCTTCATGGAGGAAGGGAGCTACGGGATGGTGGCCAAAGCCATCAACACGCGTACATGTGACATGGTGGCCATCAAGATAATAAAGAAATGCAAGAATTACGACGAAGTGGCAGAACACGAGGTAAGGCATTGCTTTGGGGACTTTTCAAAAAAATGTGTGTGCATCATTTGTTATATGACGCCGTGTCTAAATCTGTCTTCTTGTATTCCCAGATGGCCATGTTGCAAAAGCTGAGAGTCCTGGACCCTGACACGTGTGGAATAGTGAGATTTCACGACAGCTTTGTCCACAACGGATTGACATGCATGGTGTTTGAGTCTCTGGATGTCGATCTCCTGGAATTCTTGAACGGGAGAGATTCTCGTCTGTCCATGACGGAGATGAGACCCATCGTCCAGCAGGTATGAGTTTGAAATGAGAAGTGATGACAACAATATTGAGTTAAATTTCACAACTCCTTTGCTGCAGTGCACATATTAATCATGCTCTTTATTCTTGTCTTGCAGCTTGCCGTTACACTCCAGGCCCTGAAGGGAATCGGTCTGATCCATGCAGACATCAAACTGGAGAACATCATGCTGGTGAACCAAGGAGAACAAGCCCTCAGAGTCAAACTCATTGACTTTGGTCTGGCCGTTCCTGTCTCTGAGACCAAGCGATGGGCGATCACGCCCATTCTGTTGTACAGGTGAGTTCTACTCTTGGACAATGTCTTAAATGAATGTGTTTTACTGAGCATGTGCAAGAAAACATTTAATGACTGCATTTGACAAGATAGTTATTGCATTGCTATAAAACTTTATTTTCTTTTACAACCCACAGAGCACCAGAAGTATTCCTGGGCCTCCCACTCACAGAGGCCCTTGACATGTGGTCACTGGGCTGTGTCATGGCTAACGTGATGCTGAGCAAGGATTTAATCAGAGGGCACACCAAATACGATGTGGTGAGTAATCTATTGATGAACTGCACATTTAAAACAGAATGCTTTCAGACTCTACTCTGAACAAACACTGTAGTTACACGTTCTTCTTAGAGCTGGGAGTTTACTTAAGACTGAATTGTTGTGAATATCCTCTGTTTTTTTCCCTTTTCTGCAGCTTCAATCCATCTTCTCGAAGCTTGGTATACCAGCACAATCTCTCTTGGATGCCGGACTAAAAACATGCAACTATTTCATCCCAGAGAACAATATGTGGAGATTTAAGGTATGCCCCCCCCACACACACACACACACACTTGGTGTAATAACTTCCTCTCTTATATTCAAGTATCCTTGTACATATTCATTAAAATCACTGAAACTAACTTTTGCTTTTGTTTTGTTTTGATATAGAAACCAGAGGAGTATTACGTAGGGGGAGAGAAGAGGAGAGGAGAGAGAAGAGAAGAGGATGAAGACGAGGATGAGGATGAAGACGAGGATGAGGATGAAGACGAGGATGAGGACGAGGACGAGGATGAGGATGAAGACGAGGATGAGGATGATGAGAGCTCACTGGAATCGTTTTGTCGACGTTTTGTCGACGATGCCGACAAAACGTCTTGTGACGTCTTCATGGACCTGTTGAAACGGATGCTTCACCTGGATCCAGAGGAGAGGATAACACCTGAGCAGGTGTTGACCCATCCCTTCATCACCACCAAGCCAAGTCCCACCTAGTGTCTCTCGAGACAGACGGTTGAATTCAACGGAAAAGAGGACGCTGTTTTTATTTTATTTTTTTCATGATGGGTTCTCAGATTGAGTCCCACCAAACCACCTTGTAGCAAGTCCACAAATAGTGTGAGATCTTGAGGTGGTGTTTTTTTTTGTGTGTGAAATAAAATTGGAAATGCTTCTTTTGCAAGAACGCACAACAGACTCAATGCATAGATTACACTCCACTGCTGTTGCACTGCATGGTACTGCCACTTATGTCTGTTAAGAGACTGAATCTGTGTCTGCTGCTGGAAATGTTTGACTACTTGCAAAAGAAGCATTTCCAATTTTATTTATTATTCCCATGCACATTATGTATATTAGACATTTTATATTAGACATTGTGTTACGTTCACATCATAAAATTGTATTACATTTATTTCAGCAGGTGTCACTAAAGTCCTTGTTGCTTCCCACTTACATACATTTTTTTGCTGCTAGTATTGAAGTAGCGTTGTGTATATATATTTTTGTTCAACTTTTTTTCTTCTAGTATTGAAGAAGCGTTGTATATATTTTTTTTGTTCAATTTTTTTTTAAAGTGGCATCTGTATATATTATTTCTCTCAAATAAATGGTTACATTCCTACAGTTGATCTGTTGTTGTTGTTCTTGTTGTAGTAACGACCCATCACACTCAAACAAAAGAGGCTGATGACCCCCCTTGGGCCCCCTCCATGAATATTGAATTTACATAGCATGGTGTTAACAAAGTGGACAGACTTTGAATTCTAATGAAATGGCCCATAGCTTAGTGCTGAAACAGTCCAGAAACTGGATGGGAGATGATTGATGACTGTTGATGGGTTTGTCTAGGTGTGAAATACACCCAGATTAGGAGTGACACGTTGAAGTATTTCCTTCTAGCCTACGTACATTTCTTATATTCGTTTTATTTTGGTGCTATCTGGCTATGTCCATCTTTTAGTGTCTGTGTAAACACAAACTTTATCCTATTCCTAACACAAACATTAAATTAAATGTCATTGACCACTTTTACGTCATTGTCCCAACACAAACATGAAATGCCATTGACAATGAATGGCCAGTTTTTTTGCAAACATTACGTAAATTGTTATTGGCCGGAATGAGATGATGTATATATAATCTTTATTTCAGACAGGAGTCCATATCAACACAAAAAGACAAACGACATGGGAAAAGGATCAAAGTGAGCAATTAACACAAAACAAAGTACAGTAGTGCATATACAAGTACTGATCTACCTAATCAGCAGCAGGCTGCTGAGCCAGTGCTTGCGTAGCCTGGACATGACCCGGTAACAGCTCTTTATAGGGTTTGTTAGTGCCACTATGATACTGTTAGCCTACTAGACACCTCTAGGCGTTGCATAAAATTATACATTTTTATACAGTTTTCTTAAAAAAGCATCACATGTGGGCACACCATCAGAGGTAAACAACTGACTGGCACTGTGCCACCTAGGAACACAGAGAAGTAACCTCATGGCATCGTTATATGCCACTGAGCCGTTGCATGCTTTTTACTCGGTACGAGGATGTATGATAAGAGCGCCCCTCACTTCACACAGGTTTGATTTTATTGTCTCCACCAGGCCGAAGGCATGGGGAGAGAGTATGTTTTGCACTCCGTCCGTAATTATATGTCCTGAAACAGCGCTGTCATCAGGACATCTGATTGTTCTGTTAGACCAGGTTTTCTGCATGAGTGATAATTATTACACAATAGTCAACATCATTTCTCAGTGTACATTTATTGTCACATCACTGGTACACACTCTGATCATTAGTTTTCAGGAAAGAAAAGAATAATAAAATTACAGGGCAAGAAAACTGGTAAAAACGGATCATACGGTAACATGTAATAGTAGCAGATATAGTGTAGACTGTGTGTGTGTGTGTGTGTGTGTGTGTGTGTGAGTGAAATGAAGTCTTAAAGTAATGTGGATACAAATGAGGTTATTATATCTAACTAAAAGTAAAATTGAAATCAACAATTTAGTTGATTGGGGGAAAAAAACAAGGGCTCACAAAATAGTAACTGAAACTGTATTATAGGCTACTGTAGGTTTACAAAACTAAACACATTAAAAGATAATTTCAAATCCCATTTTTAAACAAATATTTGAAAACAGTGAAAATAGCAGATCTACAGTATAGGCTCACAATGTGTCACGGTGTGGTGTGATGTGTTGTGATCTTATAGATCTGCTATTCTCACCAATCTCACCCCAAAAAACAATGGGATTAATACAAATATCATTTAAAAAAGATATATGTTAATGTAAAGTAGCGACACTTTAAAAACAAATAAAAACTAAACTGAAAAAATAAGAATAATAATGGTAAAATTGGTATCCCAACCTGAAAATGTATTTTCTATTTGCTAAAGAAATGGAGGGACATGGAGACCGCTGTTACTGAACAACCATTCTAAGGATTGCTATTAGAATTTAGAGGTATATGTTTTTGTTTTAGCATAGTCATCATGTTAATTACATTTCTATGGTTACTTTAAGCCACTGCTGTCTCTGAATGTTAGGAAACAGGAAAGATATATTGTGTCACTACATAGCCCAAAGTGCCTTACAGGTGGGACTTCACAGTGGAACGGCTTCTCTCCTGTATGAATTTGCTGGTGTTTTTTTAGATCACCGCTATCGCGGAACCTTTTCTCACACTGGTAGGGTTTCTCTCCTGTATGAATTTGCTGGTGTGTTTTTAGACTATGGCTGTGGTTGAACCTTTTCCCACACTGGACACATTGTTGGGTCAATCCAACAGTCTTGAGCTCTGGTTGAAGACTATAGTTTCACCAACCTCTCTAGCCAAAATAAACACAGAAAACATTTCCCAAACCTTACAGACATCATAATCCACAAGGTAACTATAATCATGTTTTTAGCAAACAACTCTTCATTCATAATATAAAGATACAAATACACACCCACACAAGTGGTAAGTCCCAATTAGGTTCCTCCACCAGCCTATAAAAGGATCCCCGGAATCAGCTGTGACTGTTTGGATGATCAACCCAAAAACAGGGAGTAAGTTTGGTTGAGCAATGAGCTTTTTCTTTAAATCAATAAATATATATTTCAACTGAGTTTGTCCATCATTTGTAATACATAAGGTGATTGTACTGAAACATAAAATACTGGGGGTACAAAGACATAAGTGGGAAAGTCAGTCTGTCTTTACCACACCCCCCCCCACTCCCCCCACCAACAACTCACACCTTGGTAAAGGGGTTACCTGATTGGTCAGAGAGGACCCCAAGTACCCTGACTAGACTGCATATATAGTAGGTTGGGGTCAGTGTACTCTTCAGAGCAGATCATCTGAATCTAGAGAAAGCAGCAGGACTCAACGGACACAACATGCCTACATTAATGACCAGGAGACAACAGCAGAGCAAAGGACTAAAACTCAAAGTAGGAAGTCTGAAAAATCACCGCTTTGAACCATACCAGTGCTCTTCAAGGACATCATGTACAGGTAAGGATCAATGACCAAATGAGGAAAAAAGACACTTCTATTAGTATGGTCTGAGTCACCTATAGTAAATATATACCATAGATGTCTCTATAGCATATTCTGTAAGTCAAAATGCTAATAGATATTTATGGCATTTTATTAGATTCAAAGTGAGGATACTTGAGCTAATTAATCACTAACTGTGGATTCAAAATGTCTCTTTCATAATCTCTGTAGTCCCTGAATCAGCAGTGATAATAGATATAATGATTTAGATATAATGATAAGGAATTATGCAGCTATAGTTAAACAAAAAGTGGAGATATATGTCAGATATATCCAAGATGCCAATGGAATGTCATGGTACTTATTGGTTATTTTGTATCATAATCCAATTGACTCTAAATTCTCTGTCTCTCTCTGTCTCTCTCTTTAGGTGGTTCCATGGACAAAGCCATCCGACACTCCAACATGTCCAGCTCTGAACCAGAGTTGGACACAGATGAGCCGGACGTGTTCATCTCTGAAGATGTCCCGTCGCCAGCGGTCTACATTGACATCTTGAACACCAACTCCCCCGTGATCTTTGACTACACCGCCGAGCAGGGCCTGTTCAAGTTTATCGTCCCTTCCCCGGCGGCTTACGTCGACATCCTGACCACGTCCGCACCCCAACACCACGCCATCGTGTCCTGCTCAGATGTCCCTAATTCCCCAACTCCCCAATTCCCCCACCCTAGAGCAACTCCCCAATTCCCCCACCCTAGAGCAACCACGCCACTGACCAAAGTGATCACCAGCTCCTCCTCCCAAGACTCTGATGGTCCAGGGTTGGATTCAGAGAGTTGCATAGCCGTGCAGGACATGCTGGATGGAGGCCAGTACATCGTCACGAGCTTCATGGAGGAAGGGAGCTACGGGATGGTGGCCAAAGCCATCAACACGCGTACATGGTGTGACATGGTGGCCATCAAGATAATAAAGAAACGCAAGAATTACGACCAAGTGGCAGAACACGAGGTAAGGCATTGCTTTGGTGACTTTTCAAAAAAATGTGTGTGCATCATTTGTTATATGACGCCGTGTCTAAATCTGTCTTCTTGTATTCCCAGATGGCCATGTTGCAAAAGCTGAGAGTCCTGGACCCTGACACGTGTGGAATAGTGAGATTTCACGACAGCTTTGTCCACAACGGATTGAGATGCCTGGTGTTTGAGTCTCTGGATGTCGATATCCTGGAATTCTTGAACGGGAGAGATTCTCGTCTGTCCATGACGGAGATGAGACCCATCGTCCAGCAGGTATGAGTTTTAAATGAGAAGTGATGACAACAATATTGAGTTAAATTTCACAACTCCTTTGCTGCAGTGCACATATTAATCATGCTCTTTATTCTTGTCTTGCAGCTTGCAGTTACACTCCAGGCCCTGAAGGGAATCGGTCTGATCCATGCAGACATCAAATTGGAGAACATCATGCTGGTGAACCAAGGAGAACAACCCCTCAGATTCAAACTCATTGACTTTGGTCTGGCCGTTCCTGTCTCTGAGACCAAGCGACGGGCCATCAAGCCCATTCTGGAGTACAGGTGAGTTCTACTCTTGGACAATGGCTTAAATTAATGTGTTTTACTGTTTGACTGCATTTGACAAGATAGTTATTGCATTGCTATAAAACTTTATTTTCTTTTACAACCCACAGAGCACCAGAAGTATTCCTGGGCCTCCCACTCACAGAGGCCCTTGACATGTGGTCACTGGGCTGTGTCATGGCTAACGTGATGCTGAACGAGGAATTAATCAGCGGCGACACCGAATACGATGTGGTGAGTAATCTATTGATGAAACATTTAAAACAGAATGCTTTCAGACTCTACTCTGAACAAACACTGTAGTTACACGTTCTTCTTATGAGCTGGGAGTTTACTTAAGACTGAATTGTTGAATATCCTCTGTTTTTTTTCTTTCTGCAGCTTCAATCCATCTTCTCGATGCTTGGTATGCCAGCACAATCTCTCTTGGATGCCGGACTAAAAACCTGCAACTATTTCATCCCAGAGAACAATATGTGGAGATTTAAGGTATCCCCCCCCCCACAAACACACACACACACTTGGTGTAATAACTTCCTCTCTTATATTCAAGTATCCTTGCTCATATTAATTCAAATCACTGAAACTAACTTTTGTTTTGTTTTGATATAGAAACCAGAGGAGTATTACGTAGGGGGAGAGAAGAGGAGAGGAGAGAGAAGAGAAGAGGATGAAGACGAGGATGAGGATGATGAGAGCTCACTGGAAGAGGATGAAGACGAGGATGAGGATGATGAGAGTTCACTGGAAGAGGTGTTCGACTTCGACGATGCCGACAAAACGTCTTGTGACGTCTTCATGGACCTGTTGAAACGGATGCTTCACCTGGATCCAGAGGAGAGGATAACACCTGAGCAGGTGTTGACCCATCCCTTCATCACCACCAAGCCAAGTCCCACCTAGTCTCTCTCGAGACAGACGGTTGAATTCAACGGAAAAGAGGACGCTGTTTTTATTTAATTTTTTTCATGATGGGTTCTCAGATTGAGTCCCACCAAACCACCTCGTAGCAAGTCCACAAATAGTGTGAGATCTTGAGGTGGTGTTTTTTTTTGTGTGTGAAATAAAATTGGAAATGCTTCTTTTGCAAGAACGCACAACAGACTCAATGCATAGATTACACTCCACTGCTGTTGCACTGCATGGTACTGTCACTTATGTCTGTTAAGAGACTGAATCTGTGTCTGCTGCTGGAAATGTTTGACTACTTGCAAATGAAGCATTTCCAATTTTATTTATTATTCCCATGCACATTATGTATATTAGACATTTTATATTAGACATTGTGTTACGTTCACATCATAAAATTGTATTACATTTATTTCAGCAGGTGTCACTAAAGTCCTTGTTGCTTCCCACTTACATACATTTTTTTGCTGCTAGTATTGAAGTAGCGTTGTGTATATATATTTTTGTTCAACTTTTTTTCTTCTAGTATTGAAGAAGCGTTGTATATATTTTTTTTGTTCAATTTTTTTTTAAAGTGGCATCTGTATATATTATTTCTCTCAAATAAATGGTTACATTCCTACAGTTGATCTGTTGTTGTTGTTCTTGTTGTAGTAACGACCCATCACACTCAAACAAAAGAGGCTGATGACCCCCCTTGGGCCCCCTCCATGAATATTGAATTTACATAGCATGGTGTTAACAAAGTGGACAGACTTTGAATTCTAATGAAATGGCCCATAGCTTAGTGCTGAAACAGTCCAGAAACTGGATGGGAGATGATTGATGACTGTTGATGGGTTTGTCTAGGTGTGAAATACACCCAGATTAGGAGTGACACGTTGAAGTATTTCCTTCTAGCCTACGTACATTTCTTATATTCGTTTTATTTTGGTGCTATCTGGCTATGTCCATCTTTTAGTGTCTGTGTAAACACAAACTTTATCCTATTCCTAACACAAACATTAAATTAAATGTCATTGACCACTTTTACGTCATTGTCCCAACACAAACATGAAATGCCATTGACAATGAATGGCCAGTTTTTTTGCAAACATTACGTAAATTGTTATTGGCCGGAATGAGATGATGTATATATAATCTTTATTTCAGACAGGAGTCCATATCAACACAAAAAGACAAACGACATGGGAAAAGGATCAAAGTGAGCAATTAACACAAAACAAAGTACAGTAGTGCATATACAAGTACTGATCTACCTAATCAGCAGCAGGCTGCTGAGCCAGTGCTTGCGTAGCCTGGACATGACCCGGTAACAGCTCTTTATAGGGTTTGTTAGTGCCACTATGATACTGTTACTAGACACCTCTAGGCGTTGCATAAAATTATACATTTTTATACAGTTTTCTTAAAAAAGCATCACATGTGGGCACACCATCAGAGGTAAACAACTGACTGGCACTGTGCCACCTAGGAACACAGAGAAGTAACCTCATGGCATCGTTATATGCCACTGAGCCGTTGCATGCTTTTTACTCGGTACGAGGATGTATGATAAGAGCGCCCCTCACTTCACACAGGTTTGATTTTATTGTCTCCACCAGGCCGAAGGCATGGGGAGAGAGTATGTTTTGCACTCCGTCCGTCCGTCCGTCCGTCCGTCCGTCCGTCCGTGTGTCCGTGTGTCCGTCCATCTGTGAACAGATAATCTCTGGCACCGTTGGCTTGATCGTGTATACACGTCTTTAGAATCAAAACCAGAATTACAGAAACCTTACAGACCTTTGTTAAATGCGAGGGATATTTTTTGTTAAAATCGCTCTATCACTGCTATATTGTTTGTTCAGTAACAGAGGTCACTGTCTCCTAAACTAATTTGCCTAACTGTCTCCTAAACTATT
This sequence comes from Electrona antarctica, assembly GCF_951216825.1. Lineage (NCBI taxonomy): Eukaryota > Metazoa > Chordata > Actinopteri > Myctophiformes > Myctophidae > Electrona > Electrona antarctica. Next base: position 1,476,453 of record NW_027638147.1, on the reverse strand, counting down.
TTTTAAAAAAAAGTTCAAATAGCCGATCTACAAGCTCACAATGTCTCGATGTAAATCGGCTAGTTCAACTATTTTAAAATGAACTGTTCAACTGTCCACACCAATGAGACACAAAGGGAGTAGACAGAAATGGTACAATCTTATGAGAATAAGTGAGGACCAGTTTTATGAAAATAGTTTGAACTGAAGTGCTCATTTAAATCACCTGTGGCTACCCTTTCCTGTGGCAACATACTAACGTGACATAATTATATGTCCTGAAACAGCGCTGTCATCAGGACATCTGATTGTTCTGTTAGACCAGGTTTTCTGCATGAGTGATAATTATTACACAATAGTCAACATCATTTCTCAGTGTACATTTATTGTCACATCACTGGTACACACTCTGATCATTCGTTTTCAGGAAAGAAAAGAATAATAAAATTACAGGGCAAGAAAACTGGTAAAAACGGATCATACGGTAACATGTAATAGTAGCAGATATAGTGTAGACTGTGTGTGTGTGTGTGTGAGTGAAATGAAGTCTTAAAGTAATGTGGATACAAATGAGGTTATTATATCTAACTAAAAGTAAAATTGAAATCAACAATTTAGTTGATTGGGGAAAAAAAACAAGGGCTCACAAAATAGTAACTGAAACTGTATTACAGGCTACTGTAGGTTTACAAAACTAAACACATTAAAAGATAATTTCAAATCCCGTTTTTAAACAAATATTTGAAAACAGTGAAAATAGCAGATCTACAGTATAGGCTCACAATGTGTCACGGTGTGGTGTGATGTGTTGTGATCTTATAGATCTGCTATTCTCACCAATCTCACCCCAAAAAACAATGGGATTAATACAAATATCATTTAAAAAAGATATATGTTAATGTAAAGTAGCGACACTTTAAAAACAAATAAAAACTAAACTGAAAAAATAAGAATAATAATGGTAAAATTGGTATCCCAACCTGAAAATGTATTTTCTATTTGCTAAAGAAATGGAGGGACATGGAGACCGCTGTTACTGAACAACCATTCTAAGGATTGCTATTAGAATTTAGAGCTATATGTTTTTGTTTTAGCATAGTCATCATGTTAATTACATTTCTATGGTTACTTTAAGCCACTGCTGTCTCTGAATGTTAGGAAACAGGAAAGATATATTGTGTCACTACATAGCCCAAAGTGCCTTACAGGTGGGACTTCACAGTGGAACGGCTTCTCTCCTGTATGAATTTGCTGGTGTTTTTTTAGATCACCGCTATCGCGGAACCTTTTCTCACACTGGTAGGGTTTCTCTCCTGTATGAATTTGCTGGTGTGTTTTTAGACTATGGCTGTGGTTGAACCTTTTCCCACACTGGACACATTGTTGGGTCAATCCAACAGTCTTGAGCTCTGGTTGAAGACTATAGTTTCACCAACCTCTCTAGCCAAAATAAACACAGAAAACATTTCCCAAACCTTACAGACATCATAATCCACAAGGTAACTATAATCATGTTTTTAGCAAACAACTCTTCAGTCATAATATAAAGATACAAATACACACCCACACAAGTGGTAAGTCCCAATTAGGTTCCTCCACCAGCCTATAAAAGGATCCCCGGAATCAGCTGTGACTGTTTGGATGATCAACCCAAAAACAGGGAGTAAGTTTGGTTGAGCAATGAGCTTTTTCTTTAAATCAATAAATATATATTTCAACTGAGTTTGTCCATCATTTGTAATACATAAGGTGATTGTACTGAAACATAAAATACTGGGGGTACAAAGACATAAGTGGGAAAGTCAGTCTGTCTTTACCACACCCCCCCCCACTCCCCCCACCAACAACTCACACCTTGGTAAAGGGGTTACCTGATTGGTCAGAGAGGACCCCAAGTACCCTGACTAGACTGCATATATAGTAGGTTGGGGTCAGTGTACTCTTCAGAGCAGATCATCTGAATCTAGAGAAAGCAGCAGGACTCAACGGACACAACATGCCTACATTAATGACCAGGAGACAACAGCAGAGCAAAGGACTAAAACTCAAAGTAGGAAGTCTGAAAAATCACCGCTTTGAACCATACCAGTGCTCTTCAAGGACATCATGTACAGGTAAGGATCAATGACCAAATGAGGAAAAAAGACACTTCTATTAGTATGGTCTGAGTCACCTATAGTAAATATATACCATAGATGTCTCTATAGCATATTCTGTAAGTCAAAATGCTAATAGATATTTATGGCATTTTATTAGATTCAAAGTGAGGATACTTGAGCTAATTAATCACTAACTGTGGATTCAAAATGTCTCTTTCATAATCTCTGTAGTCCCTGAATCAGCAGTGATAATAGATATAATGATTTAGATATAATGATAAGGAATTATGCAGCTATAGTTAAACAAAAAGTGGAGATATATGTCAGATATATCCAAGATGCCAATGGAATGTCATGGTACTTATTGGTTATTTTGTATCATAATCCAATTGACTCTAAATTCTCTGTCTCTCTCTTTAGGTGGTTCCATGGACAAAGCCATCCGACACTCCAACATGTCCAGCTCTGAACCAGAGTTGGACACAGATGAGCCGGACGTGTTCATCTCTGAAGATGTCCCGTCGCCAGCGGTCTACATTGACATCTTGAACACCAACTCCCCCGTGATCTTTGACTACACCGCCGAGCAGGGCCTGTTCAAGTTTATCGTCCCTTCCCCGGCGGCTTACGTCGACATCCTGACCACGTCCGCACCCCAACACCACGCCATCGTGTCCTGCTCAGATGTCCCTAATTCCCCAACTCCCCAATTCCCCCACCCTAGAGCAACTCCCCAATTCCCCCACCCTAGAGCAACCACGCCACTGACCAAAGTGATCACCAGCTCCTCCTCCCAAGACTCTGATGGTCCAGGGTTGGATTCAGAGAGTTGCATAGCCGTGCAGGACATGCTGGATGGAGGCCAGTACATCGTCACGAGCTTCATGGAGGAAGGGAGCTACGGGATGGTGGCCAAAGCCATCAACACGCGTACATGGTGTGACATGGTGGCCATCAAGATAATAAAGAAACGCAAGAATTACGACCAAGTGGCAGAACACGAGGTAAGGCATTGCTTTGGTGACTTTTCAAAAAAATGTGTGTGCATCATTTGTTATATGACGCCGTGTCTAAATCTGTCTTCTTGTATTCCCAGATGGCCATGTTGCAAAAGCTGAGAGTCCTGGACCCTGACACGTGTGGAATAGTGAGATTTCACGACAGCTTTGTCCACAACGGATTGAGATGCCTGGTGTTTGAGTCTCTGGATGTCGATATCCTGGAATTCTTGAACGGGAGAGATTCTCGTCTGTCCATGACGGAGATGAGACCCATCGTCCAGCAGGTATGAGTTTTAAATGAGAAGTGATGACAACAATATTGAGTTAAATTTCACAACTCCTTTGCTGCAGTGCACATATTAATCATGCTCTTTATTCTTGTCTTGCAGCTTGCAGTTACACTCCAGGCCCTGAAGGGAATCGGTCTGATCCATGCAGACATCAAATTGGAGAACATCATGCTGGTGAACCAAGGAGAACAACCCCTCAGATTCAAACTCATTGACTTTGGTCTGGCCGTTCCTGTCTCTGAGACCAAGCGACGGGCCATCAAGCCCATTCTGGAGTACAGGTGAGTTCTACTCTTGGACAATGGCTTAAATTAATGTGTTTTACTGTTTGACTGCATTTGACAAGATAGTTATTGCATTGCTATAAAACTTTATTTTCTTTTACAACCCACAGAGCACCAGAAGTATTCCTGGGCCTCCCACTCACAGAGGCCCTTGACATGTGGTCACTGGGCTGTGTCATGGCTAACGTGATGCTGAACGAGGAATTAATCAGCGGCGACACCGAATACGATGTGGTGAGTAATCTATTGATGAAACATTTAAAACAGAATGCTTTCAGACTCTACTCTGAACAAACACTGTAGTTACACGTTCTTCTTATGAGCTGGGAGTTTACTTAAGACTGAATTGTTGAATATCCTCTGTTTTTTTTCTTTCTGCAGCTTCAATCCATCTTCTCGATGCTTGGTATGCCAGCACAATCTCTCTTGGATGCCGGACTAAAAACCTGCAACTATTTCATCCCAGAGAACAATATGTGGAGATTTAAGGTATCCCCCCCCCCACAAACACACACACACTTGGTGTAATAACTTCCTCTCTTATATTCAAGTATCCTTGCTCATATTAATTCAAATCACTGAAACTAACTTTTGTTTTGTTTTGATATAGAAACCAGAGGAGTATTACGTAGGGGGAGAGAAGAGGAGAGGAGAGAGAAGAGAAGAGGATGAAGACGAGGATGAGGATGATGAGAGCTCACTGGAAGAGGATGAAGACGAGGATGAGGATGATGAGAGTTCACTGGAAGAGGTGTTCGACTTCGACGATGCCGACAAAACGTCTTGTGACGTCTTCATGGACCTGTTGAAACGGATGCTTCACCTGGATCCAGAGGAGAGGATAACACCTGAGCAGGTGTTGACCCATCCCTTCATCACCACCAAGCCAAGTCCCACCTAGTCTCTCTCGAGACAGACGGTTGAATTCAACGGAAAAGAGGACGCTGTTTTTATTTAATTTTTTTCATGATGGGTTCTCAGATTGAGTCCCACCAAACCACCTCGTAGCAAGTCCACAAATAGTGTGAGATCTTGAGGTGGTGTTTTTTTTTGTGTGTGAAATAAAATTGGAAATGCTTCTTTTGCAAGAACGCACAACAGACTCAATGCATAGATTACACTCCACTGCTGTTGCACTGCATGGTACTGTCACTTATGTCTGTTAAGAGACTGAATCTGTGTCTGCTGCTGGAAATGTTTGACTACTTGCAAAAGAAGCATTTCCAATTTTATTTATTATTCCCATGCACATTATGTATATTAGACATTTTATATTAGACATTGTGTTACGTTCACATCATAAAATTGTATTACATTTATTTCAGCAGGTGTCACTAAAGTCCTTGTTGCTTCCCACTTACATACATTTTTTTGCTGCTAGTATTGAAGTAGCGTTGTGTATATATATTTTTGTTCAACTTTTTTTCTTCTAGTATTGAAGAAGCGTTGTATATATTTTTTTTGTTCAATTTTTTTTTAAAGTGGCATCTGTATATATTATTTCTCTCAAATAAATGGTTACATTCCTACAGTTGATCTGTTGTTGTTGTTCTTGTTGTAGTAACGACCCATCACACTCAAACAAAAGAGGCTGATGACCCCCCTTGGGCCCCCTCCATGAATATTGAATTTACATAGCATGGTGTTAACAAAGTGGACAGACTTTGAATTCTAATGAAATGGCCCATAGCTTAGTGCTGAAACAGTCCAGAAACTGGATGGGAGATGATTGATGACTGTTGATGGGTTTGTCTAGGTGTGAAATACACCCAGATTAGGAGTGACACGTTGAAGTATTTCCTTCTAGCCTACGTACATTTCTTATATTCGTTTTATTTTGGTGCTATCTGGCTATGTCCATCTTTTAGTGTCTGTGTAAACACAAACTTTATCCTATTCCTAACACAAACATTAAATTAAATGTCATTGACCACTTTTACGTCATTGTCCCAACACAAACATGAAATGCCATTGACAATGAATGGCCAGTTTTTTTGCAAACATTACGTAAATTGTTATTGGCCGGAATGAGATGATGTATATATAATCTTTATTTCAGACAGGAGTCCATATCAACACAAAAAGACAAACGACATGGGAAAAGGATCAAAGTGAGCAATTAACACAAAACAAAGTACAGTAGTGCATATACAAGTACTGATCTACCTAATCAGCAGCAGGCTGCTGAGCCAGTGCTTGCGTAGCCTGGACATGACCCGGTAACAGCTCTTTATAGGGTTTGTTAGTGCCACTATGATACTGTTACTAGACACCTCTAGGCGTTGCATAAAATTATACATTTTTATACAGTTTTCTTAAAAAAGCATCACATGTGGGCACACCATCAGAGGTAAACAACTGACTGGCACTGTGCCACCTAGGAACACAGAGAAGTAACCTCATGGCATCGTTATATGCCACTGAGCCGTTGCATGCTTTTTACTCGGTACGAGGATGTATGATAAGAGCGCCCCTCACTTCACACAGGTTTGATTTTATTGTCTCCACCAGGCCGAAGGCATGGGGAGAGAGTATGTTTTGCACTCCGTCCGTCCGTCCGTCCGTCCGTCCGTCCGTGTGTCCGTGTGTCCGTCCATCTGTGAACAGATAATCTCTGGCACCGTTGGCTTGATCGTGTATACACGTCTTTAGAATCAAAACCAGAATTACAGAAACCTTACAGACCTTTGTTAAATGCGAGGGATATTTTTTGTTAAAATCGCTCTATCACTGCTATATTGTTTGTTCAGTAACAGAGGTCACTGTCTCCTAAACTAATTTGCCTAACTGTCTCCTAAACTATTTTTAAAAAAAAAGTTCAAATAGCCGATCTACAAGCTCACAATGTCTCGATGTAAATCGGCTAGTTCAACTATTTTAAAATGAACTGTTCAACTGTCCACACCAATGAGACACAAAGGGAGTAGACAGAAATGGTACAATCTTATGAGAATAAGTGAGGACCAGTTTTATGAAAATAGTTTGAACTGAAGTGCTCATTTAAATCACCTGTGGCTACCCTTTCCTGTGGCAACATACTAACGTGACATAATTATATGTCCTGAAACAGCGCTGTCATCAGGACATCTGATTGTTCTGTTAGACCAGGTTTTCTGCATGAGTGATAATTATTACACAATAGTCAACATCATTTCTCAGTGTACATTTATTGTCACATCACTGGTACACACTCTGATCATTCGTTTTCAGGAAAGAAAAGAATAATAAAATTACAGGGCAAGAAAACTGGTAAAAACGGATCATACGGTAACATGTAATAGTAGCAGATATAGTGTAGACTGTGTGTGTGTGTGTGAGTGAAATGAAGTCTTAAAGTAATGTGGATACAAATGAGGTTATTATATCTAACTAAAAGTAAAATTGAAATCAACAATTTAGTTGATTGGGGAAAAAAAACAAGGGCTCACAAAATAGTAACTGAAACTGTATTACAGGCTACATTACATTACATTACATTACAGTCATTTAGCAGACGCTTTTATCCAAAGCGACTTACAATAAGTGTATTCAACATAGGTAGGGAACAAAAACTACTAATCACCAGAAGTCTTTAGTGCATTTTCTGCAAAAACAAGCAACCAAGAGTATACCTAGCGCTAAGGTAAAAGTGCAATATATCAGCTACCTATTTCCTTAACCGGATGAGACAAAATAGCTAAATCAAATGAGCATGAGCTAAAACAATTAAGTGTATCGACTAAACAAGATCCAATAAACAATACAACAATAGAAAACAAACGTTCGTACAACTAGTTAACAACAAGGCTACTGTAGGTTTACAAAACTAAACACATTAAAAGATAATTTCAAATCCCGTTTTTAAACAAATATTTGAAAACAGTGAAAATAGCAGATCTACAGTATAGGCTCACAATGTGTCACGGTGTGGTGTGATGTGTTGTGATCTTATAGATCTGCTATTCTCACCAATCTCACCCCAAAAAACAATGGGATTAATACAAATATAATTTAAAAAAGATATATGTTAATGTAAAGTAGCGACACTTTAAAAACAAATAAAAACTAAACTGAAAAAATAAGAATAATAATGGTAAAATTGGTATCCCAACCTGAAAATGTATTTTCTATTTGCTAAAGAAATGGAGGGACATGGAGACCGCTGTTACTGAACAACCATTCTAAGGATTGCTATTAGAATTTAGAGCTATATGTTTTTGTTTTAGCATAGTCATCATGTTAATTACATTTCTATGGTTACTTTAAGCCACTGCTGTCTCTGAATGTTAGGAAACAGGAAAGATATATTGTGTCACTACATAGCCCAAAGTGCCTTACAGGTGGGACTTCACAGTGGAACGGCTTCTCTCCTGTATGAATTTGCTGGTGTTTTTTTAGATCACCGCTATCGCGGAACCTTTTCTCACACTGGTAGGGTTTCTCTCCTGTATGAATTTGCTGGTGTGTTTTTAGACTATGGCTGTGGTTGAACCTTTTCCCACACTGGACACATTGTTGGGTCAATCCAACAGTCTTGAGCTCTGGTTGAAGACTATAGTTTCACCAACCTCTCTAGCCAAAATAAACACAGAAAACATTTCCCAAACCTTACAGACATCATAATCCACAAGGTAACTATAATCATGTTTTTAGCAAACAACTCTTCAGTCATAATATAAAGATACAAATACACACCCACACAAGTGGTAAGTCCCAATTAGGTTCCTCCACCAGCCTATAAAAGGATCCCCGGAATCAGCTGTGACTGTTTGGATGATCAACCCAAAAACAGGGAGTAAGTTTGGTTGAGCAATGAGCTTTTTCTTTAAATCAATAAATATATATTTCAACTGAGTTTGTCCATCATTTGTAATACATAAGGTGATTGTACTGAAACATAAAATACTGGGGGTACAAAGACATAAGTGGGAAAGTCAGTCTGTCTTTACCACACCCCCCCCCCACTCCCCCCACCAACAACTCACACCTTGGTAAAGGGGTTACCTGATTGGTCAGAGAGGACGCCAAGTACCCTGACTAGACTGCATATATAGTAGGTTGGGGTCAGTGTACTCTTCAGAGCAGATCATCTGAATCTAGAGAAAGCAGCAGGACTCAACGGACACACCATGCCTACATTAATGACCAGGAGACAACAGCAGAGCAAAGGACTAAAACTCAAAGTAGGAAGTCTGAAAAATCACCGCTTTGAACCAACCATGTACAGGTAAGGATCAATGACCAAATGAGGAAAAAAGACACTTCTATTAGTATGGTCTGAGTCACCTATAGTAAATATATACCATAGATGTCTCTATAGCATATTCTGTAAGTCAAAATGCTAATAGATATTTATGGCATTTTATTAGATTCAAAGTGAGGATACTTGAGCTAATTAATCACTAACAGTGACATATGTACAGTATGTAGCAGGTGTGGCACCCTGTATGGGTGTATAAGTGAAATCACTTTAGGCTCTGTGTTAAGCATGGGACTATTGTGTGTTTGTTTGTTAAGCGGTTAAAGCTCTATATTCTGATATACTCATTGTAATAGAGTGTTTGTTCAGTCACAGGGCTCTCCATGTCTGTGTAATAAACAATGTGAGAAGATTAATAAACAATATCATATAAGAATCAGTGTCCATCCATGATATGGCGTCTTTATACCACTGCTATCAACTCCATCAAGCTCATCCTGGGTCTCCCCTAACCTGACTCCGCCAGATGGGGCAACAGAGAGTACACTGGGTACTCTCTGCTGCCCCATCTGGCGGAGTCAGGTTAGGTCTCCCCATCAACAGCTACGTTCTGTGGCTGATACTGAGTGGAGCTGGTGGCGACGATCGCCTCCGAGTTCTTCTATCTCAACCTGATCGTATCTGTGACCATCTCTTCCCTGGCCGCTGTCTTTTACTTTGCATGGCTCTTCACATGCACATTCATTTTGTTCAGGGTTTTTTCGCATTACTTCCATTCCATTCCATTCCGTTCCATCATTCCAGTGTTGTATCTGTGTGGAGCGTTACATAGCGGTGGTTCACCCTGTGGTGTTTCTCAGGTACAAAGCTAAGCCAACGCAGGGAAGCTGCAGTACCCTCACTAAAAACGCCGCGACTACGCTCCACACGTCCCAAACTCTTCTCCCTTCTGGCTCCAAAACTATGGAATGCACTTCCCATTACAGTCAGAACTGCAGCATCACTCCCAATCTTCCGCCATAGTCTGAAAACCCACCTTTCCACCCTACCCCCTTAGATAGCACTTTTGTAGACTTGGATAGCATTTGATACATACTTATAGCATGTTATGTAGACAGCACTAGAATTGCATTGTATGTAGTCTTAGCACTTCATAGTAGCCTACATATGTATAGCATAGAATAGTATACATTGACACGATCGTAGACAGGAACACCCACAAACGTCACATCTGGTTTTAGCCCAGGGTAAACAAAATGGTCTTCCCCATAGAGTTATAATAGCGTATGATCCTTTGGATCACGTTCAGAGCGATGTGTTGGATGATAGAAATATTGACAGCCAAGAAAAATCCATCAGAAAGACATCTGGAACACTCGCCCTCGGAAAGTTGACTACGTATACGAGACGATTTAGCCATGGTTCACATGGCGCTCGTCTGTCATGGCGGAACTTCAACCTGTTTTATGCACTTTTCCCATTTAGAACGTTAACGTCTACATACATGTTCAGATTTCAAATATAAAGTGCTCGCCCCAGAGCCATTGATGTTACAATCCTCGTCGGGTGGGTAATAGTACCTGTGTCTTCCGCATTGTTCAATAAAAAGCGTTTTAATCCGATCGGTGACCATTTTATCAGAGTTATAATGCACCAACCGATAGGGGCGCATGGCCATAAACTGATTAAACATTGCTTTTTATTGAACAATACGGAAGATACCGGCACTTATTCTCGCCCTAGCAGAATTGTAACATCTATGGTCCTGGGGTGAGCACTTTATATTTGTAATCGGAACATTTGTGTAGGCGTAAGCCGCCGCAAGGACTGTAAATGGAGAATGTGCGTAAAACACTTCAGTCCAGGCCAGGGCTACCATGAGCTCACAGCGCGTTGCGACACGTTGTTTGTAGATCTTTTGTTTATGCTGGGGTCCTGGGGTTCAAGTGGTTTATAGTCAGAGTATCCTTATCTAATTATACTTTATTGCAGCGTCAAGTTGCACAAGCATAACCACCACTGAAATCGGACATCGATCTCCCTCTCCCTGCATGTTACAAAACATTGTGTTACCGCGGCGCAGTGTTTACTCGCCTGGTAGAGACAATTAAGTAAACTTAACGTAATATCAAAAACCAACAGCCATTAAGTCATCAATAATGTTTATAGAACACATTGTAGTGAATTCTAAGTAGTTTAGAGACAGTTGGAACTTGGAACGGCGCCATCGGTGTGCGGTCGAAACGAATGGTGTCGGTAGTCTACTTGGAATTCACTAAAACATGTTCTATAAACATCATTGATGAATGAATGGCTTTTTAAAATGTATATATTATGATAAGTTTCAGTGATCATATCTATAGAAAAGTGTCTCTTACCATATAGCGAATATATCAGTCCATTGTGTTGTGCTGGATCATGCCCATGCAGTCAAGGAAAACATTTCAATCGGCCTCTAGCTTGTTTCATTTTCTAAAGTAGCGTTCCTTGTCGAGTGGCAACAAGGATCTGTGCCTGTGATCTGGCAAGCCATGACACCTACTTTTAAATTAGTAGTATTTAAAGCATCTGTGTTTGAAAACCCAACACTTCACTGTTTATTCCGGTTGGGAGAACTCTGAACTTTCCCCCGGCTCCACGCCTCCTGCAGTTCCACCTGTAGACCCGCCTCCTATGACTGCAGTTCCGCCTGCAGACCCGCCTCCTATGACCGCAGTTCCGCCTGCAGACCCGCCTCCTATGACTGCAGTTCCGCCTGCAGAACCGCCTCCTATGACCGCAGTTCCGCCTGCAGACCCGCCTCCTATGACTGCAGTTCCGCCTGCAGAACCGCCTCCTATGACTGCAGTTCCGCCTGCAGACCCGCCTGCTGTGCTTGCGGCCCCCCTGGCGCCGCCTCTGCCCGCAGCCCCCTTGCCGCCGCCTCTACCTGCAGCTCTCCTAGCGCCGCCTCTACCTGCAGCTCTCCTGGCGCCGCCTCTACCTGCAGCTCTCCTGGCGCCGACTCTACCTGCAGCTCTTCTGGCCCCGCCTCTGCCTGTAGCTCCCCTGGCACCACCCATGGCTGCAGCTTCCCTGGCATCGCCTCCGCTGGTGGCTTCCCAAGCATACCCTGTGGCTCCCCTGCCTCCGCCTGCGGCTTTCCTGGCTTCGGTGTCCTCTGCCTCGTCTCGGCCTCCAGGCCGACCACCAAACAACACCTCCGCCTTGTCTCGGCCTCCAGGCCGACCACCGGATGTCACCTCCACCTCGTCTCAGCTCCCTGGTCGTCCACCGTACATCGCCTCATCTCCGTCATCTCAGCTCCCTGGTTGTCCTCCTGATGTCTCCTCTGCCCTGGTCTATCATCCGGGCCGCCCACCTGAAATCATCTGCTCAGCCCTTATCCAGTCTCCCAGACCCCTTTTGCTGTGGTCCATTGCCTCAGTCCCCCTCCTCCGGACCCCCTCCGCCCACCCTGCTCAGTGTTCCGGGCCAGCATTGTGGGACGTCTGGAAGCCGTCCCTTGAGGGGGAGGTACTGTCATGGTTTGACTCTTCCCCTATCTGCATGTCCATGTCAGCCACTCCCACTTTCCATTCCTACTGAGTCCTGGTCACACACCTGTTCCCACTCCCTCTTCAGCCCAACAGTGATGTCCCTTCCACACCTGTGAACACTTCGGCATTACCCTGATCCCCTTATAACTGGACTCATTCCACACACACACTGCCAGAACATTATTTGTGTTTCCCCTGATGTTCCCTTGTAGTGTCTGTTTCTTCGTCATGCCCCAGAGAGGTTTATGCTTTGTGCTTCTTGTAAGTTTTGCATTTTGGACATTTTGTTGACTGTTTTGGACTTGACTGTTTTGCACATCTAAGGGTGAAGTTTGCATAGTGACTATACATTTCCATGGAAAGAAAAACAATATGAAAATGTTTTTTAGTGCAGGTGTGCAACACACAAACATTAGTGGAAGGAGGAGCAGGGAAAGGTATAGTTAGAGAAGGCAAAGCACATAGTTCATCATTTGGAGGATCTGCTCTCATCAGGGAGAAAGTGACCGTCGGACGAAGAGACTTCACCAAAACACCAACTCAGAGATCTGAGACACTCTGCTGGCATCAAAAGGTGAGATCCCTTTATATAATATATAATATATATATTAACCTTGTGTTCATTGTTAATTAGAATAGTTGTTCAATAGAATAGAAACATTTTGAAGAGTTGTTAAAAATGTTTACTTGTGTCATTGTTATATCAGGTCAACTGTGCTCAAATCCATCTTCTGTACTGGTTACAGGATACACACAGAGCCTTAAGATGAACGACACACTGGCGAATGGCACCAACTCCTCCATCCCCACCACATCCTCGGAGTTGATAGCAATGTGCAGTTTCAGCTCTATCAAGCTCATCCTGGGTCTCCCCATCAACAGCTACGTTCTGTGGCTGATACTGAGTGGAGCTGGTGGAACGATCGCCTCCGAGTTATTTTATCTCAACGTGATCGTATCTGTGATCCTCTCTACCTTGGCCGATGTCTTTTACGTTGCATGGCTCTTCACATACAACTCAATGTTGTACACGGTTGCTAACTTTACTTTTGATTTGTTTTTCTCCTTCTCCATCCCATCGTTCCAGTGTTGTGTCTGTGTGGAGCGTTACATAGCGGTGGTTCACCCGTGGTGTTTCTCAGGTACAAAGCTCTTCGGTACAGGGTGGCCTGTTGCTGCGCTGTGTGGCTGACGGGGCTTGCAGTCAGCTTGTTAACTGTTATATTCGATACTTTGTATCCTTACTACTTCCTGATGGGCTTTTGGGCCGTGTGCATTTCTGTGGTGTGTTTCTGCTGCCTCTCGGTCCTCAGGGCTCTGAAACAGCCTGGACCAGGAGAAGGACAGAGGGACAGTGGGGAGGGAAACGGCCTGAAGAGAAGAGCTTTTAGAATCATTCTGATCAGCTTGGTGGTAATGTCACTGACTATAATGAGCTGTATTCCCTTTGTTATGTTTACACTACTGAATTATTCCAAGTCCGTAGTTGCTAATACCATCCTATATACAGTATCCATGATTTCAGTGTTTGTCCATTCATTGCTCTACCTCCACAAAGCTGGGAAACTGCCATGCTTCAAGGGGCTCTGAAAGCAGGTCAGCATGAGGATAGATCTCTAATGCTGCGTTCACACATGGAAGATGCAAAGATCACAGCATAATGTGTTGTTGCTTTGTAAAATCTGTTGCTCACACGGTCATTGACATCATCAAACGTGCGTCCGTAGTGACGTGTGTCATTGCAGCTACAGTTGTAGCTTTGCATCTGGAAGTTGAACCCAGCTCAGCTTAAATTTGTAGCTTTTGCAGCAGCCACAAACGTCAGATGCATCTTTGTATCTTCATGCTGGCTTCCATTGACAATGAATGGTAGACTGTATCTTTGCATCTGCCCGTGTGAACGCAGCATTACCAGACCTGTGTGATACTAGGCTCTAATCCTACAAATGTAATCCAAATCTGCCACTGTGTCAGATAAACCTATTTTAATTCATTTAATCAGCTATTTGATATGTTGTTGTTGTTTTTTAATTACTTGTGGTAATTAGAGATGTTGACAATTAGCCTACTCTGCAATTATTGCGTTATTGTTTAACATATGTAGATTTGTTTTTTTTAATGGAAAATCATTGTTTCTCAGTTGAAATCGAATTGAATTTGGGGAAATGACTTGATCTGGTCTGATATGACCTGTTCATTAACTACTAATTTATTATTAGTTTTTCATCATCATTCATAATGTGTCACCGATGGAACATGAAGCATCGATGGAAAATAAAAATCTAGTGAAGAAAGTTTTTTTTTTTTTTTTTTTGCTGTGTATTGACTTTGTACAGAACCAAACATAGGACAAACTGTAACCCATTACGAATACTGTGGAATTATTGTCATGGCTGGAGTTGTCTGTGAAGAGAGACGTTGCTTGGTGCTTCCCATTGTATGAATCAACTAGAAAAGGGAACTCTGTTACATTTGCACATCATTTGCTGCATATGAACAGTGACAAGTGTATGTAGCAGGTGTGGCGCTACCTATGGACCTATGGGTGTGTATGTGAAATCACTTTAGGCTCTGTGTTGAGCATGGGACTTTTGTTTGTTTGTTTGTTAAAAGGTCAAGGATAAAGCTCTATATTCTGATATACTCACTGTAATAGAGTGTCTGTTCTGTCACAGGACTCTCCATGTCTGTGTAATAAACAATATTATAAAATTCAGTGTCCATCCAGGATATGGCGTCTAAGCACTTTCAACATCAAATGACACTGATCATCCTCTGTAGCGCTTTTTAAGTGGTGCAACCACTTCATTAAGTAGCTGTGTGTGTGCCTGGCTGCCTGGCTGTGTCTCAGCCATAGACTGTAAAAAAAAGTCTGAGCACGAAAATAGCATTTGGTTGGTTTTCAAAACCAAGTGTCACTGTTGTGCACACATCAGTACAGTACAGTACAGTACAGATGTGTCATTTCTCAACCGTTTCGGATGCAGGGTGGCTAGCCGGAACCGTCCCGGCCCCCTGGGCGCGTTCCTGGGGGTCTGGATGTTCCGGGGACCCCCTGGGGATCTCCGGGGACCCCCACACGGTAACTCTGTCATGTCTCGACCGTTTCGGACGCGGTCTGGCTCATCGGAACCGGGGCGGCACCCTGGGCGTGTTCCTGTAGGCCTGGCAGTTTTGGGGCAGGGTTTTTTAACGGACAGTAAGTTGCACCACTTACTTCAAAGATACAGAACATTGCTGTGGAAAATGGTCAGTTTTAATAGGAGTTTTGTCCCCTCAGCCATCACAGCATTAAACAAACTTCCCCACTGCAATTAGGGGTTCAGCGTCTTTCTCAATACACTTCGACACTAACTCTGGGGGAGCCCAGGTTCGAACTGGCAACCTTGCGGTTACCATCCAGCCACTCTACCCCTGAGCCACCGCTTTATTTGAATTATTCCAACATAGTTGTTAATACCATCCTATATACAGTAGCCATGATTTCAGCGTTTGTTCATCCATTGCTCTACCTCCACAAAGCTGGGAAACTGCCATGCTTCAAGGGGCTCTGAAAGCAGGCCAAACAGGATAGATCTCTAATGCTGCGTTCACACTGGCAGATGCAAAAGATGCAAAGATGCAAAATCCACAGCATAATTGTATGTGTTGTTGTTTTGTAAAATCTGTTGCTCACATGGTCATTGACATCATCCAGCGTGCGTCCGTAGTGACGTGTGTCATTGCAGCTACAGTTGTAGCTTTGTAGCTTTGCATCTGGAAGTTGAACCCAGCTCAGCTTCAATTTGTAGCTTTTGCAGCAGCCACAAACGTCAGATGCATCTTTGTATCTTCATGCTGGCTTCCATTGACAATGAATGGTAGACTGTATCTTTGCATCTGCCCGTGTGAACGCACTATTATGCAGACCTGTGTGTGATACTAGGCTCTAATCCTACAAATGTAATCCAAATCTGTCACTGTGTCAGAGAAACCTATTTTATTTATTCAGCTATTTGATATGTTGTTGTTTATTGAATTGCTCGTGGTAATTAGAGATGTTGACAATTACTCTCATTGCATTAATGTTTAACATATGTAGATACATTTCTTTCTTAGGTGAAATATGCCCCCTCCCCCCCAGGTGATGGTAAAGTAAAAAAAAGTAATACCTTAAAGTTGTTTTCCTATTAGGCCTAAATATAATAGAAAATACCTTCACTGCTAGGCGGCTATTATAAAACCAGTCAAATATTGCCGAAATTGGCAAATAATATTAGAAAGAGGCAACCATTGTGAACATAGCTGATACATGCTCACAACGATCTTGTAAATCAGCTGTTATCACAACATGTATCTGCGGAACCAGTCCAAAATGATTATTTGGGGGGGTCTTGGCCTGAGAACCAACAATATGACCTTTTTTATTTGTATTAATCCATTAATTTGGGTTATTCATACAATGGAACATGACACATGTGTGACAGATTAATACCCACTGTCTGTAATATGACCTGTTCATGAACTACTTTTAATTCATCTGTTTTTCATCATCACTCATAATGTGTCACTGATGGAACATGAACCATTGATGGAAAATACAAGTCTAGTGAAGAAACTTTGGTTGCTGTGTATTGACTTTAAACGTACAGAACCAAACATAGTCCACAATCAGAGTCTACAAGTTGAATAGGCCTACTAAGTTGAAATGGGCCATCAAGTCACACTTCTTAGAGCACCCCCCCCCCCCACAAGAGGTGAGGGGGTGTCAGGTGGGTCACAACAATGCATTCCATTCCAAGACTGCCACCTACAACAGACATCAACGCGCCTCTTGGAGCACCCCTTGGAGCACCCACCCCCCCCCCCCCCCCACACACACACACACACACACACACCTACTACGTTGAAATGGGCCATCAAGTCACACTTCTTAGAGAACCCCCCCCCCAGGCAGTGGTCTGTATAGTAGCCTAGTGCTTTTAATTGACATGGTATGTATTATGTCGCTATGAATCACGCTGGATTATAATTTCTTCACATCCCTATATTCTTCTCTCTTCCTATCTCCCCTAGGTCTGGTTTATTAACCAGGCTAATCTCCCCCTCTCTCTCTCACTCCCCCTCTCTCACCCCCCCCCCCCCCCCCCTCTCTCTCTCTCTCTCTCTGCCACATGCAGCGAGAGGGGACTCACTCACCCCCCCCCCCCCCCCCCCACACACACACACACACACACGTGCGCCTCTCCCTCACTCTCCCCCCTCTCTCACTCCCTCTCTCTCTCTCTCTCTCCCCCCCCCCCCTCTCTCTCTCACACACACACACACACACACACTGTCGGACCATTGCTTAGACCATTTCCCCGTCGGCTATTTGGGTGTCGGAAAAAGGCCGCCTCCCTGTGATCTTTATTGTCTTTTATATACCTGCTCTTATTCTGAAATGCCAAGCGCTTAACAGGAAGTGCCTATTAACATTGTGTATATATTGGCTGAATAAACGTCTGGCTTCAGTTGTGTTGACACTGAAGGAGTGGATGTGAGCTGCTGCCTACTCGTCTCATTATTTCCTCCGTATATCAGACTAGCTCCTAGGCTGTCTAGATTCTTCCTACACTGCAATGGTAGCTCTGCTAACATAGGCCTAATGTATTTTATAGTGATATATGTGGTAAGCACATGTGAGCATTTTTTTAATTAAAACCTGTGAACGAAATATTGTGTCATAAGTTCTTAAATTGAAGAGCCCATGGGCCTTCTTCTCTTCATAGTACTGGTCAATTTTATTAACACATATCACATAATTTTAGTGAAATGGGTATGGAGACATGGGAACACCTCTGTTACGGAACAAACAATATACCAATGATTACTAGAGCTATTTTAACAAAACATATCCCTTACAAGTTACAGCACCTTTAACATTTCACAAAGGATAATAATACGTTCTGTGTCATAGACCTATTTCTGTAGTTCTGTTGAAACTCAGAGTCAAAGAGGTGTAAACTGGTCTCAGTTCATCCATAATGTGATCATTAACAGGTGATCTGTCCAATGCCAGACAACCAGTGACCAATGTTCCCCCTAAGGTGCGCCCGTGCGCGCGCGCGCACATGGCCAAATGCCCCCGCGCACAACTGAAATCTGTCGCGCACAGACACAGACGCTGGTGTAAAAAAAAAAGAAAGAACGTTTTTATTTAAAAAAGAAATTGCCCCGAGTATCACTACAGTAATAATAGGCTACCTATCCCGAGTCGACATTTGCCCACACTTTATTTTGTATTTACTTTACACTTTATTTAGATTACACAGGCGAGGCGATCGCGACAGATAGGTCTGCACCCCGCCTTTTATTACTCTATGGTCTCCTCTCCTCTCCTCCTGCCTGGGACCGAGGCTACTCCTCCTGTGTGTGACTGCGCGCGAGTGGGGACGTTGCAATGTCGGGGAATCTAGTGTCATATGCACGCATTTGCAGTGTGCCAATCCGTGCTATTTCACCGTATTTGGGGGAGAGTGGGTTGCGACCTTTAGAGGTGGAGACGTAGCAGCAGCAGCAGTCAGTGTTAATGAAACCCCAAGAACCAGATAAGCTGGTGTTGCTTGGACCCGTGCGTTGATGGGACATTTAGATTTAAAAGGCGAACGGATGGAAGTGTGGATAAAAGCACGGCTGTGCGCAACAACAAGAGAGGGGGACTAACGTTAGCTTCTCGTTAGCTGGTTAGCTAACGTTGTTATCACTACAGCACAACAAGCCTCCAGACAGTCCGGTGTGCTTGTGAATGAAACATGTGGAAGCTAACGTTAATCTCTAGCGGTCTAGCCCCATATGGAACCTCTCTGTAATTCTCCAATCTGTTAATACAGCTTTCTTCAAAAGGGGCTGCTGACGTTCGACAATCTGAGAAAGGAGTTCAAAAACACAAACCAACAAACTTGTGTGTGTGTGTGTGTGTGTGTCCCAATACATTATTTCCGTTTTCTCATGCCCCCCCATGTAAAGCAATATTGAGTATTCATATAGCCTACCAGTCGTTCTCAACCTGTGGGTCCCCACATGATTTGGGGGTGGGGGGGACCCCAGATGACAGTGAAGTGACAATTTAAGGACTTTTAAGACTTTTTATAATACCTCAAAGGCTCTAAAAGAAAAAAATACCATTACTGCATCAAAAGTAATCAGCAAACCATGCTATAAAAACTGGTCAAACATTGGCCAGATTATTAAATGATAAAGAAAGAGGCAACAATAATGTGAAAATAGCCGATCTACAAGTTCACAACGAGCTTGTAGATCGGCTATTTTCACTATTTATCTGTGGAACCATTCTGTTGCTTGTCTGGGTGGGGGGTCCCCAGTTCAAATATGATTACTTTGGGGGGTCACAGCCTGAAAAGGTTGAGAACCACTGATATAGACTAACTGAATATTCCTAAAATTGCTAGCCTACCACCTTGATATAAAATAAAAATGTTGTAACTTGCGTAACTTTATGTAACTATACATTGATTCACTCGTATACCAAAATCCATTTGGAAAAAAGAAAAAAATCCCACCTGTGTGAAGTGAGGGGCGCTCACTTAGCATTATCTAACGTTTGGATAGTTGGTGTCAAGGTGACGTAATGTTTGCTCAGTAGTTGCTGATGTCTGCTCAGGAGGTTTGAGTGTTTGCTCAGACCGAAAATAAATTAGAGGGAACATTGGTGGAGCACATGCAGCAGTTTGTTAGGTTGAGATTGGTGGCTGATGACTGTATTGTTCCACTCTTTGGCCAATCAACACCAAGCAGTTAGTGGTTCCACCTCAGGCTCTCCAGTATAAGAAGAGTTTGTAGTTGTTCTCCACAACTCCTCCAGGATATCTATACTTTCTGATCACATCTGACTGTGGACTCCAGACTTCAGCTGAAGATGAACTCTCTCAACACACCCAAGGATCATCAAGACCTCTGTAAGTTACTTACTGTGTCTATATGGATATACAGCATGCCATAAGGATGTTTTTTATCTAGTCATTTGTTTGTTTTGATTTATTTTAGCATTGACTACCTGTTGTCATGTATTTTCTAAAATATAAAATGATTGTAGAATCGAATTATAAATGGATGCTAAATTGATAATAGGGTACATTAACGTAACACTAGGTTTCGCTATTTTAAGTCCAGGAATGCCGCTAAAGAACATTTCCTTTGTCTTTGTTTCCAATTCAGTGTTGCATCATCAGTCTGGCTTCCTCGTTCTACCAGAGGTGAATGAACAAAGAAGCTTGGCTAAGCAAAAATGCCACTGCTGTGATCAGTGTGGTAAACGCTTCCCTACAATGTCTAGACTGAAAACACACCAGACCATTCACACTGGAGAGAAACCCTTTGGATGTGATCAGTGTGGTAAACGCTTCCCTACAATGTCTAGACTTAAAAAACACCAGATAATTCATACTGGAGAGAAACCCTATGGGTGTGATCAGTGTGGACAACATTTCTCTCTAATGTCCAGCCTTAAAAGCCACCAGATAATTCACACTGGAAAGAAAGCATATGGATGTGATGATTGTGGACAACACTTCTCTCAAATGGCACACCTTAAAAGCCACCAGAGAATTCACACTGGAGAGAAACCCTATGGATGTGATCAGTGTGGTAAACGCTTCTCTCGAATGGACAGCCTTAAAACACACCAGAGAATTCACACTGGAGAGAAACCATATGGATGTGATGATTGTGGACAACACTTCTCTACAATGGGACATCTTAAAAAACACAAGAGAATTCATACTGGAGAGAAACCCTATGGATGTGATCAGTGTGGACAACATTTCTCTGAAATGTCCAGCCTTAAAAGCCACCAGAGAATTCACACTGGAGAGAAACCCTATGGATGTGATCAATGTGGACAACACTTCTCTAAAATGGGAAATCTTAAAACACACCAGAGAATTCACACTGGAGAGAAACCATATGGATGTGATGATTGTGGACAACACTTCTCTACAATGGGAAATCTTAAAAAACACAAGATAATTCATACTGGAGAGAAACCCTATGGATGTGATGAGTGTGGACAACACTTCTCTATAATGGGAAATCTTAAAAAACACAAGAGAATTCAGACTGGAGAGAAACCCTATGGATGTGATGAGTGTGGACAACACTTCTCTATAATGGGAAATCTTAAAAGCCACCAGAGAATTCCCACAGGAGAGAAACCCTATGGATGTGATCAGTGTGGGCAACACTTCTCTCAGTTGTCTGACCTTAAAAAACACCAGAGAATTCACACTGGTGAGAAACCCTATGGATGTGATCAATGTGGACAACACTTCTCTATAATGGGAAATCTTAAAACACACCAGAGAATTCACACTGGAGAGAAACCCTATGGATGTGATGAGTGTGGACAACACTTCTCTCAAATGGCACACCTTAAAAGCCACCAGAGAATTCACACTGGAGAGAAACCCAAATGATTTTTTTTGTTGATTTTGTTTAACATTTTCAAGACATTTTAAATTAGACACATTGTCTATGTGACAGGGAGGAAATTAGCACGTAATCACATTTTGTACATACATGTGTAAGTATGGATGAAATAAAACGTATTACAAGATACATATTGTGTACGTTCTTATTATTATGGCTACAGCCATTGGTCAAATATATGAAAGGAGTCACAGACGTCCATATACAAGCTTCCCATTGTATTTTCAAACACCATTTTAACCATGTTAGATTAATAATATCCTGACGAAGACCCGAAGGGGTCGAAACGTTGTATCCTTGTTGTATCCTCTCTCCATGAAATAAAAATGTGGAGCTCAAGGCCGGTGTGCGAACTACATCTCCTTTCATCAGATTCATTGAAAACACCCATATTCTGGTGACTGTCATAATGTGTGAGGGTGAGTGATTTTTATTACTTTTAATTCATTTTTTTATTTTCTAGTTTTTCTACTTGATGAGGCATTTCTGTCTCTTTTTATTTCCTTTTTTTATTTTATATTTGACATTGTACGTTGACATCACAAGATGTATTCTCTCTCTTTCCTACTCAGATCATGCATCTCAAATGGCCAATGGCACAATTACTAGCATATGTAGATTTTTTTCTTCTAATGGAAAAGCATTGTTTCTCAGGTGAAATCCCCCCCCCCCCCCCCCCCAGGTGACGGTAAAGTAAAAAAAATGTAATACCAAAAAAAAAAAAAAAAGATATTAATTAAATATAATAGAAACGACCATCACTGCATCAACAGTAAGAACAACAAACGATAGGCTGTTTTTATTCTTTTAATTCATTTTTTTATTTTCTAGTTTTTCTACTTGATGAGGCATTTCTGTCTCATCAAGTCAATATAGAACCAGTCAATATATATAAGAAAGAGGCAAAGATTGTGAACATAGCTGATCTGCATGCTCACAACGAGCTTGTAAATCAGCTGTTATCACAACATGTATCTGCGTAACCAGTTCAAATAGGAATATCTTGGGGGGACGCGGGACGGCTCGCCGGAATCGGGCCGGCACCCTGGGTGCGTTCCTGTGGGTCTGGAAACCCCCCCCCCCCGGGGACCCCCACACGGAGTTGCACCACTTACTTCACATGGGTGGGATTTTTTATTAATACATTAATTTGGGTTATTCATACAATGGAACATGATGCATGTGTGACGGATTAATACCCACTGTCTGTAATATGACCTGTTCATGAACTACTTTTAATTCATCTGTTTTTCATCATCACTCATAATGTGTCACTGATGGAACATGAACCATTGATGGAAAATAAAAGTCTAGTGAAGAAACTTTGGTTGCTGTGTATTGACTTTAAACGTACAGAACCAAACGTATAGTCCACAATCAGAGTCTACAAGTTGAATAGGCCTACTACGTTGAAATGGGCCATCAAGTCACACTTCTTAGAGCACCCCCCCCCCCCCCCCCCCACAGGAGGTGAGGGGGTGTCGGGTGGGTCACAACAATGCATTCCATTCCAAGACTGCCACCTACAACAGACATCAACGTGCCTCTTGGAGCACCCCCCCCCCCCCCCAACACACACACACAAGTTGAATAGGCCTACTACGTTGAAATGGGCCATCAAGTCACACTTCTTAGAGAACCCCCCCCCCCCCCCACACACACAAACACACACAGATAGTGGGGTGGAAATAACGAGACAGGCAGTGGTCTGTATAGTAGCCTACTAAGCCTAGTGCTTTTAAATGACATGGTATGTATTATGTCGCTATGAATCACGCTGGATTATAATTTCTTCACATCCCTATATTCTTCTCTCTTCCTATCTCCCCCTATAGGTCTCGCTTATTAACCAGGCTAATCTCCCCCCTCTCTCTCTCTCACTCCCCCTCTCTCACACACACACACACACGTGCGCCGCGCCCATGCACGCACACTCACTTGCGTTGTCTCCGCACACACGCACGCAGTCACTTACGTTGCGCGCTTGGTCTCCCGTGTCGGACTATTGCCTAAAACTAGTGTCCCATAGGGTTAGTTTCAAAGTCCAGCAAAAGGTAACGGAAATGGTCTTCAGTGTCACGTAGTGGTCACTGGGACAGTGACAGTGGGCACTGCAGGACATGCACTTTAGTTGCCCTCCTCAGCAACTGTGGAACGGTTAAGTTGAGGTTGGAGCATTTGCATTCTGTAGGCTACATTCCAGGCCATCATTGATTCATTGACTTAATTCATGGGATTCTGTTCTACAGAATGGCCCATCATCAAAGGTGTCTGGCAGGTAATTTTATGTAAGTGGGAAGCAACAAGAACTTGACACACACACAAAGCATACAATAACAGGCAGGCAATTGTATGTAAGTGGGAAGCAACAAGAACTTTAGTGCCACCTGCTGAAATAAATGTAATACACTTTATGTAAGTGGGAAGCAACAAGAACTTTAGTGCCACCTGCTGAAATAAATGCAAAATTGCAGGTAGGCCTATATTATTACGTTGTTATTATTATTATTATGTATATTCCAGAATGTATTATGTATTATGTCGCTATGAATCACGCTGGATTATAATTTCCTCACTTCCCTATATTCTTCTCTCTTCCTATCTCCCCCTAGGTCTGGCTTATTAACCAGGCATTTTAAATTAGACACATTGTCTGTGACAGGGAAGAAATTAGCATGTAATCACATTTTGTACATACATGTGTAAGTATGGATGAAATAAAACGTGTTACAAAATACATACATGTACGTTATGGCTACAGCCATTGGTCAAATATATGAAAGGAGTAACAGACGTATACAAGCTTCCCATTGTAGGGATTATTAGGCAAGATTATGATGTCAATTAGCCAGAAATCAAATGCAACCCCGACTCGCCAGCGAATCGAATACACATTTAATTCCTATCTACTTGCATCTCATTAACGTCCAATTGAAGACGTGAGTCACTTAGCCTGTCAATATACACATAGTTTCCACTCGGAATGAAGCGATTTGAAACTATGTACATACTGTGTATCTTATCATAAAAACGTCTATCTGAAGACGTGAGTTACGAATACCTGGTATGAATAAATACTGTGTTACAGTTCCCCCAATATAAAACAAATCAAATACACACAGACGGAATCAAAGAATAGTCCAGAGATTTGTTTAGATTGTACCAGCAAAATGAGATATTTATTATATCGAAATACTGTTACAAAATACTTGCACCTGGTTGTGTGCAATCATTCATTCAAAATAATACCACATAGCAAATGAACGAGCGCGTCAACAGGTATTTAGTGGAGACATGAGCTTCAGCTAAATAAACTGTTGTGCATTGAAAATATATATTTTGCCAGGCCGGTGTGAGTCCTACCGTTGATAACTCGCGCGGTGAAGCGGAGTTAGTCAATGGTAGTACACAATTAAATTCGATCTGGTCAAAATTATATTACAATTATAGCTTCGTTCTGTTTAAAACACGTAGCAAATAATAGATAGTATAGTTTTAGGAAGAAGAAAGAGGGAAGAGGCGCGAGGAGAGGCTCTGGTTGGCGTCACTTTCAGATTTAAATGACAAAACTAAGTCAAAAGGGTAGCTAACCCTATCATTAGTTATCATGTCGTTCTGGGAGCTTGAATGTTCTCAAACACATCCTTGACCAACCTTTCTGATGATGAAACCTCAGCGGCGCTCGGAAACTGGATACCAGGGTTAAGTTGACAAAATTAGTTTCCAGCGCGGCACGCGAGTGTATCTTTACTCGTCCGTCTTTAGTTAAGGTATAAAGTATGAAAGTCGATCAAATCGTTTCATATGGAAACCCACAAGTGGTAAACGGGACCGCTCTAAGTCCTGCGGAGTTTCGCGGAGGTGCAGCCCCCCGGCTGCCGGTAAAAGAACGCACCGGCTGATGTGGTTCAGCCAGCGTCTCGACCAAAATGAGCAACGTGTCTTGGGTGACACACGTTATATTGAAAAGGGGTCTCAAACTAAATTAGGCGTTTTCCTTTGTCTAACTCCAAATCCAGTTTTAACCAGTTTTAGTTGGAGTCAACAGAATTGTTTATCCAGCCTTTACGGCACCTATCACTCTCTCCTTATCGCTGAGCCATCTCCTCTTTCAAGCGTTAGTACACAGATGTGTGCGCACACGCGCACACACACACACACACACACACACACACACACACACACACACACACACACACTCTCCCTTCAGCCTCGCTCACTCATTTTACATGTTCCATAGTTTCCATATGTCAACAGGTAGAAAATGATTATATTGAGAACAAAAACAGGGAGCATGTATTGCTGATTGGAGTATCAGTGGTGCGTGCGTGTGTTGTAATGTAACGAGGTAGGACACCCCATCTTGTGAGAGTTCATCTCTCGGTCAGACCTGGGTCTGACCCTGGGTCGTGTCCTGATAGTCACCTCTCTCTTTCTCTTATTCGGTCTGTGGTCTCTCAAGAACCCCCCTTTGCTGTCAGGTTAATCCAGGGGTGGTTGATTGTTAATTCAGTTTGTAGACAAACGGGCGCATCTGGCACTTTTAGCAAGCCAGTGTAAGGGAGGAATGTTACTCCTTTTCACCTCACCATTGGGGCGTCTCTCTGATCTTACTTGCTCAGAGCGACACCGGTACTTGGGGGGAGGGAATCTGGTCCTCTTCCATTGTTCGGTTCAACTTGCATAATTGTCAATTACAAACCCTCCCAATGTCAGGCTACATATCCCCTCTCTAGGATAAATGAAGAGACAACGTTCGTGGACCTTCGTTTGGCCTAGTTACATATCCTGACCTCCATTCGGGACAAGATGTCAAGTTGAGGCCAATGGGGTGTCTGTCTTGCCCATAGGGCCCCTTTTTCGACAGTGGGGTCGCGTTCCCCTGTAGTGGTGTCAATGTTCGTAGCACTCCCTTGGATGCCCAGGATAGCACCTGTGACACAGGGGAAAGGTAGGAAAGGCAGTGTCTGTACGGTCGTTTCAGGTAGGTGTAGAGTTCTGCTGGGTGCAGAGTAGATTCCATGAGAGAGTGCACAGGCGACAGTGTCTGAATGTCATTCAGGCTTCCCCGAGCACGACATACGCTCCCAGGGGAAACAACACAATGTCAATTCATTCAAAACACTGTCATTCAGGTGGATGCCAGGTTCCGCTAGTCACGGAGCAGCATCCAGGAGAGAGAGAAACAGGAGACAGTGTCTGAAGGTCATTCAGGCTTCCCCGAGCACGACATACGCTCCCAGGGGAAACAAAACAATGTCAATTCATTCAAAACACTGTCATTCAGCTGGGTGTAATGCCCTCCAGGCATGGCGTAGCATTCATGTGGGGAAGAAAGAGCGGACAGGAGACAGTGTCTGTAGTGTCATCCAGGCGGATGCAAGGTTCCGCTAGGCGCGGGCTAACATCCATGTGAGGGAGAGAGAGGCAGGAGGCAGTGTCTGTAATGTCATTCAGGTGGGTGTAAGGCTTCCCCGAGCACGACCATACGCTCCCAGGGGAAACACAACAATGTCAAAACATGTCATTGCTGGCAGGTCAAAGTGTTATTGACCACATCATGCACCCAAAACGACATGGTTTCTCCTAAGTCATTTTACACTGAGCTCTCTACTCCTATTGATAAAGTTGTACTGGTCTAACCAGGGTGATAGAGAAGAGAAAAGTGGAACAAGGGCCAGAGTAGAAGAGAGGAAATAATACTTTCGTTTGTTAAAATAAAATTCAAACGATAACAGACTATAAGGAGCAAATGGCTCAACGTCTAGTGGAAATAATTATTTTGTCTGGTAAAAACAAACAAACGAAAAAACTAAGGAGCAATGGCTCACACTCTAATGGTAGAAAACAAAACAGTAACTACATTTTGTGACCACAGGTGGTTTAGCAGGCTAGTGCACCTACAGGTTTGAATTCATTCCGCTAGCGAGGTTGATGTTTGATCATGTCTCACACCGAGTCAGGAAACGGAACAAAAGGTCAACCCTCTATCTTAGGAAGCATTATTCTGCACAGGCACTTTGAGGTCGTTTTTATAATAATAAAACAAGAAAATGTAAACAAAAATTACTAATGGTGTGTGTGTTACACATACCAAGTGATCATCCCGTTTCGGTAGGGGAGGAGGTTTCTTACTGTTTCACGGGAAACAGGGTCCTATGTTGCTTAAACTATTTAGGCGAGAAACTCAATAGGCTAGGCACAACACAGCTAAGAGTTCTACAATGTAGAGCAGCCAACAAGGCACAGGGGACCTGTGCCTGCCGGTGAGTTCTCTCGCCTTGGTTTTGGTCTCAGAGTCTGTCAGTTCGGTGATTGTCTGGGGCGTGTGTAATTTGATTTGGTTTCGGTGTACCCATTTTGTCACTGGCTTGCCTTGGCCTTTCCCGATTTGTATCTTATAGGCTATCGGGGAAAACTTGTCCACTATATGGTACAGGCCTTTCCATTTGGGGAGGGACCTATTGTTCATCCCCTCTTGGTGAGCAAAAGTGGAACACCGAACCAAATCCCTTATTTGGAGCTGGTCCTGCGAGGGCCTTTTGCCATAGTGGGCTTTCTTGACCTCCATGCTCTTTGCCAAGTTCTTCTGAGAAGATCTGGCAAATGGTCCAATCCAATCTATCTGCAGATCTGCCCATGGGAACATAATTCCCCTCTCTTGTAAGGGTGTTCTCGGGGTTGGACTTGAAGGTTGGAACTGACAGCACGTCAAACAACCTTTCACATAATGAACCACGTCTTGGTACATTTTGGGCCAATAGGCCATCTGGCACAACTCATTGCAGGTTGCCTCGACACCTCGGTGTACAGCAGTTGGGGAGTTGTGGCCGAAGCTTAATAGTACCCCCCTGTGGTGCTGGGGTATAACTAGACGCGGAGAAGTATATGAATCAACAGCATACACCAACAGACCATTGCTCAGTGACATGTAGTCGCTTGACAACAGTAGTTGTGTTAGGTACTCTGTTGAGTCCCTGTCTGTGTCAGGGATAGGTGTTGGTGTGTCCCCAGCAAGGAGCGCCATCATGTGGGCTAGGGCTGGGTCAGCCGCCTGTAATGACACTAGATCAAAGTCTCTTTTCACAGGGGCCGTCGTCCCATCAGGGGACCGTTGGTCCCGCTGCAGTAACGCAGGGATTTTGCCAATGACCGGAATGGTCAGGCTGGAATCATAGAAGTCAGTGCTTATCAACAAACCCAAGTCTGTTCCTTCGCACAAAGTGACGTCGGTATCCAGCCGGTTGGTCACCAATGGGTCTGTAGACCTTCCTTCCACATCCAAAATGGGTGTGCCTTGGAAAGTCAGACTTTGCCGTAACTGGGCATCTCTCCCCCCTAAAGGAGGAGTCCCCGGTGGGGAATTAGTGCCCTGTAAGCAAGTTATTTCCAGCTGTGCCTCCACGAGGTCACTGTTGGTCTGTTGAAACTGGGTAAACTGCGCCTTGAGGTCGGCGATCTCTTGTTTAGCCCTATTCAACTTACTATCTGTGGTGGCTAGCTTGGTGACAATATCAGTCAAGCGAGCCTGTGTCTTTCGTAACTCAAGTTCATCAGTCAAGTCTTTTATCTGCTGCCGAGACCTGGCAATTGCCTCCACATTAGCTTTGGCTGCTAAGCAATCAAGCTCATGTAACCGGACAAAGTTTGCCAATACATGCCCAGCTAATTTCTCGCGTTCTGCCTCAGTGTAAAGTCTTGATTCAGCATGAGCACTAGCTAAAGTTTGGAGATTTGAAAGGACCGTGTCTGCATCTATTTGACCGACGTTAGGAATGTCAGAGTCTGTCAGACTAAGCATCTTTCTTATAGCTACGCAAGAATCCATGCTCCCTGTTCGTGTAGCTGGCTAACAGCACAGTATGCTTCTAAGCCGCAACAATTCTGTCAACAGACAGCGGTAGGAAACAATGCAACAACCACGCTCCCTCGCTGCCTCTCAGGCAAAAACAGCACTGTGGTCCTCAATTTGGTTTGAGGACAATTGTGCACAAGTGAAAAGGCTATATCGTTTGTGTTATTATTCCTGCCCCTAACCCCCCTTTTTATTAACACCCTTAGTTCCTTTTGCAAGGAAGGAAGGGAGTGAATAAAAATTAAAAAGGGAATAAACACACAAAAAAAAAAATTGAATTAAAAATCTCAAACTGTAAATGTCCAAAATTAAAATAATTAATTAAACCCAATCAGTCAATTGCCTGATCAACCAAACCTCAAAGGTTTAATCAACCACACATCCAACCAAACGGAAATAACCAATTAAACCAGCAAGCTAATTGCCTGGTCGATCAAAACCTCAAAGGTTGTTAGATCCACCACTCATTTAGCCAGAAGGTTATTTCGAGCCTTAAATTTTAAATGCCACCAAGGAATGACTGAATCTCTTGAAATTCACACTCCTAATGACAAAATGGTATTAATCAAGTAAACTCAACAATTTAATTGCCTGGTCAATTAAAACTTCAACCACACACTTAAACAGAGTTTATTTTAAAAATCCCAGCGTCCAACGAGAGATCGGAATGAATCATTAAAATAATTAAGTCAATCCCCATCTCAAAATTGGAACTGTAATCTTCAAAACAAACCCATTTGAGCATAACAGGCCAATGAATCGACTGAAATCCTGAAAGATTTTAAAACGATCAGTCAACCAAAGTCCACCTTAAAAATTTTAAGTCAAATGATAATGCCTGAAATAAGCTAGGGCAGGGGTGTGATTAAAACGAATAACAAAAGACCTGTATCCCTTAAACAAAACAAGCTTGATTTTGCACAGAACAAAGGCTATGCAAATTTAAAGAATGCTCCAATTTTGTCCAAGGCACAGGCCGTAAATAGCAGAAACGTTTCACTTATGTACCACAAAATCAATTATCCACAACCGAATTTGCCTGAAATGAGCGTAAAAGAGGGTTTACGTGAGTTACCACAACACCACGCTATATGTTTACAAACACAAGCAAACAACGCAAAATGTCCCCACAGCAGTGAGGTAATTAATGAGCTACCAGTATATGCGCACTTAATGAGTGTATTTTGACACGCAAAATAACGTCCCCACCAAGTGCAAAGATTAAGAGGTGTTAATCTTCGTCAAGCAGCAAAACACACGACCATGCATGTGCCCTCTTACAGCTCACATAGTGAAGCTAATGTTATGACACGTGTGACACCAGCGACGGCCACTAGATGGGGCGGCACGCCTTACTTGTATCACAACAACGTGTCAGTAGGCTGGACACCAAGTGTCACGGCCTGAGACCCCCACCTCTCAGGGCGGAGTTCAGACGGGGGAAATCAAGATGGCGATTTTGCAATCTGGCTGGAAGCAGCGTCCCACAAGTACAGCGGAAACGCCCCACGTCACCAATTTCCAAAATGGCGACCTCGCAAAGTCGCAAAACACAATGGCCAGAGTCCCCCGAACATTAGATGGTTTCACACTGTCTTTTGACCAACGTCACACCAAGTATAACGCTGCTTGAACCGTATGGGCCCCGTAAAAGCAATCAAGCCAACGACCAGACAGTCCACTAGATTTATTTCACTCCTGATTTAATGACCGGACACCTCAAAACGACGCACTACGGAGACACTTAAGTCTAAATTCATACTAAACCTTTTAAAATGGTTTTTCTGTAATCCCGTGAGCCGCTATGGGTTCTAGACAATTTCCAGGCTCCAAATTAGCAATAGGCATTACACAATGACACTTATACGAATTAAATCGATCTGCTAAATGGCAAAATAGATTCGTTGCAGAACTACCCACGAACAGCTTACGCTCGGAGCAATTGGCAACAGGGCGCTAGGAAATAAAATCTGTTAAAAACGATAGCCCTTGGTTTATTAATTTCGCTCCTTATATTAAACACCACAAGCCTCTGCAGAAAGCTGCGGATAAAATTGGGAGGGTATTCGAACGTAATGTTCTAGGTTCCAGCCACGGTCACAGCGTGAGATGCGGATCAAACCATTTACTCTAAAAACAACTCTAAAAAAAACAACCTCGATTCCAATTACATGTACATTAATTTCTCTCACATCGAAGGGTCCATATAACACAGTAAACCAGTTCCGTTAACGGGGCACCATTATGTAGGGATTATTAGGCAAGATTATGATGTCAATTAGCCAGAAATCAAATGCAACCCCGACTCGCCAGCGAATCGAATACACATTTAATTCCTATCTACTTGCATCTCATTAACGTCCAATTGAAGACGTGAGTCACTTAGCCTGTCAATATACACATAGTTTCCACTCGGAATGAAGCGATTTGAAACTATGTACATACTGTGTATCTTATCATAAAAACGTCTATCTGAAGACGTGAGTTACGAATACCTGGTATGAATAAATACTGTGTTACAGTTCCCCCAATATAAAACAAATCAAATACACACAGACGGAATCAAAGAATAGTCCAGAGATTTGTTTAGATTGTACCAGCAAAATGAGATATTTATTATATCGAAATACTGTTACAAAATACTTGCACCTGGTTGTGTGCAATCATTCATTCAAAATAATACCACATAGCAAATGAACGAGCGCGTCAACAGGTATTTAGTGGAGACATGAGCTTCAGCTAAATAAACTGTTGTGCATTGAAAATATATATTTTGCCAGGCCGGTGTGAGTCCTACCGTTGATAACTCGCGCGGTGAAGCGGAGTTAGTCAATGGTAGTACACAATTAAATTCGATCTGGTCAAAATTATATTACAATTATAGCTTCGTTCTGTTTAAAACACGTAGCAAATAATAGATAGTATAGTTTTAGGAAGAAGAAAGAGGGAAGAGGCGCGAGGAGAGGCTCTGGTTGGCGTCACTTTCAGATTTAAATGACAAAACTAAGTCAAAAGGGTAGCTAACCCTATCATTAGTTATCATGTCGTTCTGGGAGCTTGAATGTTCTCAAACACATCCTTGACCAACCTTTCTGATGATGAAACCTCAGCGGCGCTCGGAAACTGGATACCAGGGTTAAGTTGACAAAATTAGTTTCCAGCGCGGCACGCGAGTGTATCTTTACTCGTCCGTCTTTAGTTAAGGTATAAAGTATGAAAGTCGATCAAATCGTTTCATATGGAAACCCACAAGTGGTAAACGGGACCGCTCTAAGTCCTGCAGAGTTTCGCGGAGGTGCAGCCCCCCGGCTGCCGGTAAAAGAACGCACCGGCTGATGTGGTTCAGCCAGCGTCTCGACCAAAATGAGCAACGTGTCTTGGGTGACACACGTTATATTGAAAAGGGGTCTCAAACTAAATTAGGCGTTTTCCTTTGTCTAACTCCAAATCCAGTTTTAACCAGTTTTAGTTGGAGTCAACAGAATTGTTTATCCAGCCTTTACGGCACCTATCACTCTCTCCTTATCGCTGAGCCATCTCCTCTTTCAAGCGTTAGTACACAGATGTGTGCGCACACGCGCACACACACACACACACACACACACACACACACACACACACACACACACACACACACTCTCCCTTCAGCCTCGCTCACTCATTTTACATGTTCCATAGTTTCCATATGTCAACAGGTAGAAAATGATTATATTGAGAACAAAAACAGGGAGCATGTATTGCTGATTGGAGTATCAGTGGTGCGTGCGTGTGTTGTAATGTAACGAGGTAGGACACCCCATCTTGTGAGAGTTCATCTCTCGGTCAGACCTGGGTCTGACCCTGGGTCGTGTCCTGATAGTCACCTCTCTCTTTCTCTTATTCGGTCTGTGGTCTCTCAAGAACCCCCCTTTGCTGTCAGGTTAATCCAGGGGTGGTTGATTGTTAATTCAGTTTGTAGACAAACGGGCGCATCTGGCACTTTTAGCAAGCCAGTGTAAGGGAGGAATGTTACTCCTTTTCACCTCACCATTGGGGCGTCTCTCTGATCTTATTGCTCAGAGCGACACCGGTACTTGGGGGGAGGGAATCTGGTCCTCTTCCATTGTTCGGTTCAACTTGCATAATTGTCAATTACAAACCCTCCCAATGTCAGGCTACACCATTGTATTTTCAAACACCATTTTAACCATGTTAGATTAATTGAACATATCCTGACGAAAACCCGAAGGGGTCGAAACCCTCCCGCTCACTCAGATCAGCCAACGCAGGGAAGCTGGAGGTACCTTCACTAAAAACGCCGGGACAACGCTCCACACGTCCCAAACTCTTCTCCCTTCTGGCTCCAAAACTATGGAATGCACTTCCCATTGCAGTCAGAACTGCAGCCTCACTCCCAATCTTCCGCCGTAGTCTGAAAACCCACCTCTTCAGACTCCACCATGGCCCGTAGCACTTGCCCTAGCCTAGCCCCTTAGATAGCACATTATGTAGACTTAGATAGTATTTTAAACAGACTTATAGTTTGTTATGTAGACAGCTCTAGAATTGCACTTTATGTAGTCATAGCACTTTATAGTACACATGTATAATATATTATATAGTATAGTATGTATAGTTTACATAGATACTCCACTGTTACGTTCTTAGTTTACGCATGATTCATGATAACTACTTTTTATACATGTGATGTATGCCATGCTTTTTGTTATTGCTTAATGTAAATCGCTCTGGATTAAGAGCGTCTGCTAAATGCCTAAATTGTAAATTGTAAATTGAAACGTTGTATCCTCTTCTCCATGAAATAAAAATGTTGAGCTCAAGGCCGGTGCGAACTACATCTCCTTTCATCAGATTCATTGAAAACACCCATATTCTGGTGACTGTCATAATGTGTGAGGGTGAGTGATTTGTATTACTTTTAATTCATTTTTTTATTTTCTAGTTTTTCTACTTGATGAGGCATTTCTGTCTCTTTTTAGTTCCTTTTTTTATTTTATATTTGACATTGCACGTTGACATCACAAGATGTATTCTCTCTCTTCCTACTCAGATCATGCATCTCAAATGGCCAATTCTCTGGTTACCATTTCAGATTTGGCCCATGGGCCTTCTTCTCTTCATAGTACTGGTCAATTTTATTATTAACACATTTCACATTTTGAAATAGTAATAATTATGTTAGTGAAATGGTTATGGAGACGTGGGAAGACCTCTGTTACTGAACAAACAATATAGCAATGATTAGTAGAGCTATTTTAACAAAACATATCCCTTACAAGTTACAGCACCTTTAACATTTCACAAAGGATGATAATAATAATAAGTTCTGTGTCATAGATCTATTTCTGTAGTTCTGTTGAAACTCAAAGAGGTGTAACATGGTCTCAGTTCATCCATAATGTGATCATAAACAGGTGATCTGTCCAATGCCAGACAACCAGTGACCATTAACACGTTTAATCTCTGCATTTTAATGCATTGTCTATAGTGAATGAAGCATCAGCCATCATCATTTAGCCTGTTTACATTTTAACCTGGGGAAAGAATGTGGGGTTTGTTCATTATTTAGCATTTGAAAAAACATTGAATAAAGTGCAGTCGAACCCTTTTAAAACTAATTCCACACACCTGCATGCTCCTCATTCCCTCAGAGCAACACAACCTGAACAATGACTTAAAGTTGTCCAGGTTTTCCAGGTTTACACAAATACAGTTGTTGCTGTTATTGTGTCTCTGTTGTTAATAGCAATGTAATGATGGATATAGGATATGATTATTATACGGATAATGACGTATCCTGATTTATCCGGACTTATCCTGGTCATGAATTAATAATGCCTTACACTATGGACACATGGCCTACACATTACACAATGGAATTTCACTGTAAATATAGATAAGCGATTAAATGAGAACAATAGAGGACAATTTGCTATGCGACTTTGAGGATTTGACAATATACTAATTTGTTGTTAGGCCTTGACCAGTCCTGTACAGAAGACCCACCACTGTCTTCTAAAGTCGAAACAAATTGAACTTGCATTGCAACTTAGGGTGTGCGGTAGTATACTTGTAAAAGACAAGATGTGAAGGAAGAGAGTAAACTGTCATTTCCAGTCTTTTTTCTGTCTGGTACAGCCCTTAAGTTTTGTGGTGAGGTCAAGTACGTCAAGCCATTATTTAACAAATGACCTATCTGATGATAGGGACATCTACAGGCAACGTAGAATGTGATATGCACAAGCAAACATGATTGTACGTAAGTTTAGTATTGTCATGGTCTGGCCCTCTGCCTGTTTATTCCTCTCTTTCTGTATCTCTCCCTCTGCCCAGTTGTGTCTGTCTTTCCACTTCAGCCACTCCCACTTCCCATTGCAGCCCTCAGTCCTAGTTACACACCTGGTTCCACTGTCATCAGCCCAGCCAATTACAAACCTGTGAACTCTGCTACAATCAACCCACCACCTATAAATACTGGACTCCTTGCACAAACTAACTGTCAGAACATAAATCAAAAGAACTTTGTCCGGTGCTTCACGTCGTTGTCCCCTGCTCTACCTTGATGTTTTGGGTTTGTCATTTTGACAACAACTATGAAGACATAGAAGACAACAACAAACTACTGTAACCCGTTGGATATATGTGAATACTGTGGAATTATTGTCATGGCTGGAGTTGTCTGTGAAGAGAGACATTGCTTGGAGCTTCCCATTGTATGAATCAACTAGGGAACTTGGTTATATTTGTACATTTGCTGCACATGATCAGTGACATACAGTTGTGATCAAAAGTTTACATACGTTTGTAAAGGACATACTGTCATGATAGTCCTGACTTTCCAATAATTTGTTCAACTCTTATTTTTCTGTGATAGGTTGATTGGAGCAAATACTACTTTGTCATACAAAAAGATCTTGAATTTATTTGTATTTTTATGAATGTTTAAGGGTTTTCTGAAAATGTGACCAAATCAGCTGGTTAATAAATATACATACAGCAATTATATTATGTCCCATGCTCATGTAGAAAGTTGTGTCAATCAAATTAGCTTTGTGGCATGGCCTCTTAACTTGAACTGAGTGATTATGATTGACTACATCTGGTGCATTTACTTCTCGGAGCCTTATTTAGGGCTCATTTGGCCACAACCCACAAACAATAAAATGGGAAAGTCAAAGGAGCTCAGCATGGATCTGGAAAAGCGAATAATAGACTTAAACCAGTCAGGAAAGTCACTTGGAGCCATTTCAAGTCAGCTACAGGTCCCAAGATCAACTGTGCAAACAATTGTTTAAGTATAAACTGCATGGCACAGTTGTGTCACTGCCACGATCAGGAAGAAAGCACAAGCTATCACCTGCTGCTGAGAGAAGATTGGTCAGGATGGTCAAGAGTCAACCGAGAACCACCAAAAAGAAAGTCTGCAATGAGTTAGAAGCTGCTGGAACACAGGTGTCAGTGTTCACAGTCAAGCATGTTTTACATCGTCATGGGCTGAGAGGCTGCCGTGCAAGAAGGAAGCCCTTGCTCCAGAAGCGACACCTTAAGGCGAAACTTAAGTTTTCTGCTGATCACATGGACAAAGACAAGGCCTTCTGGAGGAAAGTTCTGTGGTCAGATGAAACAAAAATTGAGCTGTTTGGCCACAATGACCAGCAATATGTTTGTAGGCGAGAGGGTGAGGCCTTTCACCCCAAGAACACCACACCTACTGTCAAGCATGGTGCTGGTAGTATTATGCTCTGGGCCTGTTTCGCTGCCAATGGAACTGGTGCTTTACAAAGAGTAAATGGAATAATGAAGAAGGAGGATTACCTCAAAATTCTTCAGGACAACCTCAAATCATCAGCCAAAGGTTTGGGTCTTGGGCGCAGATGGGTGTTCCAACAAGACAATGACCCCAAACACACATCAAAAGTGGTAAAGGAATGGCTAAATCAGGCTCGAATTAAGGTTTTAGAATGGCCTGCCCAAAGTCCTGACCTAAACCCCATCGAGAACATGTGGAGTTGTGGACAGTGCTGAAAAAACAAGTCCATGCCAGAAAGCCAACACATTTAGATGAACTGCACCAATTCTGTCAAGAGGAGTGGTCAAAGATTCAGCCAGAAGCTTGCCAGAAGCTTGTGGATGGCTACCAAAAGCGTCAAATTGGGGTGAAAATGGCCAAGGGACATGCAACCACATATTAGCATTGCTGTATGTATTCTTTTGAACCAGCAGATTTGGTCACATTTTCAAAAAACCCTTAAACATTCATAAAAATACAAATAAATTCAAGATTTTTTTGTATGACAAAGAAGTATTTGCTCCAATCAACCTATCACAGAAAAATAAGAGTTGAACAAATTATTGTAAAGTCAGGACTATCAGTAGCAGGTGTGGCGCCCTGCATGGGTGTATAAGTGAAATCACTTTAGGCTCTGTGTTAAGCATGGGACTATTGTGTGTTTGTTTGTTTGTTAAGCGGTTAAAGATCTATATTCTGATATACTCATTGTAATAGAGTGTTTGTTCAGTCACAGGGCTCTCCATGTCTGTGTAATAAACAATGTGAGAAGATTAATAAACAATATCATATAAGATTCAGTGACCATCCATGATATGGCGTCTATCAACTCCATCAAGCTCATCCTGGGTCTCCCCTAACCTGACTCCGCCAGATGGGGCAGCAGAGAGTACACTGGGTACTCTCTGCTGCCCCATCTGGCGGAGTCAGGTTAGGTCTCCCCATCAACAGCTACGTTCTGTGGCTGATACTGAGTGGAGCTGGTGGAACGATCGCCTCCGAGTTCTTCTATCTCAACCTGATCATATCTGTGACCATCTCTTCCCTGGCCTCTGTCTTTTACTTTGCATGGCTCTTCACATGCACATTCATTTTGTTCAGGGTTTTTTCGCATTACTTCCATTCCATTCCATTCCGTTCCATCATTCCAGTGTTGTATCTGTGTGGAGCGTTACATAGCGGTGGTTCACCCTGTGGTGTTTCTCAGGTACAAAGCTAAGCCAACGCAGGGAAGCTGCAGTACCCTCACTAAAAACGCCGGGACAACGCTCCACACGTCCCAAACTCTTCTCCCTTCTGGCTCCAAAACTATGGAATGCACTTCCCATTACAGTCAGAACTGCAGCATCACTCCCAATCTTCCGCCATAGTCTGAAAACCCACCTTTCCACCCTACCCCCTTAGATAGCACTTTTGTAGACTTGGATAGCATCTGATACATACTTATAGCATGTTATGTAGACAGCACTAGAATTGCATTGTATGTAGTCTTAGCACTTCATAGTAGCCTACATATGTATAGCATAGAATAGTATACATTGACACGATCGTAGACAGGAACACCCACAAACGTCACATCCGGTTTTAGCCCGGGGTAAACAAAATGGTCTTCCCCATAGAGTTATAATAGCGTATGATCCTTTGGATCACGTTCAGAGCGATTTGTTGGATGATAGAAATATTGACAGACAAGAAAAATCCATCAGAAACACATCTGGAACACTCACCCTCGGAAAGTTGACTTATTATTACGTATACGAGACGATTTAGCCATGGTTCGCATGGCGCTCGTCTGTCATAGCGGAACTTCAACCTGTTTTATGCACTTTTCCCATTTAGAACGTTAACGTCTACATACATGTTCAGATTTCAAATATAAAGTGCTCGCCACAGAGCCACGGATGTTACAATCCTCGTCGGGTGGGTAATAGTACCCGTGTCTTCCGCATTGTTCAATAAAAAGCGTTTTAATCCGACCGGTGACCATTTTATCAGAGTTATAATGCACCAACCGATAGGGGCGCATGGCCATAAACTGATTAAACAGCTTTTTATTGAACAATACGGAAGATACCGGTACTTATTCCCGCCCTAGCAGAATTGTAACATCTATGGTCCTGGGGTGAGCACTTTATATTTGTAATCGGAACATTTGTGTAGCCGTAAGGACTGTAAATGGTTAATGTGCGTAAAACACTTCAGTCCAGGGCTACCATGAGCTCACAGCGCGTTGCGACGCGTTGTTTGTAGATTTTTTGTTTATGCTGGGGTCCTGGGGTTCAA
Organism: Electrona antarctica; assembly: GCF_951216825.1. Taxonomy (NCBI): domain Eukaryota; kingdom Metazoa; phylum Chordata; class Actinopteri; order Myctophiformes; family Myctophidae; genus Electrona; species Electrona antarctica. The sequence goes on along the minus strand of NW_027638147.1, from coordinate 1,436,690 downwards.
GTGGTTTATAGTCAGAGTATCCTTATCTAATTATACTTTATTGCAGCGTCAAGTTGCACAAGCATAACCACCACTGAAATCGGACATCGATCTCCCTCTCCCTCCATGTTACAAAACATTGTGTTACCGCGGCGCAGTGTTTACTCGCCTGGTAGAGACACTCTATAGATATGATCAATTAAACTTAACGTAATATCAAAAACCAACAGCCATTAAGTCATCAATAATGTTTATAGAACACATTGTAGTGAATTCTAAGTAGTTTAGAGACAGTTGGAACTTGGCACGGAGCCATCGTTGTGCGGTCGAAACGAATGGTGTCGGTAGTCTACTTGGAATTCACTAAAACATCATTGATGAATTAATGGCTTTTTAAAATGTATATATTATGATAAGTTTCAGTGATCATATCTATAGAAAAGTGTCTCTTACCATATAGTGAATATATCAGTCCATTGTGTTGTGCTGGATCATGCCCATGCAGTCAAGAAAAACATTACAATCGGCCTCTAGCTTGTTTCATTTTCTAAAGTAGCGTTCCTTGTCGAGTGGCAACAAGGATCTGTGCCTGTGATCTGGCAAGCCATGACGCCTACTTTTAAATTAGTAGTATTTAAAGCATCTGTGTTTGAAAACCCAACACTTCACTGTTTATTCCGGTTGGGAGAACTCTGAACTTTCCCCCGGCTCCACCCCCCAGCTATATTGACGCCCCTGATGACAAAAGTCGGTGTCGGTGTATATATCACGTGTGTCATTGCAGCTACAGATTATGTACCTTTGCATCCGGAAGTTGAACCCAGCTCCGCTTCATTGTGTAGCTTTGTAGCTTTCGCAGCAGCCACAAACGTCAGATGCATCTTTGTATCTTCATGCTGGCTTGCATCTTTGTATCTTCATGCTGGCTTCCATTGACAATGAATGGTAGACTGTATCTGCTTGCATCTGCCCATGTGAACGCAGCATTACCATGAATTAATAATGCCTTATTACACTATGACACATGTTTCTGCACACAGGCCTACACATTACACATGGGATTTCACTGTAAATATAGATAAGCGATTAAATGAGAACAATAGAGCACTATTGGCTATGAGACTTTGAGGATTTGACAATATACTCATTTGTTGTTAGGCCTTGACCAGTCCTGTACAGAAACCCCACCACTGTCTTCTAAAGTCCACTCCGCCATCTCCCGCCTACAGAGGGTCCTGTATTTAAATCCCTAAACGGCCTTGCCCCTTCCTATATTTCTGAACTAATAACTGCTCCCCCTACCACCAGGACACTCAGATCCTCCACTCTCAAACTCATTGCAGTCCCCCCTTCAAATCTATTATACACTTTGGAATAATCTTCCACACATATTTTATTTTATTTTATTGTTTATTGTTGTTCATTGTTTTTGTTGTTGTTTGTTTGTTCTACTATTGCAATGTGATAGACTACGGTCTACCTGTTCCTCTGGAAAGCACTTTGGGTCAACTGCTGTTGTTTTTAAATGTGCTATATAAATAAAATTGACTTGACTTGACTAAAGTTGGGGTGTGCGTACAGGGTGTGCGGTATTATACTTGTAAAAGACAAGATGTGAAGGCTTGTGTACTAATTATGAAGACTGTTTGCAATAATTTTAGGGGGTGGGTGGCAGTTTGTGTTTTGGAAGACAAATAGTATTTTGGAAAACAGTTTTTCTTGTTGTTTCTTCACACAGAGCTGGTTCTATGTTACTGAAAGAATGTGGAGCAATCCTCTTATGGCTCTGCTGCAGTAACAATTAATTTGGGACCAAGAAGTCACGTAGTAACTGCGGTAATCTGGTAGAGGGCCATGCCAAACGGTGAATATGCGAAGCCCAAGACGATTGGCCAAATGGTGGCGCTATAGCGCTCAATTGAAAATGCTAACTTTGAACGTGCATAGCTCATGAACCGTTTGACCGTTGGCAATGACACTTTGATACCCATATGCGTCTCCTCATGCTGAACAACTTTCGTGTTCTGACTTTTGACCTCTGACCTTTAGATCACCCGCCATTTTGAATTATATGATCAGTACTTCTCCTTCTCCTTCCGCCAAAAATAGCTGTTCTGACTGAACCGTGCAGTCGGTTTTCGCAAAACTTGTCAACATGATAGAGGACCATGCCAAACTGTGACTATGCGAAGCCCATCATGATTGGCCAAATGGTGGCGCTATAGCACTCAATTGATGCAAAACGTGCAAACTTGCAAACTTTGAACGTGCATATCTCATGAACCGTTTGACCGTTGGCAATGACACTTTGATACACATATGTGTCTCCTCATGCCGAACAACTTTCGTGTTCTGACTTTTGACCTCTGACCTTTAGATCACCCGCCATTTTGAATTATATGAAAAACAGTTCAAATGTAACTCCTCCCAGAATCTTTGCTCAAAATGCACGAAAACTTCTACACGTGAACTTTGGACCTATACGGACAAATAATCTTATCACATTTTTGTTAAGTGAAAAAATTTAGTTTTTATGAGCCAATGAAAATTGCTGGTTTGTGAAAATTATTCTTCTGCCTCTAATACACACATATGCTTATGTCACTTTACTATGCGAAGCCCATCACGATTGGCCAAATGGTGGCGCTATAGCACTCAATTGATGCAAAACTTGCAAACTTGCAAACTTTGAACGTGCATATCTCATGAACCGTTTGACCGTTGGCAATGACACTTTGATAGACATATGTGTCTCCTCATGCCGAACAACTTTCGTGTTCTGACTTTTGACCTCTGACCTTTAGATCACCCGCCATTTTGAATTATATGAAAAACAGTTCAAATGTAACTCCTCCAAGAATCTTTGCTCAAAATGCCTGAAAACTTCTACACGTGAACTTTGGACCTATACGGACAAATAATCGTAGCACATTTTTTCTAAGTGAACCAATGAAAATTGCTGTTTTGTGAAACTTCTGCACCTAATACCTATATGAATACTGAATGATGTTACTAGAATGAGTCAACTGACTCATGAGTCAACTGACTCTGCATAGCTCAGTTGGTAGAGCTCTCGCCGTTGGACCACAAGGTTGTGTGTTCAAATCCGGGTAAAGACAATTCAGTCTATGCATTGTGTGCTGCAAGATTTGTGATGACTCAACTATAGAAATATTGAAGTAGATTACATTTGACATATTGTTGAACGCCCTGTGGGCTATATCAGTGAGATCAATAACTTTAAAGACTGGTGTGATAATAGCCACCTTATGTTAAACACCACAACAACTAAAGAGATGATCTTCAATCCAAATCCATGGTTATGAACGATTGTCTGCCTAACACACACACGCATGCAGCCACGCACGCACGCAGGCAGGCAGGCAGGCAGGCAGGCAGGCAGGCACACACACACACACACACACACACACACACACACACTTTAACTGTGCGTGAAAACACACTGTAGTAATGGATAAAGACATGCCTAAAATGAGGACACACCTTCTTGTTACCAAATCACTGAATGGTTTTACTGTTTACAATATAGTCACTGTTAATATTGTCTCTGTGTAGGTCAGTCAGTAGAGCTCCCGCCTTCGGTCCACAAGGTTGTGAGTTCAAATCCCGGTACCGACAACTCAGCTCGTCAGTCTCATTTGTGCATGTTGTTCTTATTGCGCATTGTCCTTCTTCTATCTTGGTCCCGCTTTATCGCTGCTTGCAGCTATATTTATAATTAATATCCACTTATTCAATATTGTTAGACTATACATATATTATCCAGATAGCCAGATACTCTATATTGGATATAGATAGATTCATATATTAAATATGAAGCTTACAAAGCAATCTCACAGTTAGCAGTTTATTTCTAGAATGTTGCATAGAGCATGACCTGGGGGAGGAGTCAGAGAGGGGTGGAGCACATGCAGCAGTTTGTTAGGTTGAGATTGGTGGCTGATGACTGTATTGTTCCACTCTTTGGCCAATCAACACCAAGCAGTTAGTGGTTCCACCTCAGGCTCTCTAGTATAAGAAGAGTTTGTAGTTGTTCTCCACAACTCCTCCAGGATAACTATACTTTCTGATCACATCTGACTGTGGACTCCAGACTTCAGCTGAAGATGAACTCTCTCAACACACCCAAGGATCATCAAGACCTCTGTAAGTTACTTACTGTGTCTATATGGATATACAGCATGCCATAAGGATGTTATTTTTATCTAGTAATTTGTTTGTTTTGATTTATTTTAGCATTGACTACCCGTTGTCATGTATTTTCTAAAATATAAAATTATTGTAGAATCGAATTATAAATGGATGCTAAATTGATAATAGGGTACATTAACTTAACACTATAGGTCTTGTTATTTGTGACGATTTGATCGAAGGACTGCCATTGGATTGTTTTGAATTTTCGTCCACCAGTTTTGGAGATATGGCTTATAGAGAAATGTCTTGCAGGAGTAGTGGAAAAAAGACCAAGCAGAGAAAATGGACTTCTAAGCTTTAGTTCAGTGATCTGTGACTTTAGGGGGTGCTGTTTTCCCTTCATTCCTCCATTAGTCAACCAGCAGTGTTGCCATGTCTGCTTATTATAATTAGTTGGCCTTGTTTCTAAAGAAAAATAATGCATAGGCCTACTGTACCAATTTTATAATAATTTATAACCTGTTAATAAAAATGTATTTGACAAAAATAAAGTGTAGTTGATCATTTGGGCTTGTTTTTAAAGTGTAGTTGATTATGGAGAGTTGGTAACCAAGTGGACCCTTATTAGATCTTTAACTATCAAGTGTAAAAAGAAACCTTAAAAGGTCAATTTTGTTTCATTTTACACTCAAGATATACATAATTGTTAGACATCTGCATTACTTAATTTACAATAAGTCTACACAATTAGAGAATGTTGTTATCTCTCCTTTTTAAAATAGGCTACTGTATTTATTTGGCATTTTGTAGTGTGAAAAAGGGAAAATAACAGTGGCAGATAAATTAGGCCTATGTAAATGTTCCAGATGAGTACAAATAAAAGAGCTATATGAATGCAAAAAAAACAGTAACCAACAGACAACAGGACAGTTTGCTCTCAAACTCTCAGCACAAATTGTGCCCTCTTGGCTCTTCTCTTAATTCCTGTTTCATTAGCCTGTTATTATTATTATTATTTGTCTGCAGACCCCCATCTGAAAATAATTTATGCCAGACACAAGATTTGTGTTTGTATGCATATAGATCGGCTATTTTGGGCTTGTTTTCATATACCGGGTTGCTTATTTCTCTCGCAGAAACTGGCAACCCCGCAACGCCAGCTGGAACATGGAGCATGAATTAGCTTTAGGCGGACCAAAATAAACACACTTTTTACGTTGTTAATACTTCTTTCTCTGCTATTTCTGTTAGCCAGTTAGTAAAAGACTAGTATTATCTTCCAAAACGATTGTGTACAAAAAGGCGTATTTTAGCGGAATTTGCATACTTTAGCAGGGAAGCCGTATGTCTAGTTAGCATTGGTTAACCCATTAGACATAGTGACATGTTTAAGCATTTATTTCATATTTATATGTCTATCAGCTCTGACATTTATTTCAGACCTGCTCTAACATGACATGAATAATAATATAGCTTCAGATTATTTTAGACAGAAAAATAAAAAAGGACAAAGAAAATAGTTTTTCAGCTGTCCTCAACAGTTGCCACCCCCGTGATGGCAGTCCGTACATCGCATGTGGTCACATTTTAAGTCCATGAATGCCTCTAAACAACATTTCCTTTGTCTTTGTTTCCAATTCAGTGTTGCATCATCTGGCTTCCCTGTTCTACCAGAGGTGAATGAACAAAGAAGCTTGGCTAAGCAAAAATGCCACTGCTGTGATCAGTGTGGTAAACGCTTCCCTACAATGTCTACACTGAAAAAACACCAGATAATTCATACTGGAGAGAAACCCTATGGGTGTGATCAGTGTGGACAACATTTCTCTCTAATGTCCAGCCTTAAAAGCCACCAGATAATTCACACTGGAGAGAAAGCCTATGGATGTGATCAGTGTAGTAAACGCTTCTCTCATTTGTCTTACCTTAAAAAACACCAGAGAATTCACACTGGAGAGAAACCCTATGGATGTGATCAATGTGGACAACACTTCTCTCAAATGCATCACCTTAAAACACACCAGAAAATTCACACTGGGGAGAAACCATATGGATGTGATGAGTGTGGACAACACTTCTCTATAATGGGAAATCTTAAAACACACCAGAGAATTCACACTGGAGATAAACCCTATGGATGTGATGAGTGTGGACAACACTTCTCTATAATGGGAAATCTTAAAACACACCAGAGAATTCACACTGGAGAGAAACCCTATGGATGTGATCAGTGTGATAAACGCTTCTCTCGAATGGACAGTCTTAAAACACACCAGATAATTCACACTGGAGAGAAACCCTATGGATGTGATCAATGTGGACAACACTTCACTCAAATGTCAAGCCTTAAAACACACCAGAAAATTCATACTGGAGAGAAACCCTATGAATGTGATCAGTGTGGTAAACGCTTCTCTTGTTTGTCTGACCTTAAAAAACACCAGAGAATTCACACTGGAGAGAAACCATATGGATGTGAGGATTGTGGACAACACTTCTCTCAAATGGCACACCTTAAAAGCCACCAGAGAATTCACACTGGAGAGAAACCCAAATGATTTTTTGTTGTTGATTTTCTTATTGGACATTTTCAAGACATTTTAAATTAGACACATTGTCTGACAGGGAAGAAATTAGCACGTAATCACATTTTGTACATACATGTGTAAGTATGGATGACATAAAACGTGTTAAAAAATACATATTGTGTACCTTCTTATATATTATGGCTACAGCCATTGGTCAAATATATGAAAGGAGTCACAGACGTCCATATACAAGCTTCCCATTGTATTTTCAAACACCATTTTAACCATGTTAGATTAATTTAACATATCCTGACGAAGACCCAAAGGGGTCGAAACGTTGTATCCTCTTCTCCATGCAATAAAAATGTTGAGCTCAAGGCCAGTGTGCGAACTACATCTCCTTTCATCAGATTCATTGAAAACACTGACATTGAGTGATTTTTATTACTTTTAATTCATTTTTTTATTTTCTAGTTTTTCTACCTTATGAGGCATTTCTGTCTTTGTATTTCCTTTTTTATTTTATATTTGACATTGCACGTTGACATCACAATGTATTCTCTCTCTTTCCTACTCGGATCATGCATCTCAAATGGCCAATTATCTGGTTATCATTTCAGATTTGGCCCATGGGCCTTCTTCTCTTCATAGTACTGGTCAATTTTATTATTAACACATTTCACATTATGAAATAGTAATAATTATGTTAGTGAAATGGGTATGGAGACGTGGGAAGACCTCTGTTACTGAACAAACAATATAGCAATGATTAGTAGAGCTATTTTAACAAAACATATCCCTTACAAGTTACAGCACCTTTAACATTTCACAAAGGATGATAATAATAAGTTCTGTTGAAACTCAAAAAGGTGTAACATGGTCTCAGTTCATCCATAATGTGATCATTAACAGGTGATCTGTCCAATGCCAGACAACCAGTGACCATTAACACGTTTAATCTCTGCATTTTAATGCATTGTCTATAGTGAATGAAGCATCAGCCATCATAATTTAGCCTGTTTACATTTTAACCTGGGGAAAGAATGTGGGGTTTGTTCATTATTTAGCATTTGAAAAAACATTGACTAAAAGTGCAGTCGAACCCTATTAAACGCATGCTCCTCATTCCCTCAGAGCAACACAACCTGAACAATGACTTAAAGTTACACAAATACAGTTGTTGCTGTTATTGTGTCTATGTTGTTAATAGCAATGTAATGATGGATATAGGATATGATTATTATACGGATAATGACGTATCCTGATTTATCCTGACTTATCCTGGTCATGAATTAATAATGCCTTACACTATGGACACATGGCCTACACATTACACAATGGAATGTCACTGTAAATATAGATAAGCGATTAAATGAGAACAATAGAACACAATTTGCTATGAGACTTTGAGGATTTGACAATATACTAATTTGTTGTTAGGCCTTGACCAGTCCTGTACAGAAGACCCACCACTGTCTTCGAAAGTCGAAACAAATGAACTTGCATTGCAACTGTAATTTCCAGTCTTTTTTCTGTCTGGTACAGCCCTTAAGTTTTGTGGTGAGGTCAAGTACGTCAAGCCATTATTTAACAAATGACCTATCTGATGATAGGGACATCTACAGGCAACGTAGAATGTGATATGCACAAGCAAACATGATTGTACGTAAGTTTAGTATTGTCATGGTCTGGCCCTCTGCCTGTTTATTCCCCTCTTTCTGTATCTCTCCCTCTGCCCAGTTGTGTCTGTCTTTCCACTCCCACTTCCCATTGCAGCCCTCAGTCCTAGTTACACACCTGGTTCATCAGCCCAGCCAATTACAAACCTGTGTACCTCTGCTACAATCAACCCACCACCTATAAATACTGGACTCATTGCACAAACTAACTGTCAGAACATAAATCTTTGTCCGGTGCTTCACGTCGTTGTCCCCTGCTCTACCTTGATGTTTTGGGTTTGTCATTTTGACAACAACTAAGACATAGAAGACAACAACAAACCCTAGCCCAAACATTTAGACTCTCGTAGAGGTTTTTTTTCCGATTCTGACGAATCTCTCTACGAGAGTCTAAAAGACTAGTCCCTTAAAAAAAGTCTTGTGTTTACGTTTGTGCCTCAAAATCACTCTTACCTTGTACAAATGCAAAATCTAAAATCGAAATAGTTTTTCCCCACATGTCCGGCGGGTGTTCGGAAAACAATTACACCCGTAGGGACCGTAGTTTTCAATAAAAAATATATTTTAATCCACTCCGTCCATACTCCTCCATTGTAAATGCGCAACAGAACATTGGCCGCGCCCCTAGTGGCCAGGGTTCTGTTGCGCATTTACAATGGAGAGAAAACCAAGATGGCCGCCAGATTCCGAGACAGAGTATGGACGGAGTGGATTAAAATATTTTTTGTATTGAAAACTACGGACCCTACGGGTGTAATTGTTTTCCGAACACCCGCCGGACATGTGGGGCAAAACTATTTAGATTTTAGATTTTGCATTTGTACAAGGTAAGAGTGATTTTGAGGAGAGGAGGAATTATACAAAGTAGGGTGACATTGATGACATCACGATGAGGACAAAATCAGTCGAGCTGTTCCTGATAGCAATTTCCATTAAAGCACCCATATGATATGAAAGCCTGATTGTTCAAAATTGGTTATTTGTGGGGATAGAAAACACATATGGGAGTCCCAAAAACACAAAATAAATTGAAAAAGTTGAATTGTATGTTATAGGTCCTTAAAGACTTCAAGACACAGAGCATAATAAACACATTATAAAACAACATTTGAAAACACCAAGAAATAAAATTGACGAGTACAAAAACTCAGCGGAAAGGTTATTGCGGCCCTATTTGGAATATAGTGGAAGAGGTGATCTATACAAGCTCTTTCATTTAATAATAACAATAATAATAATAATAATAATAATAATAATAATAATAATAATAATAATAATAATAATAATAATAAATAATAATAAACTGTATTTAGGCTATATAGCACCGTTCATACATAAATGCAGCTCAAAGTGCTTTACAGAGCAGAAAAAATTATAAAAACAAAAGCAAAACAAAACAAAACGGCATTAAAACAGGCATGCAGTTAAAACAATAGGACAATAGCAAAGAGGGAAAGGCGCTGTGGTACAAAAATAAGAACAGATATTTTAAAACTCAACTAAAAGCAAGAATGAAGAATGTGTAGCAAATGGTGCCTTGAACGCACCGTTTCTGTAATCCGCGCCACAACTTGGCACAAACATTGTCCAGGGGGCTGGCCATCCATCCATCCATCCATCAACAAAGTTTGCATGATGAATATGCATTTCCATGGAATCAAAAGCAATATGAAAATGCTTTTAAGCGCAACTACATTTTGTCCAGGGTTATTGTCTTTACTTTTGTTTTGTTTTTCTTATTCTCCATCCCATCGTTCCAGTGTTGTGTCTGTGTGGAGCGTTACATAGCGGTGGTTCACCCCGTGGTGTTTCTCAGGTACAAAGCTCTTCGCTACAGGGTGGCCTGTTGCTGCTCCGTCTGGCGGACGGCGCATGCGTTCAGTTCGTATTGTTTTATCCGATACGGCGGGGTACCCTTACTACTTCCTGCTGGTCTGTTGGTGGTGTGCATTTCTGTGGTGTGTTTCTGCTGCCTCTCGGTCCTCAGAGCTCTGAAACAGCCTGGACCAGGAGAAGGACAGAGGGACAGTGGGGAGGGAACAAAGTCTTATTTTTGAGAGAGTGCAGCTAGAGTAAAGTCGACTTTACTGGGGTTTCTCGTTCCTTCTCCCCTCAGTGTTCTAAAATTGGTGGTTCACAGGTGGTGTGTGTGTGTGTGTGTGTGTGTGTGTGTGTGTGTGTGTGTGTGTGTGTGTGTGTGTGTGTGTGTGTGTGTGTGTGTGTGTGTGTGTGTGTGCGTGCGTGCGTGCGTGCGTGCGTGCGTGCGTGCGTGCGTGCGTGCGTGCGTGCGTGCGTGCGTGCGTGCGTGCGTGCGTGCGTGCGTGCGTGCGTGCGTGCGTGCGTGCGTGCGTGCGTGCGTGCGTGCGAACGAGTGAATGTAATGCGTTGTTTATAAAGGCACTATGTATATAAATGCTCCATTTACAACAAACTGTATATAAAACATGGTCAAACATTTATCTGTGAAATACTCAGCTCCAGAATTCCTCGACACAGCCCACAGACACACTTATCGTCGTCTTTCCGGCTCATGTGTCGCTGTCGAAGTGTACCTCAGCGTTGCGTCTTGAGCGATGTATAACGTCCTATACATTGCTGTACGGGAGATTTGTTCTCCACATTTGACCCATCTCTTGGAGCAGTGTAGCCGTGCCGTGCCTCGGAATTTGTAGTTGATCTAACCCCCCCAATCTAACCCATTGGTGCTGAGTGCCAAGCAGGGAGGCATTGGGTCCCGTTTGTTGCAGTCTTTGGTATGACCCCGGCCGAGGATCGAACCCCCGACCTCCCAGTTTCAGGGTGGACACTCTAACCGCGAGGCCACTGAGCGGAGACCGCAACAAAACATGACTCCTGTACTCATTTGACTCTGTCACCATTGTACACGGCCAGTGAACTCATGATGGATGGGGGAAACAAGCCTCAGTGTTGAATGGATAGCGTTCCAAGTTAACAGATATACTAGCTGTGACTTATCCCTCGTTGACTCCCCAGACCAATTAGCCTGCCGTTAGTCGTTTCCTCGCTTTACAACGGAGAACACACAGGCAGCGGTGGAAAGTAACCAGGTACATTTACTCAAGTACTTTACTTTACTTGAGGTGCTTACATAACCTGAATATTTCATTTTTTTTTAAATACTTTTTACTCCCCTATTGAACACTTTATTTACTAGTTACTTTGCAGATTTGTGCCTTAACTTCATAACCTAGTATTTGTATACTTTGACTATGAGAAAATTCAAGCTCACAAATCGGCGACAAGATCGTTGTGAGCATGCAGAAAATTGTGAAGCATTCAGAAAAAGGCCTAATTTTGTACTTTTAGCGCCAATAGTTTTGTGTAGTTCTACTCAAGTAAAAATACGATTGGAGATTTTTTTACTTGTAATAGAGTATACCAGCATGTCTACATTGTGGTGCTGCTTACGTATAAGCAAAAACAATCGTCGTCCTACTTCAGAAACCACACGGCTGGTTGATTCACAGACCAATTAACCCGCCGTTTGGTCGTGTCCACGCTGTTAAAAGGGAGAACAAACAGCTGCATGGCCGCCGCCTTCCATTCACGATGAATAACTTCATTATGGGAGAGCTGCGGGTATCACTCAAGTGTCCATCCTCTGACACCTTTATATTTGTGCTCCCACAGCACGGCTATACGCAAACATCTCCACGCCCCATATAACACATCCTGCTACCACGGAGGCAGCGAGTATAGCAGGAGGAGTCTGTGCGCCGAGGCCATGGTGTTGTAAGAAAGCCAAAGGTTTATTATAGTTTTGCCAGTGTGTATGTGTCTGTGTGTACGTGTGTCTGTCTGTCTGTGTGTCTGTGTGTGCGTGTGTACGTGTGTACGTACACAGCACCGTCGGCTTGATCCCAGAGAAACTGTGCACGCACGCTCCCTGGACGCCAGAACAGAAACCCTCCCCCGAATGTTTAAAAATCGACCTGTTATAGCGCCACCTGGAGCAAAACGCATGTTTTTTTAATATCCTACATTTTTTATCCGAACTTGAACCCGGTTTGCTGCACAAGTGCTGTCATTTTTCCCATTGAGCGACAGTAATAGAGCTTGCCTGCTTGACATTTTTACCATTGAGTACGCGTGCGCGGCGCGTGTGCGCGCCGCGTGTGCGTGCGTGCGTGCACATGTGTGTGTGCGTGTGTGCGTGCGTGCACATGTGTACGTGCGTGCACATGTGTGCGCACATACAGACCAGAATTCTGGCAGTCGAGCTTTAAGAAGAAAATCTACTTTGTAATTTCTTTTGAATACATAAACATAATTCATGTTGGTATATAAAAGGTGTTATCATATTAATTTATCATTGTTAAGTTCACTCTGTATATCCACGGGCATAATAGCATGATGATGTCATTACAAAACATGGGCTACATGGAAGAAATGTGCTTAACAAAACAAAATTAACTGCTAGAAGGTCCTAAATGAACTTAATTAAGCAGTCACCGTCTCTGTCTCATGTTATTCTTTCTCAATTTTACAGAGTATAGAGATCGACTACTATACAATCAAATAAATCTGTATACAAGATCATTTTCAGATTTCAGAGTGCGAGGGAAATACTAAATTAACTGTTAACGACATTAACACATTTCGCGGGGCGAGTTGGTAAAGGGACGAGTCGTCTGGTAATCCATTATTCTACTAAAAAATTTACTCTTACGTACCTGTACACAAAGATGTAACTAACAATAAAGTACAACTTTGAACGCTGCAGAGATATAGGGCTCCATTTTCGTCACCACTAAACCCCTTATCCCTAAACTTCTTTGCCTTTTTTTACTCTTTTACAAAACATTTTTGAATAGTTAAAATGGCCAGTCTACAAGCTCACAACGTGTCAATGTAGATTGGCTAATTGAACTATTAAAAAATGTTTTTCAAAATAGTAAAAATAGGCAAAGAAGTTTAGGGATAAGGGGTTTAGCTGTGACGAAAATGGAGCCCATAGTCTATGAACAGCTTTCTCACACACGGATTTGTCTCTCTCTTGGTGTGTGAAGTGATATAGAAATGGCATCGTCCGTGGATCCGTTCTGACCGTTATAGGGAATAGTGGTCAAGTAACACAATGAGACGCACAGTAGAGAGTCAGTGGACTGAACATGCCGGCCCTTCAAGGAGAGACAGAGGGCAGTGTTGGCCCATCCTCGTGCCCTGTGTGTATGTGTGTGTGTGTGTGTGCGTGCGTGCGTGCGTGCGTGCGTGCGTGCGTGCGTGTCCGTGTGTGTGTGTGTCTCGCCACGTCACCACGACACAACAAACGTGCCATGATGTATGGGCCCAAATGTCGCATTGAAATTCCTGCGAGGCTGTTTCCCCCTCCTGCCACATGCACCAGAATTGAGGAGGGGGGAGGGGGTGATGAATGGACCCCCCCCCGCCGCATGTCACACACACAACACAGACACACACACACACACACACACACACACACACACACACACACACACACACACACACACACACACACACACACACACATCCCATAGATTACTGCGACACTTGTGACAGTACGGCCTGACACAATGTGTGCTGACGATGATGGCTCGTCTTTCATTCCTTCTCATCTCTCCTTTTTCCTTAACCCCCTCCCCCCCTTTTTATTTACTCAATTATGTCTGTGTCCTTTTGGACAAACAGCGTATACGAATACCATCCAATCGGAAAACGTGTTTGGACAGGAAGGCGGGAGTGAGTGACTGTCAGAACACCTATACGCAGGTATGTGGAGAGGACTGACTGACTGTCTGAACACCTATATACTGTCACATTCCGTGACCTGTTCTGCATTTTGCATGTGTTCCTTGGTTTTTAGTTATCTAGTGTTTAACCTAACTGTTTTCCTGTGATTTTGTAGTATTGTGTTCCATGTTTCTTATTTCCAGTTAAGAGTTGATCTTGCACGGTGTACTTTTATTTTGCAGTACGTTTTGTCTCTTGGTTTCCTCTGTTGCTTTTGTTGCCTGTGTTGTCTCACCATGATTAGCCTATAGTGTTTCCACCTTGTCCTGTTAGTTAGTTTATAAAAAAATAGATGCCTCACTAGCCGCTGCAGTTCATTGGAGCGACGTGTATCCCAATGAAGGCAGGAAGTCAAGCGGAAGTGCAGTGCTGAAGGCTTGAAGATTTTTAACAAATCTTTATAACAGTCATGACAATACATCACAATACAAAACAAGACAAGACAAACAAACAAACACAAACGACAACGTTATTAATACAACAATACAACATCAGAGCCAGGGGGGATTAAATTACTAACAGAAAACATTAAAGAGTGAACACAAAGCAACAGTTCTCCGCAGCTTTCTTATTTAGAAGTGCTGAAGGCACGCTGCGTCGCTGCCTAAGTGACGTCACTCATGCGACTCCTCCAACTCTCTCGCTGTCACTCAAGTGACTACTGGCCAATCACAGTGCGTCTTTTCCGGGACTTATGTTACGCACGCTGAAGCTGCTCATTGAAGGCAAATGCTTTGCAAGGAATCTCGGGAAAATTGTGCCTTCAATTGTGACACACAATTGTGGCCTCAGAGCCGGAAAGGGCGTTTATATGTCTATGGCCCCAGCCTATCCCATGTGTTGATTATTATGTTCACCTGTGTCCTGTTACTCCTTGTGTCTATATATACTCCCCTGTTTGTTCATTTCCTTGTCGGATTATTAGTATTAGTCACAGTTTTCTGTCCCTGAAGTTATCCTTGCTTGGTGTTTGTTATTTTCCCAGTGCTCCTCGTGTTCCTTGTTTTTTTGGTGTTAATAAACACATTGAACATTTCCTGACTGTCGTCCTGCATTCGGGTCCTACCCTCTCTGGTCTCGAACCGTGACGCAGGTCATACGCAGGTTAGTGGAGAGGACTAGCTGCCTTACTGTCTGAACACATAAGCAGCCAATGCAGGTATGTGCTGTGGATTTTTTTAGCTAAACTGGGGCGCTACGTCGCATACACGCACTCGCGAAGGGATCGGCAATTGAAATAACCTCTTTCATATAGGCCTATTTATTGCCACGAAAAAGTGATTTAGATCGAAGTCATTTGTATAATCGGCCTATCAGGTCTTAATGGCTCCATGAAACGACGTCATTGGCCCAACATGCATGTCATATATAGGCTACCCCGTGGTGGCATCAAACAGGCCGCCCGGGGGAGGGGCAGGCGGGAGGGAGGCGCTCTCGCCAGCAAATCGCAATGCTGGCTCCTCGGGTCCAGTCTGCACCTCGTCAAAACGGTCAGACGGCGTCTGATGGCGGCGGTCTTAAACTTCTGGACCTGTCAGCACAGGACAAGCCAAGGAGGAACGTGCTTTCACGCTCTGCCGAAAATAAACACATACAGTACGCCCCCCGCCCCCCGCTCCCCCTGTACGTTGGTTTAAAGGGGATGATGTCTCGGCCCGGCCGGGCGGGCACTGGGTGCTGAAAATATTGGGTGTGAAGAGCTTTTTGGTATGTGGGTTTTTTTTGTGGGACGCGGTGTCTTGGCTACTGCAGTGTGGGAGTGTTGTGATCCCTGCTTGTGACCTCTGTCTTATGCTTGACCTCTCTCTCTCTCTCTGTCTCTCTGTCTTATGCTTGCTATCTCTCTCTCTCTCTCTCTCTCTCTCTGTGTGTGTCTTATGCTCGACCTCCCTCTGCTTCTGTGCATGTCATCGCTGTCCTGTGTGGAAACCTTGTATGTCCAACAAAACTGTTCGAGATTCTGCTATTAGACGATGATCGTAGTTCTTAGTTTACTTATGAATCATCCTAGATGACTATTTCTGTGCATTTCATGTATTGCCTTGTTTTGTCCTCGTTTGATATACTATATAAATCGCTCAGGATTAAGAGCGTCTGCTAAATGCCTAAATAAATTGCAAATTGTAAATTGTTGTACACTTAAAGCAGCGTTTGTTAATACAATATAACTTATACAATCTATATGGTGGAGTATGTTAATACAATATTACTACAATCTGTATGGTAGAGATCTACAGATCTGCTATTTTTGAAAAATCATGAAAATGTGAATTAAATCAAGATTCAATTTATCCCCTGAGCAAGCAGGCAGGCTCTATTAGCTCAATGGTATAAATGTCAGTACTTGGGCAGGAAACTGTGTTCAAATCCAGAGTAGAAGAGGAAAGTTATATATAGTGTCGCTTTAACCACTTTAAGTTTAAACCATTCACATGTTCTGTTTTTTATCATTTTGAAAAACAATCTAAAGTAGTGGAAAATAGCTGCAAGTTCAGAACACGCACGCACGCACACACGCACGTACGCACGCACGCACGCACTACATCACCGCACCAGTCTAATGAGGGCACCCATGAGGTCATGACCTCGTTTGACCTTTGATCTCTCCGGCATGCACTCATATATATACTTGATGGGTGACTGTGACAGCATACATGGTGCAGAGACGGGACAGGCTTGGTCAGGGTCAAGGTCACAGAGGAGGCGTGAGCTTGTACTTGATCGTCTATTTTCACAATGTTTTTACTCTTTCTAGTGGTGCTGGCTGGTGACGAGGCGGACGCGTTATGATGACGTAACCGGAAATCAACCAACCGCAAGGGCTTCTGGGAAACTGAGTTCAATGCGTGAAGTGAACGAGGGTGTAGGGACAATCTTAGCTCCCTTTGCTCTTTGTATATGACCCGAAACAGGTTAGTGGCTTTTTTTGTCGGCTCAAAAACCAACATTTGGAGTGTTTTCAAGCGGATTTTCATGGATCAAAGGCGCAAATACTTCGGTGTATCCTCCAAAGGTAATTAAACAATCCCGGCAGCCTCGGTATATGTCATAATTTAAAGTCCTCAAAGTGTTAAGCCAAGCATCTGGTGATCCCCCCCCCCCCCCGGTTTGGGAACCTCTGCTGTACAGTAGACTTTGTTAATTACAGTAGCAGGAGGTAGTCAGCTCTAATTACCAAATCGGGGCTGAGAGAGAGAGAGAGAGAGAGAGAGAGAGAGAGAGAGAGAGAGAGAGAGACTCCCTAGCTCCCCATTTTGCGGTTTGGCTTAACGAAAAACCAGCGACTTCTCAACGGGCCAGCTGTGGCCGTATTCTGTTTTCCCAACGCAAAACGATATTTCCTAGTTTGACTTCTGTCCTGTAACACTTGCTGCTTAAAATACCCAACCTTACCTTTATCAGTCGGGTCTTATATATACATAATACTGTGTATAGACTGCCAAAGCCAGAGGAAGCCGGGCGATTAGCAAATGTGATAATTGGCACCACGTCGGTTTAGTTTTCAGTGGTGAGACGTTTTCTTTTTTAGAAGCCGCTGGGGAGATTGACTGGACTCGACTTTATTTGTATAGCCCTTAATCGCTTTTACAGTCTCGAAGGGCTTGTTCCCATGCAGTTTACCCTTACAGTAACAAAGGAAATGAATCACATCACCCACTGTCCTTAGCCCATAGACGCTACGGTTAGGACAAAAACCTCCCCTTTCTAAGAAACATCGAGAAGCAGGACACAACGGTGGACAGCGTGGGGGGAAAGAATAAGACAAACATAAAAAGTCCATATATTGGGTGACATATTGAAGGCCCTTTATTTTTTTATTTTTTTTTACAAAAATCTTCAAACATAGCAGATGTACTTAAAAGACCACTTCACCACTTTTGAACCTATCTTCATATAATTGGTCATCACTAATGTTCATGATAAAATGAAAAAAAACTAATTCTACTCTGTGGGCTATGGGCAGTTCAGAAACCTGTCCACCAGGTCTACACCATCAATGGGGAATCCAAGATAGAAACTGCAGGCTTTCTGGGGACCACCTGGAACCCCCTCAAGGACCACTGGTGGTCCCCGGACCGCTGGTTGAGAACCACTGTTCTACATCGATAGAGGGTATGCGCATGCTTAAAATGAATGGCACATCGAGTGGCAAATCGAGTGGCAAAGCAACAGGCAAAGTGAGTTTAACATTGTTTAATGTTGTTTAATGCAATCAGATAGGACTTTTCTGTTTGGATGTATGGGCTGTCAAGGCCAGAAAGTAGTTTTTTGCCACTCAGTAGGCATTCCTGCATAACTTCCTGGTTTGATGATGATGTCACGCGCATACTCTCTATTCTAAGCTTAATTGATTAATGAAAAAATAAACCCCCCAATTTTCCGCGTGCTCGGACTTGGCCCCCAGCCTGGTACCCTAGTCAAAATATGGCCCTTGGGGAAAATGTATTGGGGAACCCTGGTGTAATTAGTATAATAGTGTAAATAGTGTAATAGTGTAATAACCCTAATAGCCTACTGTGCCAAATTTGGCACATGCCTACATTTATATCTATTGTTTGTGCTAAATTCAAATTGAGTATCTCAACTTAATATAGCATCTGATTGAGGCAGAAACACAAATAACTTTTATTTCATTAGAAATTAATTCCGTCCAAAAGGGGTTAACCAAGCACTATACTGAACAATTCTGAGGTACTTGAGTCTCTTTTTCAATACTTATAATCATTTCTACTCCACTACATCTCTCTCTCTCTCTCTCTCTTGTTGTCTCTCTCTCTGTCTCTCTCTCCTCTTCCCATATATCAGTGGGAGATCAGACCTCTCCATCATGCGTGCGTGCGTGCGTGCATGCGTGCACATGCATGCATTGGTGCGATAGAGGGGTTAATGGATGGGGCAGGATGAAGCATTGTGTTCCCGCGGTCAGAGGCGACCATTTGTTTTGTTGCTGCGATCAATGTGTGTGAGAGAGAGAGAGAGTAGCCGACCGCATGGGAGATGATGGACTGACGATCCCCTGACAAACCATAAGCCATGGGAGATGATGGACTGACGATCCCCTGACAAACCATAAGCCATGGGAGATGATGGACTGACGATCCCCTGACAAACCATAAGCCATGGGAGATGATGGACTGACGATCCCCTGACAAACCATAAGCCATGGGAGATGATGGACTGACGATCCCCTGACAAACCATAAGCCATGGGAGATGATGGACTGACGATCCCCTGACAAACCATAAGCCATGGGAGATGATGGACTGACGATCCCCTGACAAACCATAAGCCATGGGAGATGATGGACTGACGATCCCCTGACAAACCATAAGCCATGGGAGATGATGGACTGACGATCCCCTGACAAACCATAAGCCATGGGAGATGATGGACTGACGATCCCCTGACAAACCATAAGCCATGGGAGATGATGGACTGACGATCCCCTGACAAACCATAAGCCATGGGAGATGATGGACTGACGATCCCCTGACAAACCATAAGCCATGGGAGATGATGGACTGACGATCCCCTGACAAACCATAAGCCATGGGAGATGATGGACTGACGATCCCCTGACAAACCATAAGCCATGGGAGATGATGGACTGACGATCCCCTGACAAACCATAAGCCACTGTCAGCAGCGAGCGAGGCTGGTGGGTGGAATCTCGTCCCACCACCACAACCATCATCATCATCATCATCAACGCATCACATGCGGGACAAATCATCCGCCAACTATATCTGCCAGTCAGCATCCAGCAGCCCAACCCAGTAGTCAAAGTCAAAGTCGTACGATTAGTCACACACGTTACCGCAGTGCAATTTGTTCTCCGCATTTGACCCATCTCTTGGAGCGGTGAGCCACAGCCGTGCCGCATTCAGGAATCATTAGGTGATTTGACCCCTCCCAATCCAACCCATTGATGCTGAGTGCCAAGCAGGGAGGCATTGGGTCCCATGTTTACAGTCTTTGGTGTGATGACCCGGCCGGGGATCGAACCCCCGCCCTCCCAGTTTCAGGGCGGACACTCTAACCACAAGGCCACTGTCTGGTCATGGGTGAGTCTTAACATTTTAGCTGCCAGCAGGGGGCAGCATAAGCACACGTAAGGACTGCCACCCGTCCGCTCTAATGCTGCGATCCTAGTTTACTTTCCGGGTTATTCAGGAAGGTGGGGGCCTTTGTTATGAGCACATCACCACTCGCATTAGCTCAGACCCCTTAGCTAGCATTACAACCAGTTACATTTGTCTCCACGCACTCCCAGTTCAAATATTATTATTTTGGGGGTCACGGCCTGAACAGGTTGAGAACCACTGGTATAGGACAGTGGTTCCCAAACGGTGGGTTCCCAAATTATTGTGGAGTGGAGGGGCGCCCAGATGATTAGCTTCATGTGGAACACTGTTTTCTCACTCCACAATAACCCTGCAAGCCGAATGACGTCATGATGACGTGATGATGACGTTCTCCGGTGACGTTCATGACGTTCAGGACTAGGCCAGATCACAGCCCATATATGGGGATGATCTTTACGTAATTTCTAGGACGTCTTCACCAGTTGAAATAATATAGCTTATTCTGGGCCAGATCTGACTAGTTATGATGATATGACTTAAATCGATCAGACTCTCTCTGATTCATCCAGGGATGTCCGGCGTCTTAGTGGGCAGAATTTATGTTGGTTGACTTGAAATCAGGTGATGTTCTAGGCCAGGTCTTGGTTTGACTTGATCTGGCCACAATCGAGACGTCACCAATTCATCCAGGTCCCGACCGTGCTTGCTGGGAAACAAACCAACGTACTAGTCTATGCGAGGCGTTGTGAGCTTGTAGTTCGGCTATTTTCAGTGTTCATCTGTGGAACTGAGTCAAACTCTGCATAACTGCATTACTTAATTATATTAGTAAAATAATTACTTAAGTCAACACAATTAGAGAATTGTTATTTTGATCAAAATGTGCCCGTTATCTCTCCTATGGTACCAACATCAAAACAGCATGGAATTGTAGACATAATCTTATGCAATTGTAACGCCCGGGATTCGAACTCGGGTCTCCTGCGTGAAAGTCCAACATCTTAATCACTAGACCAAAGGGATATCCCTATTGGACTGGGGGAGAAATTAGACTTTTGAGGCAATCCGGCAGAGGCACCAATGTAACGCTCAGGATTGGAACTTGGGTCACCCCAAGGGGCCAGTGAGGCTATCCAACGTTGAAGCACTGGGCCCTAGTGGTAAGAGGAGGGACTACAGGCGGACCCGTGGATTCATGACCGGGAAACCCCGTGCAGCTGGGGTTTAACATTGAGCGCTCGGTTGCACTTCCGCATTGGACCACCAAAATGTGGTGGTCCAATGCGGAAGTAGACGTTTTGAGACGGTCCTTCCGGGTGCTTCAAAACGCCACTGAGCAACTTCCACTGACATGAATAGCGGAGGGGGCGGAGCTTCGCGCCAGATCAGTCTCTATCCTTTTATATACTCTATGGGTCACCCGCATGAAAGTCCAACATCTTAACAACTAGACCAAAGGGATATCCCTCTGGACTGGGGGAGATATTAGACTGTTGAGGCCATCAGCCAGAGGCTCTGAGCCACTATGCTACACAATGACAACAACATATTCAAAGTTTTAGGTGTGAGAGGCTAGATCTCATCAAATGGTGGTTCGTGGCTCAAATGGTGAATATTGACCTTGGTGGAAAAAAGGTTGAAAACCTCTGATATAGGCATGATCCGATGGAATCAGCGGTTCTGGACAACCACCTATCGGACCGAGTTGAGGCCTACTTGCTAAACGCATACCCTGCAATACACGCTGTCTGTGTCCCTTTTATGACCATATATGGAGATTTCTGTATGTATATTGTGTATGTAGTCTATCTCTATGACCAAATATGGATACAATGCTGTAAGTAGGCTACCTCTATGACCAAATCACTCATTGGCCAACACAACCCATTGGCTTCACCGATTGGCCAAGCTCTGTGGCACGTTGGTGTAACTGTAATAAGTACCTACAGAGTAGCGAACTCGAGGCTTTTTCAGAGAAATACTTCGGTAATCTACTTTGATGTAAGCTCCTTCCCCATTTTGTGAAATGTATTGCTGGGCGTTGCATTTGAAGGGAGAAACAAATGTGACTATCTCAGCCTCTGTAGCAATTGGCTACAATGTGTACTATTTGCAAGGGTCCTACAAAGAAAGGGTTCCGGTTAAAGTGCACATCTTCAACACTGTGTCATTGAGCTGCATCAGATTGCCTCCGGTGACAACCGGAAGAGAAGTTCCCTACGTCCACCACGGCTTCAGTGCCGTGCTGATAGAAGACACCATTTACATCTGGGGAAGGAATAGTCACGGGTCCAAGAGCAGCAGCGTGCTTTATGCATTCAATGTCGACGCCCAGAGATGGTTCAAACCCAGGGTTTCTGGGACTGGTCCAATGGCGAAGTGGGGCTACTCAGCCTGTGGCTTGGGGAAGGTCATGTTTATCTATGGAGGATCCAATCACCTGATTGAATACTCTAATGACATGTACAAGTTGGACACCAGCTCGATGGTCTGGACTTTAGTTAACACCAGAGGAACTCAACCTGATTGTTCATTCGGTCACTCTGCCACCATCATCGGGACAAAGATGTTTGTTTTTGGGGGCCGGGGGGACATGCTCGAACACAACAACAACATCAGAGTGTTTGACACAGAGGCCAACTACTGGCTGAACACGCCTTCTGCACAATTTCATCCCGAAGGACGTGAGGGTCATTCAGCTTTTACCTACAATGGAGAGCTATACATATTTGGTGGTGACGGGAACTATAACACTGAGGATCTGTTGAACCTGAACTTCTATGATCTGTGGAAATTTAATCCTGTGACGTTGTCCTGGACGGAGCTTGAGCCCAAAGGGAATGGCCCATATTACATTTGCTGTTGCACTCTGGTGAGAGACCGTGTCATCCTCTTTGGAAGAGACCCAGACTTTATAGTACACCAGTCCATCTTAGACTTGTGTCCGACTCTGAAGACATTATGCAAGCTGGCGGTCATTCAGTATGGTGTGGAGCAGTCTGGGCTCCCACACAACATCAGGTGGGAACTGGCAGCCGAGACAAAACAGCGAGCCAACTTTGAAAGTGGATCAGAAACGTCAGAGTCAGATTGATTGATGAGGACGGTCATCAGGCAACAACTGGTCCAAGGGGCGCTTAAAGTATACCAGATTATTTGAAGGTGCACCAAGAAATGTTCAATTTCT
The DNA here is from genome assembly GCF_951216825.1 of Electrona antarctica. Classification (NCBI taxonomy): domain Eukaryota; kingdom Metazoa; phylum Chordata; class Actinopteri; order Myctophiformes; family Myctophidae; genus Electrona; species Electrona antarctica. The sequence goes on along the minus strand of NW_027638147.1, from coordinate 1,413,304 downwards.
CCTAAAGGACGACTTCAACCTATGTTCAACCTATCTTTGTATAGTTGGTCCCCACTAATGACAATATGGTACCATTCCTTTCTACTCCATATTGTGTCTCAGAGGACGGCTGTTGACAATTCAGAAACCCACCTGCCGGTGACATCATTATGCGTTTTTCTTTAAAACTTTTGTTTTTATAATCAACATGAGAACGATGGCTTCCATTATGTCATGCTACTTTCCCGGAATAGAAAGCTCACTTAAAGTATACCAGATTCTTTGAAGGTGCACCATCTTCAAACTGTATAAATAAATCCCTAAAATGCAGTGCAAATTATTTGGTTAAATTTCAATTTGCAAGCTGGACTGTGTAGTTGCTCTGGCCTCTGTCCTACTGCCACCTACTGTCCATGTACTGTATTACACAGTGGGTGAAAAAAAAACCACACCCCTTAAGGCTAAACCCCACCCATCAGAGGTGTGGCTCCCAAATGTACCTATCAAAACCTCAGTGGAAGAGACAAAGTGGTAGGGACTGTATCTTCGTATAGTTGGTCCTCACTAGTGCTCATGATAATACGGTACAATTCCTTTCTACTCTGTATGTGGTCTCAGAGGACAGCTGTTGTGAAACATACAGAGTAGAAAGGAATGTTATTGTGACCGCAGGTCGCAGTTACTATGAAATGCTGAATTTCCCGTCAGTTGTTTGTTGGACACGCCCCATATATGGTCATGCTTCGTGGCATCCCGTGATGTCATCAATATTAAGCCCATTTGGAGATCCCTGATGTCATCAATATTGGCCAGCAACTCTACATCTCACCTCAAAGAGGTGAGCTGTAGAGATCTTAGATCTTAGGTCAGATCTTAGGTCAGCTCCATATATGGAGATCTTAGATCGCCATATATGGAGCGGACCTGTTATGACATTCCATATGTTGATCCTTCCCCATCCATCCTTCCTCTTCGATGTCTCCCTTTTGACTGATACCTGTCCATTTTAAACTCTAGACGGGCCTGCTCCAAAGTTATTAGTGCAGCAGCGCCAGGCGGCCGGCGAAAACTAGAGTTATCAATAGGCCCGAAAATTAAGGCCCGGCCCTACCTGGGCCCTCATCAAACCCTGTACACTCAAGACACTGCCCCCGCTGCCACCCTTAGATCTCCATATATGGAGCTGACCTGTTCTGACATTCCATATGTTGATCTGACCTCATCAAACTCTCTACGCTACACAGAAGACACGCTCCATATATGGCCAGTACATCATTAATTCCATATGTTGATCTGACCCCCCCATGCCAAAGCGCCAGCGCTCGCCCAGCAGTCTGCCGTCACCCAGGCGGATATGTTGATCTGACCCCCCCATGCCAAAGCGACAGCGTTCGCCCAGCAGTCTGCTGTCACCCAGGCGGATGCGTGCACGTTCTCGCCCTCAGGCATCTTACTGGTCGTATTATAAGTACAATTTCAATATATAGGATAGGATAACTGCTGTAGCAAATGAGTACCACAGACGAATAACAGTCTAAGTCCACACTATTGATCCATAATATATAAATGATAGATAAGGGTTCAGGACAACTAGGCCTTTTCGTGGAGGGGTCAGTCTGAAATTTGGACTTAGACTGTTTTTCGTCTGTGGTACTCATTAATGTCCGAGTAGTTGCAGGTCCGTCTTATGACGTCAGTCATCTACAGCAGAGGTTCCCAACCACCGGTACGCGGACCGGTGCCGGTCCGCGGGACATGTGTCACTGGTACACGAGGAGGGAAGCCCAAAAATCCATTTGAAAACGAGAGGACAAACACTAGACCTGAGAACTATAGTGGCAGCGGATTTGTCTGCACGAGTCTGCGCGACCCTTAATCACCCATTAGAATGCAAATGCATGCCTTTCAGGCAGTCTTTGTATCCTCCTCGTCACTTTGGAAACGCTTCTGATGGGGGGGGGGGTGAGACGACACATCTTCACAAGGACTTTCCAAAAGTTTACTCTGTCCGTTCGAATGAAAATACCAAGGATTCGTCAGCGGACAAGTCAGTGACTGATTTATAAACGGCTTCGAGTCCGTGTTACTTCAGTGTTGCGTAGCATAATAGTGACATCACTGACCGATCCTTGGTATCTATCTTTACCCAGGTAAAGTAATGTGTGCGTCACTCTGGACATATGTGGAAAACTTTAGTTAAATATTCAAAGTAATCTTCTTCTTCTGAAAAAGACATAAGCCTAACCTTTAAAAAAATCATACTGCTGATATAACGCCATTTAGGTCAATGATATAACGTTATGATGTGATATAATAATAATTATTATATAGCAGCGGGTAGCCTATTTAAGGGCCAGTCAACTGTCTTCCTTGAGAACGTTACCACAACGTTTATTGCTTTAGTGGAGACTTTATCAAGTCCCGGCGTCGGACTGAAGTGCACGTCTTCAACACGGAGTCCTCCTGCTGGATCAAGTTGCCCCCAGAGACAACCGGAAGCGCACAACGTCCCCTTGACGTTCACCCCATGCGCACCAGCCGCACAGCTGTGCTGATGGACTCCTTCATCTACATCTGGGGGGGAAGGAGTGACACCTTGAAGTACAGAAAGGTTCTTTATGCATTTGATGTCGACGTCCACAGAATGCTCGAACCCAAGACTTCTGGGACTGCTCCGGAGAGGAGGGAGGGCCATTCCGCCTGTGTCTTTGGGAAGCTCATGTTTATCTACGGAGGACACTCTGGATACACGCCTAGTTACATTAATGACATGTACAAGTTGGACACCACCACGATGGCCTGGTCTTTAATTAACACCAGAGGCACTGCACCACCTGATTCTGCGGGTCACTCTGCCACCATCATCAGGACAAAGATGTTTGTATTAAGTGGATACAAATCAAATCAAATCAAACTTTATTTATAGAGCACATTTACAAAGACCAGAAGGTCAACCAAAGTGCTGTACACGATCATATAACAAGCATACAATCAACACAAATAGTATAGTAAAACAACATTGAAGCAACACAAGTATTTAGACAGGTTAATTAGGTCAAACAACATTGAATGCCAGGGAGAAAAGATGTGTTTAAAGCCTCTAAGGAGCGGGCAGACTTAATGTGTACAAGGGCCTGCGCCGGCTACAACAACACTACAACACCAGAGTGTTTGACACAGACACGACTCCTGGATGAGCACGCCTACTGCACATCTTCTTCCAGAAGGATGCTACGGTCATTCAGCCTTCGCATACAATGGAGAACTGTACATATTTGGTGTCGACAAACAATACCGGTACTTAAATATGTGGAGATTCAGTCCAGCAACCTTCACCTGGAAGAAGGTTGAGTCAAAAGGGAATGCTCCATGTTCAAACACTCTCTTGGAGGGCATCATGGTGTATGGCCATTGCATGGGAGATCGTATCGTCTTTGGAAGACACAGAGGACACATTGACGACACAGAGGACACATTGACGACACAGTCCATGATGAACTGCACATCTTGGACCTAAGTCCTAGTCTGAAGACGTTATGCAAGCTGGCAGTTATTCAGTACCGTCTGCAGCGGTCTGAACTCCCATATAACATCAGATGGGAACTGGTGGCCATGACAACCAACAGCAAATAGAAAAACATAACAGGCCACTAAAATGTGTGTGTGTGTGTGTGTGTGTGTGTGTGTGTGTGTGTGTGTGTGTGTGTGTGTGTGTGTGTCTGTGTGTGTGTGTGTGTGTGTGTGTTGATGTTCTCATGTCTGAAAAAAGTAAAATAAATGTATTACAAGATGTACATTATATCCGCAAGATTACGTCTTACCATAATGTATACCCTAAACAAACATTAAAACATTTTAAAGCCAGGCCGTTCTTGGGTGACCCTTTTCCCAACGCCAGACAAAAACTACAAAAAGGACTACAAAGAGGACCCTGTGACGCGGCTTTCGAACCGGAAGTACTTACCCTTCACTCTGTCGGTCACATGATCACATCGTTCACAAGCATGAAATACTTCAATCTGCTAACAGTGAATCTGTGTGTGTGTGTGTGTGTGTGTGTGTGTGTGTGTGTGTGTGTGTGTGTGTGTGTGTGTGTGTGTGTGTGTGTGCGTGCGTGCGTGCGTGCGTGCGTGCGTGCGTGCGTGCGTGCGTGCGTGCGTGCGTGCGTGGGGATGCATATGTTGGTTAGACATACTAACCGTCCGGCAGGCAATAGTTCGACAACACCGTCGCGCCCGCCATGTGTGGCCGGTTACAACTAACCCATGTCGAACGGCCCAGTCGTCGCAACTAGCCGCGACGATCGGCTCAAAAGCCGCAACGACCCGCCGAGGAATGAGCTCGCCCCTCCTGCCCGTGGCTTCCTGTGAGGTTAAGGTTATGGTTGGGTTTTGGGTAGGGTGTCGGTCGGACTGTTAGTATGTGGGTCCAAACACATGCACCCGCACGTGCGTGAGACATTTCAGTCGTGAGATTTTATTTAGCTTTAATCCATGTAGCCTAGACAGATAATGGTTGGGGGGGGGGATCCCGCTCCCACCTGTTTGTTCCCCCGGGCCTGGATGGCCCACGAGCAGGCGGGCCAGGCCGGACCCCACAGCTGTTTCTAAAATAGCCCACTAACGCAGATCTGGTCATGCGAGAAGCCCATCTTTTAGTACCAGAGAGAAATCAAAGAGATCCTCAGTGCATGCTCCACACCGGGCACTGGTGGGAAGAAACCAAGTACATTTACTCGAGTACTGTTTAACAGTACAACTTTGAGGTACTTTTCCTTTGGATAGGCCTTTATATTTCTACAGTAGAAGTTCTACTCCACTATAACTCTCAGAGGCAAATGTTTGTGTGTTTTAGTACTGATTTTACAGCGTCGGTTACGCGTTGAGTTACTTTGCAGATTCCGATTATTGGTACAAAACAAACTAAACAAAACAAACAAACAAAAGTTTAGTGGGGTGGCGATGGTCTAGTGGTTACACATACGTGTGTAGGCTTAAATGGAGCCTGACAGCGAGTCGCAAGTTCGATTCCCAGAGCCCGACTGCCTTTGCTGCATGACACTCCCTAGCTGTCTCTCCCGCTGGGCTATTAAACGTCTGTAAAATGGGCTATAACTGGTCTAAAAATGAAAGTTTGTAGCTGTCTATAGGCTTAGCTTAGTCGTTGATTAGCTGTTTTATAGACCGTCTGTTGAAATAACGTTTCAATGTCTAATCTAATCCTAGACCGCTAAAAAAACCTTGGTCATTTTTTGACCAGTTATAACCCATTTTTAGACGGCCATATTTTAGACGCCTACTTGCCTGAAAAATGCTAAATGGCCTGTTCTTCACTGTGCTATCCAAAGACATGAAGGCTGAAAAGTCCCTGAAATATCCAATATATACAGTTTTTAGCCCAGTTAGTTTTATTCTTGGCTCAGCTATTGGAAAAAGCTACTTTTACTCAAGTAACCAAAAAAAATGGGAGTAACTCTCCTAGCACTGCCACACACACACACACACACACACACACACACACACACACACACACACACACACACACACACACACACACACACACACACACACACACACACACACACACACACACACACACACATTTTAGTGGCCTGTTATGTTTTTCTATTGGCTGTTGGTTGTCATGGCCACCAGTTCCCATCTGATGTTATATGGGAGTTCAGACCGCTGCAGACGGTACTGAATAACTGCCAGCTTGCACACACACACAAACGCACACACGCACCCAGGGACAGGCAGGATTTCCTAAAGCCGCCATGCTGAATTATAGGATCTCCCTCCTCGGCCCCCTGCAGGGAGATTCTGGGGGCTCATCCACTTTGTTTGCTTTATTTTGCCACACATCATTATCTCACGGCTGGGGAAAGAGAATCCGGGCGGTGTGTAATTTGACGTTTGCGAGTGATGAGGTCCCGCGCTTGTGTCTCTCTCTCTCTCTCTCTCTCTCTCTCTCTCTCTCTCTCTCTCTCTCTCTCTCTCTCTCGCACGCAATCAGCTGTCTCTCTGTGGCCTCCCGGTGCTCTGTGGCCATTTCCTGTCCAACACAAACAGCGGACTTAGCGGTATTATGTGTGGCGGCCACGCAACGCTTCGGTTCTCAACCTCTTCATGGATCGGGGGCTACAGGGTGACCAGCAGTGGCGTGCACAGATAGACACTAGGGGGTGCTAGAGCACTGGACAAATGTGCCCTTTACTGTACAGTGTACACTACAGTATGTGGACCATGGTGACATTGATCAATTATTGATAAAAAAAGCTTCTAATATATTATTTAGGCCCCAAAATCTATAAATCTCACACTATTAAGGCAACCGGCCGGTTCCACGTGCTGCACAAGGAGCCCTTTTTTTACTTGAGCACCTGCCCCTCTAAATGTCTGTGCACGCCACTGGTGACCATGCAGAATCCAGACTGTTCATTTGAGGGACAGTCTAGTGTCGCTTGTGTTCATGGGAGAAGTGGGACAGGATGGGGGTTAGCAACATATTAGATGCCTTAATGTCATATTTGGCCATAATTAGGCCTTATATTGTCTATCATTTTGTTATTAAACCCCTCTGACGTCTCACTTTTTTTGTTTTAAAACCCATTCAGGGCCCTTTAGGTGTTTTGACCATTATTTTTAAACTTTAGCTCTTGAAAAATATGTTTTGACCATTATTTTTAAACTTTAGCTCTTGAAAAATAGCAGATCTACAAGCTCATAGCGCGGCAAGCTTGTAGATCTGCTATTTTTTCAGAGCTTCTTTCAGAGAATTCTTTCAGAGCGGACATATTTTTCATATTTAAAAAATGCTAATTTTGGTCATGGGTGGTATGGCCGACTTGGTGCCGTAGCCCAGGGGTTCTCAACCCATGGGTCGCGACCCCTCGGGGGGTCGCCAAATTATTTTAGGGGGTCCCCAAATTATTTAAAAAAAATAGCAGACCTACAAGCTCGTAGCGCGCCACTCGGTGGCGCGCTATGAGCTTGTAGATCTGCTATTTTTCAATAGCTAAATTATAACATAATGCTTAAAACACCAAAAGGGGTTCCCGCCCAAAATGGGTTAAGGTTATTGTAGCAGTCAATTTATATTGGGGGTCGGGAGGGGGCGGGGCGGGGGTCCTGAGACATTGCCAAAGCATTTCCGGGGGTCCCCGGCCAAAAAGGTTGAGAACCCCTGCCGTAGCCTATAGGGGATATTTCTCATATTTTCATGGCGGTCCGCAACCAAATTCAGATAATTCTGAGGGTCCTTGACGTGAAAAACATTTAATGTTGAGTACCACTGACATAGAAACATTAGGTTTCAGAAAACTTTTCTTTTCAGACATTTTTTTTTAGAATTGGCCTCAGGTCAAAATGTTTTGTTTTTTTTAATGCTAATTTTGGTCATGGGTGGTATGGCCGACTTGGTGCCGTAGCCTATAGGGGATATTTCTCATGTTATTATAACAGTCCATTTCGACCTGAGGACGATTCTTAAAAAATTTCTTCTAAATCCAAAAAGTTTTCTGAAAAACCTAATGTTTTTATATGTCAGTGGTACTCAAACCTTTTCATGTCAAGGACCCCCAGAATTATCTGTATTTGGCCACTGACCCCCATCTGAAAATATGTAGTTGCAGGGACCCCCCAGAAGCAAAGATTTGAGTTAAAAACGTTCACTCTGAAATAATATATATTCAAAGATTTGCGCCACATTGTTGCGATCTTTCAAAAATAGCAGACCCACAAGCTCGTAGCGCGGCACTCGGTGCCGCGCTATGAGCGCTATGAGCTAGATCTGCTAACAGCTAAAGCATATTATAATGCTTAAAACACACAGTTTCTTCAATGCTCACTCCAGTAAAAGTGGGCGCTCGGCCATCACCTTGCGGAACGCATGCTGATTGAACGTATAGGTTGTCCCTCGCCGCTCCGCCCCTATTAGGCAAAGTTGAATTTTACTACGAGACCGTTAATGCATAACGGCGATGCTAACGCCTTCCTTAATTTACAAGCCCTGTAAGAGTAATGTCCAGTCGTAAATCGCGAGTTGTACCGATCTTATTAAAGACAGGCTGTAAAATGAGTTATGGATTATGTCTCCACTCTACTCTATAGCTGCTGCAAAGCTGCCACCTGGCAGCAGCACTTACTCTTATTGTTTTTGGCAGCAAATTTATATTTTAGTATTAGTCATAGTCTTTGGAATTAAACTTTTTAGTCACCTGGGATGTTTTAGTGTTAGTCTAGTTTTAGTCGACTAAATATCATGAGATTTTAGTCGACAAAATCTACAGTTGATTTAGTCGACAATCTCTTGTCCACTACTCCCTTCCTAACATTTTATTTTTTTAGTATTTGTTGACCAAATTTTCAAAATATTTAGTCTTAGTTTTCGTCATCATAGCTTAGTTTTCATTTAGTTTCCATTTAGTTTTCGTCAGTGAAAAAAGGTAGTCGACGAACATTTTTCGTCGTACTATTAGTCAACGAAATCAACACTGACTTACTGTAACAGAGCAGTGTTTCGTCGACTAAAACGATGACGAAAAATGCTCGTCGATTACTTTAATTTTTCATTGAGCAAAACGAAATAAAAAGTATAGCTGGAGTATGAATAGACGCCTTAACAGACGACGTCACACTGATAAGCAACAGCATGTGCGCGCATAAAGGCAGCAGAAAAACACCACCTCTCATAAGATGCAATGGAAAAGTTCTAACTGCACTCACGTGTAAAAAATGCCCCATCTAACTTTTAGATGCTGTTTTTATCCCAGTGTGGAGGAAGAATGATTAGGATTAGAATTATTGCTCTTCTCTTCCTTCCTGCAAAAGTACAGTATGGCTTATAACGTGTGTGTTAAGGACATATGGGTGGGGTGGATTGGCCCCCACCCCTCCCATGGTGTGGTACATCAGAACTATCTACACAATGCCAACACATTGACTCCCCAGGACACCTTTGGTGATGTCCTGGACAATCTACTAGTGCTCTGCCCACCCCCCGTGATCGCAATCAGGATTCCCTTTGGACAAGGCTACCGACAACAAGGACGACGACGCGGACGACCCATGCAACGCCCCTTCCCAGCCGGAATCATCGGGAACGGCCACACACCTGCCATGCAGCAGTACTTCAATGGATGGGACCCACAGAACCTGCGCTTTGGAGGAGCCGCTCGGATGCCTCCTCCTGTCCTCCTCCATACCGAAGATGGGAGACCGGGGGGCGCAGCAACCACCAAATACCCTCCTATTCAACGTTTTGCCCCCTAACCAGCGCTATCAGGTCACGGTTGTGCGGACCTGGATTCGTCCGGATTCAGTGCAGCTGTATCTCGGCTGATCCCCCCCCCCCGGCTGTGAAGAGGGGAAGAAGACGTCCATGTTTGAGGACGTCCAAGGACTGATGTTAATTTTAGGCACTGTTCAATATATGTATATTGTGTATTTATTACTATACCATTTGCCTGGTCCTTTTATGGAGAAATAGTTTTTTTTTGTTTAACCCATTTTGACCTGAGATCAGTTTCTAAAAATGTCTTCTAAATCCTGACAGTTTTCAGAAAAAGCTATGTTTCTATGTCAGTCGCTCTTTGATTTTTCAAAGGTAGCGGACCTACAAGTTCATGCCGCGCTGTGGACTTGTAGGTCTGTTGTAAAACTTGGCATGTACAGTTCGGATGTGTACTACTAGCCCTCACAGATGCCCAAATATTTATTGTTTTTGTTGGGTTAAAAGTATTTGTGCAGTTAGGCAAATACATTTCATTTTGTCTATTAAGATTTATTGCAAGGATGGATGTTAAATGGGTTTCCACCTTGAATGTTAATTTTAGGCACTGTTACTGTTGTTTACTATTACTATACTATTTTTTACTATACTTGTGAGGGCCATTTGCCTGGTTTATGGAGAAATTGTTAATTTTTATTTTTTTTAGTATTATAGACATGTGTGATAACAGCTAAAGGAATCACTTCTCCATTATCCAGATTCTGGTTGTATTTCAGCCATTGCTTCAAATGACACATGGGCATTAACGGTACACAGTGTCATCTTTGAATGTGCTGAACATTTTGAACAAAACAAGTCTTCTTCCAAACAAACCACATCTTAAATTAGAAAAGAACAGCAATGATTGTTTCTTATCAACTAAACAAGCTTCACAGCTGCATATATCCCCACATGCTACAAACCTTGTTTTCCAGTCATTCTAACATGGATGGTTTATAGGCTTACTTACTTAGGTTAACCGTTTAAATTGAGTAATTCAATTGTTGGGTTGATGAGGTCACCAGAGATGAGAACGGCTTGAAGTAGAATATGTACTGAATTTCGTTTATTAAGATTTATTGCTGTGAATAAAAAAAAAAGGGAAAAAAAAAAGGATTAGAATTATTGTGATCTCTCGCCCTTGAAATATATAATCCATTGGTTTCTGTTGTGTTTGAACAATAATAGCAATTCAAAACAGTTGCCCTCAAAACCACACCTCCAGTCGCTGTCATAAGAACAGGAGGTGCGCTCATGATCACGGCAGCAGAGCCTGGTTGTCCACGGCTGCACACGCACCTGCAGCCCATCAAGTATAATTTATGCTTCGTCCCGCGATGGTGTCGCCCACGCAGACCTCTACACTCACAATAGTCGCAAACGTGATGCGATGTGAGCTTGTATATCAGCTGTTCTCTATCGTGTTCGAGACTGGCTCTCCACTACATATTTTCAATATGTACAGGAACTGGCCCCACGGGGCAGTGTCCGTGGATATCTCTTTAAGACACATCTTCTATGGTGGCCCTGCCCAGATGCCAATCAGCGGGCTATTTAAGCCCCATCTGGGCATGGCCACTTCGATTTTTTGATTTCCACGAGAGCAGACGTTTCGTGTATCTCAGCAGTTTTGACACTTATTAAACAATATACAGAACATACAGCTGCGTGGCACACAGTCCGCAAAGAAGAGAGACGGTCGTCTCGACGACTCCTCTCAGGGCGCCGCGTAGCTCCACAAATAACAGCAAACAAGCTGAGTGCCGAACCCGCTGGCGGAGGAAGCCTCAGTCTTGTCCGTGCGTTCGCTTCCCTGGTGAAACCTGACCTCGTTGGGGGAAACCTTGTGACGGCGCTCGGTGTGGCCAAAGGGTCCCAAGTGTGAAACCGACCTCGTTGGTGGAGCCTTGATTCCCTGGCTGCATAAGCGGTGTGAGACCCTGAGCGAAACCGACCTCGTCGGTGAACCTCCTGGTTAAACATCGCGGCTGTACACCGCTGCGGCGGCCGGCGGGGGAGAACCCAGAGAGAGCTGACCCAGTTGGCGGATCTCTGAGGCCATCTGCTGTCGCTGATCGCTGCCGCCGCGGTCCGTCCGGACCACACGGCAGAGAGTGAGACAAGCTCACCAGAGTAAACAAACAGATTCCAGCGTGCTCCAACTTCCTCATTGACAGGTTGGCATGAGCGTCATAGTGTAGGAAGGAGGCGCGTCAGGGACGGCTGCCCAGACTGCACTGTGCCTCATGGTTCACAAGAGGGCGATGTGGCTCAAAGATCAGGAGACAAAAACTCCCGATGACCCACAGCGTCAGGCGCTGCAAATCGCTTACTCTGTCACAATTGGTTCTGGTTAATATATACTTATATGCTTATAAGTATGAAAATGGCGATCTACAACAACACACTATGCATGTGGACTTGTAGGCCGACTTGAATTATATACAAAAGTTTGGAGGGCTCCAGTGTGCTTACATCGTTTTGTGCTAGAGCGCCTCAGAGCGGCCTAGCAGTTTATGTGCAACCTCTTTCAGAAAAAAGAAAGGTCCATAACTCTGCTGGTGACACAAAACAAACGGTGGACATTGATTTGGTATGGACGTCTGTCCTCCTAACAAAGAGAGAGCACACTGAGAGTCCCGTGCCATGGGGATGTCTTAGGGTACCATGTTGCCTTGATTCATGGATGCAGCATTGTGAGATTCTGCATAGGGTAGATTGTGACCCCTCACGTTCAAGCAATTACTATGTGCCCACTCCCTGTTGAGCACAGTCCAAACAGTTAAAATATGTGTACAATACAATAAGTATATACATATATATATATATATATATATATATATATATATATATATATATATATAATAAAGAATATAGCTATATATAGAATATATTAATATATCTATATAGAGATAAGAGGAGATGGAAACAGAGGGGTTTCTCAGGCTGCATGTGGAGCTTATATGCCCACAGAGGATGGCCATGTTTCTGCCCTGCCTGGTATGGACAGGTCTGTAAAGAGGGATTTGGTGAGATTTTCGTGAGACTACTTACGAGTGTCGGCAGCCTATTAATGCACTACAGTGTGCAGTTTAGGGAGTGAGCGTTGAGTCGCCCTCTCGGGGTAGCTGTTGTGTCTCGTTTGTAGGGGAGACTAACAAAATCCCTTGGGGTCAGACGGCCATTATAGCACACTATACAGGCGTATTGTTTATTGTTTATTGAATGGATCCCCATTAGCTGACGCCGGGGCGACAGCTAATCTCCCTGGGGTCCATATAAAATACATACAAAAAGTACATAGATACATGTATTGTTGGTCTTGCGCCAGATTACGCGCCTGTGATGTAGTTCGGTATTGTGGATCTGGGTTCAGTGACACAAACAGAACGTGCTGGGTCAGTCGAATGTTCCCTTTATGCTGGGCAGTCATCATAGCACACTATACTGTCGTATTGCTGGCGGGGGCGTCAGCTTACGCGACCGTGGTGTAGTTCTGTCTGTGGATCTGGTTCCCCAGTGACACAGACATGACGTGCTGGGTCTGCCCGGAAGTATGCCCGAATCTCAGCCATTGGCACACTATATGGCGTATTGCTGACAGGGTCAGCTCATGCGTCCGTGGTGTAGTTTCACGGTGGAGTTCAGTAACACAGCGGAGCGTGCTGTGACTGTCGGGCAGAGCACACTATACGGCGTGTCACGGCAGGGCCGTTTACGCACCTAGGTGTGACTCTGCGTGGTAGAATCCGGTTACCGGTTTGAAACCACAGAGAAAGCTCTTCTCATCCAGAGAAGTCACAAACTCAGGGCTATCTAGGCGCAGCTAGCCAACACAGCTATGTTTTCAATGCCGCCAGCACCTGCTTACACATGGCACTTCGGTGACCATAAGGGCCCTGACCTTATGGAGGAGCTACAGCAACTGGCTTCAGGCTCCCCAGGCAGTGGCAGCGCAAGACTATTCGGGTGCGGCGCCATCTGTGGTTGCCACAGTCCGAGCTGCGGCAGGAGGGCCAAGCTCGTCCAGTGAAGCTGCCTATTTAGCCATTGGCCTTTTTTAGGCCAGGAGGTCAGGGCAACAAGCTAAGAAGGCTTGTGCAGATGACCAGATGCAGGAGGCGATGGCAGGAATGCTTCACCACGAGCAACTTGCCTCGACAGCTCCCCAAGCTGCGCAACCCCAGTTAGGTTTGGCAGTGCCGATTGGCCTCCGGTTGGAGGCCAACCGGCGGGGTATGGCTAGACGTGCTCAGCGCGCTGAGCCCACTCCTCAGTCCTGACAGTTCAGGGAACCCAGCCCCCGCCTGTTGTCTCTCGAGACAGTGGCTGTCAATTCAGGTGGACTCCTGGGTAGGTTCCACCATGTCTTAGGTGGGTTGTATGCTACATACAACACTCCCCGGTCAAGGAAGGGCTAGGGTTTGACAGGCCGGCCTCCGAGGCGACTGGCCTGAAATGGGTCGGACCATTTCGTATGGGTTGCACCATTTTGTATGGGTCGCGAGTTTCCTACTTTACATTTATTTTTTTAATGATGCCAATCAAATCATCACATTCCGTGGTACACACAAAACACACTGGAAGAACTCCAAAAATCCATTAGACAATGGGGAAAAATACTCATTTTTTTTTAGATATCTTTTTTGGCTTTGTCTGCCTTTATTGATAGGTTGAAAGTAGACTGACAGGACATGGCCGGCGGCATGCCGTCAGGCTGGCTCAGCAGCCTAGGTGCCCGGACGGTTGTTGGTCTCGAGCTAAACACTTTGGCAAACACTGAAGTAGGGCATACAAAAACCAAAAAGTTGATAATGAAGCTACCAGGATATATGGAGATACAAGGTTTCTGAGTACAGCGGGGGCGAGCAGACTCTTTGCCAAGATCAAGCACCAGAACTATAGGAACTTTTCTAAGTTTATTGCTGCATGATTTAACAACAGACCTCGGGGCCAAGACGAATCAATAATGCATCCAACTACAGTCTATTTTCTTTGTTATTCCTCATTCGGATTTTGCCAATGAAAAGTTTTTGTCAGTTTGAGAAAGGTTCGTGGTTCCCTTTCTTAATTTGTCTGGTAACAATTATCTCTCTCTCTCTCTCTCTTGCTGCTCCCTTTCTGTTTCTGTCTCCTCTCGCACGCACGCACGCACGCACACTGGCTCACACTCATACTTCACGGTGGATCTGGATAGATTCCGGCCAAGCAGAGCACGAAGCCAAACTTGAGATATTGAAGAAAATAAATATTGTCGTTAATTTGTGAAGGCATGATCCTTTTCAACGGGGCTACAACGATACGATAACATGAATTGAGACTGACTGTGGCTTGGTTCAGCCAACATCAGAGAGAGAGAGAGAGAGAGAGAGAGAGAGAGAGAGAGAGAGAGAGAGAGAGAGAGAGCACCAGATGAAGTATCTGATTGTGGAGAAGTCATTGGACACTGCACAGCGAGAGAGAGAGAGAGAGCAGAGATGTAAAGTAACTAAGTACATTTACTCAAGTACGCTACAATGTTGAGGTACACTTGCTTTTACTTGAGTTATTTCCACTTTTGAATACTTTATATTTTTACTCCACTACGCCTCAGAGGCAAACGTTGTACTGTTTTTACTCCAATACAACTATTTGACAGCTTTAGTTTTTAGTTACTTTGCCGAGTAATATTACAAAAAAATACACTGGCCACTTAAGCCATAATATTTAATCCTTTGGCTCTTAAAAAAAATAGCTGATAAAAAAACCAGAGCCTTTAGATCAGCTATTTTCCAAAAGGTTTGACAAATTTTGCCATGCGGTACTGTAAGCCATGAAGCATTTGATTTATTGTTTTATAACAGGCCTTCTACTTGTAACAGAGTATTGTTTTGTATTGTGGTATTGTTACTTTTACTATGCCTGGAGTCCCGGCGGAGCCTCTTTGCCACCGAGGCCCAGGAACTGCTCCGCAGGCACAACACCAGCTGAAACCTCCACGGCTAGAACCGTCCAGGCTTCACCACAGTGTCGTTTTCACAACACCAGCTGAAACACTCCACGGCTAGAACCGTCCAGGCTTCACCACAGTGTCGTTTTCATCCACTAATACTATGACGAAAAATGTTCGTCGACTACCCTTTTTTCACTGACGAAAACTGAATAAAGAATGATGACTAAAACTATGACTAAATATACTGTTGATTTTGTCAACAAATAAAAGCTACGAGGCTAAAATGTCAGGGAGGGACTAGTGGACAAGAGATCCAGTAGAAGTCATTTTACACTTGGTTGCATGCTGAAAATAGCAGATCTACAAGCTCACAACGCGACTAAATCACATGTAGATTTAGTCGACTAAAACTAGACTAACGTACACTAAAACATTCCGGGTGACTAAAATGTGACTAAAACTAAATGAAAACCATTCAAGAGACTATGACTAAAACTAAAATAGAAATTTGCTGCCAAAAACGACACTGCTTCACCACTTCTACAATCGAGGACCCCACAGATGGTCCTGGCCAGCAGCACCTTCCTCGATCTGCCACGTAAGGAGTGGACAGCAACCCACCCTTCCATCGCCTGAGGACAGGTGTGGGACGTTTCGGGTGCAGCGATGCAGATAGAAGCGGCGTCTCACAGACAGTGCCCACACTGTGAATGAGGGGATCCACTATACAGCTTGTGTGGAACACGTGATGACCAGCTGCCCCAAAATACCGGCCCACCAAATGATCAGATCGTGGCTTAATCGACCTAGACGATTCAATGACACACTGGACTGGCTTGCTGTAACAGAGCCCTAAGGCCCGACTCACACCTTTCGATCTAGCATACAACATTGATGCATGCTAGATGTAAGCAAGATGTAAGTGTCATGGCCGCCCCAATGCATTTCCAATGGAAGTCACATGGTTTGATACAACATTGTGGACTACAAGCTGTTGTATGGCTTTCGGCTGTGTTTCGACTGCCCCCCTCCCCCTCATACAACACAAATGTTGTGTCAAACCATGTGACTCCCATTGGAAATGCATTGCGAGCTTGCATCAGCTATACATCTCATACAACAAGCATACATCAATCTGTTGCGAAGGTGTGAGTCAGGCCTAAGGCTGAGCTCACACCTTTAATGCAATTCTCGTGCTCGTTGGATCAATGCTGTGTAGTATCATGGCCGCCCAATGCATTTCCAATGGAGGTCACATGGTTTGACACAACATTGTGTTGTATGAGGGGGAGGGGCGCAGTCGAAACACAGCTGAAAGCCATACAACAGACCCCTCCCCCTATGTTGTGTCAAACCATGTGACCTCCATTGGAAATGCATTGGGCGGCCATGACACAACACAAAATGCATCCAACGAGCACAGAGCATTGCATTAACCGTGTGAGTGCACCCTAAGGGTGCACTCATACAACAAGCATACATCAATCTGTTGCGAAGGTGTGAGTCAGGCCTAAGGCTGAGCTCACACCTTTAATGCAATTCTCGTGCTCGTTGGATCAATGCTGTGTAGTATCATGGCCGCCCAATGCATTTCCAATGGAGGTCACATGGTTTGACACAACATTGTGTTGTATGAGGGGGAGGGGCGCAGTCGAAACACAGCTGAAAGCCATACAACAGACACTGGACTGGCTTGCTGTAACAGAGCCCTAAGGCCCGACTCACACCTTTCGATCTAGCATACAACATTGATGCATGCTAGATGTAAGCAAGATGTAAGTGTCATGGCCACCCCAATGCATTTCCAATGGAAGTCACATGGTTTGATACAACATTTTGGACTACAAGCTGTTGTATGGCTTTCGGCTGTGTTTCGACTGCCCCCCTCCCCCTCATACAACACAAATGTTGTGTCAAACATTTAGGGTGTGAGTGCACCCTAAGGCTGAGCTCACACCTTTCATGCAATTCTCGTGCTCGTTGGATGCTCGTTGGGTTGTGTCATGGCCGCCCAATGTATTTCCAATGGAGGTCACATGGTTTGACCCAACATTGTGTTGTGTGAGGGGGAGGGGAGCACGACTGCGCCCCTCCCCCTCACACAACACAATGTTGGGTCAAACCATGTGACCTCCATTGGAAATGCATTGGGCCGCTGGGCGGCCATGACACAACACCCAACGAGCACAGAGAATTGCATTAACCGTGTGAGTGCACCCTAAGGGTGCACTCACACGCATTCGACTGTGCCCCTCCCCCTCATACAACACAATGTTGTGTCAAACCATGTGACCTCCATTGGAAATGCATTGGGCGGCCATGATACTACACAGCATTGATCCAACGAGCACAGAGAATTGCATTAACCGTGTGAGTGCACCCTAAGGACACATGCTATAGACAGACAAAGTTATACTTTTACTTAAGTAAAATACCGGTCAATCTTTTTTTAGAGGGAGAGTGTGAGAGACTGCTTCCACTCTGGTAGTGTGTGACTTGATGAAGAGGGACACGAGTGCTTAGTTTGGCCTACAAAGTGACAAACCCAGCTCTGAGGGGGTGTAAGACGAGAGCTGTTGCTACACAAAGTCTTCAAAGAAACAACGCAATTGTCAAAGCTCAAGTTGCCAGGAAGGGTTAGATGTAACTAAATCATTTAACGCATTCTTGACGGGAACCCCTTTTGGTGTTTTTTAAGCATTATGTTATACGATCTCCGAGTGCTGCGCTACGAGCTTGTAGATCTGCAATTTTTTTGAAAAATATTTGAATATGCTTTTCAGAGTTTTAAACTCAAATCTTTGCTTCTCGGGCGGTCCCTGGAACAGATGGGGGTTGGCGGCCAATTTACATATTTTTGGAGGTCCTTGACATGAAAATGTTTGAGCACCATTGACATAGAAACATGAGGTTTTTCAAGAAAACTGTCCGGATTTTAGAAGACATTTGTAGAATCGTCCTCAGGTCGAAATGGGTTAAGTCCGTATTTGAATGGGATGTGTGTATAGTGTGTAGCGTGGGGGTAATTCTGGGTTGTTTCAACTTGCGCAGCTATTAGCGGCTCATGCTAATAATACGGAGCATGCTGTTTGACTTGGCTGTCACCGTCTGTCACCTCAGAGCGCTAAACCCTGTTGGATGGACGGACGGGGCTCTGGGAGAATAAGTAACCGGACTCAAGTAAAAGCAGCAATGCCAAGTCCTGCATGTTGTACTTAGTTACTTTCCATCTCTGCTCTGTATATGCATGTTTGGGTTTCTGCAGTGCCTGAGCAGACCACAGACCTGTCTGTAACGGTGTGTGTGTGTGTGTGTGTGTGTGTGTGTGTGTGTGCGTGCGTGCGTGCGTGCATTTCTACTCTTTCTGTGAATTTTTAAATGAACACCCTACTGTAGGCTACTTGATCATACTGCAGCGTCACACAAAAGCATCACAAGTAGAAGATATACAAGCTCGAAACACATCACATTTGGAATGACGAAGAATAGGGAGGAAGTAAAGTTGTGAACAACACACGCATGAAGCTTACCTTGTCTGCGTCTGCTTTATTCATTACGAAAACAGATTTTAGTGGGTTCCACTTGCTGCCTTAAGTAAGGGCATTTCTTATGGGTTGATTAACACAGGTGTGTTAGAGCAGTGCAGAGCAGTCTAAGGCTTCACTCACACCTTCACATCTAGCATACAACGTTGTTGGATGATAGATGTAAACAAAGGGTAAGTATCATGGCCGCCCCAATGCATTTCCAATGGAAGTCACGTGGTTTGACACAATTTTTTTGTTGTACGGCTTTCGGCTGTGTTTCGACTGCCCCCCTCCCCCTCATACAACTAAAATGTTGTGTCAAACCATGTGACTTCCATTGGAAATGCATTGCAAGCTTGCATCAGTAAACAAGTCTCATGCATCAGCTATACATCAATCTGTTGTGACCCTGTGAGTGAAGCCTATAGGCTTCACTCACACCTATACATCTAGCATACAACAATGTTGCATGGTAGATGTAAACAAAGGGTAAGTGTCATGGCCGCCCCAATGCATTTCCAATGGAAGTCACATGGTTTGACACAACATTGTTGTTGTACGGCTTTCGGCTGTGTTTCGACTGCCCCCCTCCCCCTCATACAACAAAAATGTTGTGTCAAACCATGTGACTCCCATTGGAAATGAATTGCGAGCTTGCATCAGTCAACAAGTCTCATGCATCAGCTATACAACAATCTGTTGTGCAGGTGTGAGTGAAGCCTCAATGAGATTTGCTCGAGGTAAGATGGGTTCTTCAGCACACTGTATTTTCAACAAGAGTCTATGTTTACTGTGATACCGTGAATGATAGGCCTATAGGCCTACTGGTTCTTCTAAACATGTATGTTTACTGTGATACCGCCATACCGGGGTGGCTGTGGCTCAGGAAGTAGAGCAGGTCGTCCAATGATCCCTGGGTCGGCGGTTTGAATCCCGTCTCCTCCTGTCTACATGTCAAAGTGTCACTGAACCCTACATTGCCTCCAATGAGTTGGTCGGTGTGAGCTTGCCACCATTGGTGTCTGAATGTGGGAAGTGAGGACGCTGGCGTTGACTGTTCGCCGCTTCACCTCCCAATGTATGAATGAATGGACCATTGTAAAGCGATTTGAGCACTTGGAAAAGTGCTATAAAATGCAATTCATTATTATTATTATACCGTGATGAATGCTGGTTGTTCTAATCATGCTAAATGTAGTCCCTATATACTACATGAAGTAGTAGTGATACTGTGTATATGTTTTCAAAACCGTATATTGTTTACAACAAACTGCTGCTAATTCTGTCGTAGATGTGCTGAGGCTTGGGTGTTACGTAGGAGAAGTGGCTGACCAGAGACTTGTGTGTATTCTTACCACCAGGTAGGCCTACATATTGTTTTGTTTTATGTCATTGTATTGTATTGTATTGTATTGTATTGTATTGTATTGTATTGTATTGTATTGTATTGTATTACAGTATGTTTATGGATAGTTAGAATAGGCCAGTCTAAATACAATTTGCCCAAGACGTGCTAATGGAGGCTTGGATGTGTTACACCCAAATAAGTGACTGACAACAGACGTGTGTATTCTTAACCAGTATAAAAGCTGTCAACAGAGAGAGAACTCAAAAGTCAAAGTCAAGTCAAAGTTGTTCGCAGATCGAACGTTGTATGCTGTAGTGTACAGTATAGGCATCGACAGTATACACTTAAAGTTCCAAATGTAGAAGTGCTCATTATACAAGAATGTTTTCAGAATGTATACAGTAGCCTATATGTAACATAATATTGAAATTTGCAGTTTGAGCTCATAAGTATGAACCAGGGCTGAAGTTGTTAAACATAATGTGTTACGGATAATAATCAGAGAAATGTACTATTTTAAAACATTTTAAACATCTACAAGCTAACAACGTGTCGATGTAGATTGGCTAGTTGAACTAATTTTAAATGTTTTAAAATAGTAAAAAAATGTCAAATAAGTTTAGGGATAAGGGGTAAGGGGTGGCGCAATTGATGGAGCACATAATCTACAAAGTAACTGTAGTGTTACTTTAAAAAAAAAAAGTATAATATTTGCCATTGAGATATGGAAGGCCCTTATGGAAAGTACAGTCAAAAGCATTTTTGTACTTGGTTACTTTAAGTTCCACCACTGGATGACTGTGACAGCCACGTTATAATGTAGGGTTACACTCCAAAAACACACGTATAGAGGCAGATGCCCCCCCCCCCCCCCCCCCCCCCCCCTTAAAAAACACCCAGAGTGTCTGGGTATCCTAATGCCTCCTCTCCCACTCGGCTCCTATTTTTTCGCTGAGAAATCAGGTACGGTTTATTCCGCTGGCAAACGGAGGGAAGCTAACAATGTGGGAGATGTTGGCGGCGGCAGACTATAATAGTCAGTCAGTGTTGTGCTTGGGGGGCGAACAAGAAGCGCTGGCAGCGCGCGGAGTCGATGATTGACCGTGCATGAGCTCCTCAGCTCTGGGAGAAGCAGAGGTGATAATGACCGCCTTGATGTCGGTTCACCCCCAACATCTGACTGACTTCATTCGGGGTAATTTTATTCTGCACACGGACGGCTCCTCAAAGCCCCGGCGATGCCCCAAAGTGCTCTAGTCTAAATCACTTAACCCATTTAGGCCTGACGTCAAAATAAAAAATAAATCTTCTAAATCCTCCAGTTTTCTGAAATAAATATTTTCACGATTTTTCAAAAATAGCAGACCTACAAGCATGAGCTTGTAGATCTGCTATTTTTCAATAGCTAAAGCATAATATAATGCTAACACCAAAAGGGGTTCCTGCCCAAAATGGGTTAACCCCCCCCCCCCCCCCCCCCCCTTGTCTGAGTCAGAGTATCGATATATAAGTAGAGGAGAGAATTTGAATGGCTTCATTTCGGGACTGTGACCACAGATAACACATTCTGCTGAGTAAATTTCGTTATTAGATTGTGGAGTGGCTCCAATGTTGATCTCGGGACTTCTTGTGTTGTGGGCCAGCCTGCATGTGATGTCAGTCATAATATAACAGAGATTCCCAGGCTGCGGCTTGTGAGGGTATCACAAGTGACTCGTGAGCCCCCAAATAATTGACCAAATACTCAAGTTACAATTATGATATGATATGATATGATATGATATGATATATGATCTCTCGTCAGGTAAATCATGTCCAAAAGTGTTACTTTCAGTATTCTAAACAGTGTCACACAAAAGCTGTAGTATATGATTCAAATGTATTTTTTGACGAAATTGTCAGTATATTTAGTCGTACAGTTTTAGTCATCATAGCTTAGGTTTTATTTTGTTTTTGTTTTGTTTTCGTCTGTGGGAAAAAAAGGGGTAGTCAATGACAAACATTTTTCGTCACGGTTTTAGTCGATGGAATCAACACCTGCGTGCGTGCGTGCGTGCGTGCGTGCGTGCGTTAGGAGAGTTCCTGCATATACTTCTTGAGGGGGAAACCGGAGCCTGCAGCCTCCAAAGTGGACAGAGTACAGAGTCGCGTAGAGGAGGAGAGAGGACAAAGACCCTGCAGCTCCCTAACAGCCATGTAATGGATGTGAGCATCTCCTGGGGGTCCGACCCCCCCATGTCCGGGGGTTCCTAATAAGAGGCTATAAGCTGCTCACACACACGCACACGCACATGCACACGCACACAGATCAGGGAGGCGGGGAAATGAGACACTGGCTATGGCCTCCCTCTGTGAACATTCCACTCTGCCATCCACATAGAGGCCTTCCAGAGAACTGTCATATTATATAGGTGGGAGTATAAGTGGAAATAAGTACTTTTATTTGTATTACTGAAGTAAAAGTACCATGATGTCGTTGCTGTCGGGAAAGAAACTGCTTATTTCCACATGTTTTCTTTTTTTGGTAAATGAATGCCGCTATACTTGATCACACTGCAGCGTCTACTTTTACTACTACTTTTTACTATTTTGGAATTTGGATCCTGAAAAGTTACAGTTTTGGGACATATGAGGTTTCCACCCGACAGAGACGATATAAATGTACAATGTTAAAAGTAAAAAGTCCTGTATTCAAAATTTCACTTGTTTTACTAGAATATATATATTTGGATACAAACTTTCCAAAGTAAGAGTAGTAAAAGTGCCCACATTTCTTTTTAAACAAATTCATAATCTTTCAAAAATAGCCAATTTACAGGTAAGACAGGTTGTGATTGGTTAATGATTTGTAATAATCTAAATCTGAAAGTAACTAATGCAGTAAAAAGCACAACATTTGCCACCGATATGTAATAGAGCTGAAGTTAAAAATTATATGAAAAAGAAAAATGGAAATACTGCAAGTAAAGTAAAAGCACCTTGAAATTGTACGTGAAACACTTAAGCTAAAGGAACTTATACTTCACTCCACTGGTAAAATTCAGGCCCCGCTCCTTCCCAGGGTTTTGGGATGGCCTTTGATTGCCCCCACCGCCCTCCCGCAACTGCTCTATATGAGTTGGGTGCTACCGACGGACGGACGGACGACGGGGGGGGGGGGGGGGGACAGGGCGGTAACCCGACACCCATGTTGTTATTGAAGTGATGCAACGGGGGGGCTGATGGCCAGGCTCATCGCGGTGGGCACAGATCCAGTGTCCGCGGGCCGCAGCGCGGCGGGGTCCGCCCCGTCTCCCCAGGGCCTTTTCTAAAAGACAGGGGCAGGTGTGTGACCGATCCAGAGGGGTTAAGGGGACAGTCTGAGAAGACGAAACCCCGGGCCAGGGATGACAGGCTCTTGGCTGGACTTGGGGACCGATTAGGGGGGGGGGGGCTGGTTGTGTTGGCAGCCGTTCTTCTCCTGTCACCGTCAAACCTCCGCCCCTGATCCCCCTCCCCTCCAAATGCACACAAGCCTTGACCTGTTTGATACCCATATAGTGCCTCCTCTGGCTTTTATTTTCTCCGATTTTTGACCACTTAAACCATATTATATGGTTTGCTGACAGGGGGTCTCCCGGGGGGTTCTAACGTTGGCCCACTCCTTTTCTCCCGCTTGAAAATCTCGTACGTTTTCGCTGCACACCCATCTGCACCGTCCCGCGCATGGATTTTCAGAGCATGTTCAAAAGGTTCATATAGGTTTAGCATTTGTAGTTCGCCACCGTCCACTTATTCCACTGGCCCAGCACACAGTCCGAAGAAAGAGAAAAGTATGAGACAAAAGAAAAAACACACAGGACAAGATCAAGAAGACTAGACTGGGACAACAAGAACACTGTCAGTTAGACACGACAGGAGGGAGTAGAAACTAAGCACGCGTGCAAGCACGAGCGCTTGCTTCGACATTATATATTTCATTTTATGCTGCCGTTCTTATTTTCAATGTTACTACACTGTATGCCTTTTGTAATCTCGGCATCAATGAAATTAAAGGTTGGATGAATGAATAAATGGATGAGTGTTATCAAACCTTCCGGGGACAACCACTTTTATTCTGTTTTTGTTTGCTTCCTAGCAAGCAAGGAGAAGGGAAGGATTGGTAGTTGTGAGTGTCACAGGGCCGGCCAAATCTGGGAACCCATTTGGTTATTCTTTTGCCTTTGGGGGGCACTACCTCCTCTTTTTAATATAAGTTTGGCTCCTTCCCTTATTTCTTAGTCCACTTCCTCCCGGGATCATCTGTGTTTATTCCTACTAACAACAACACTACATGTTTCGGGCAGTGCGGTGCTGACAGTGTCTGCTGTTGGCGGAATCTTGTCTTGAGAGATTAGGGCCGGCCCTAACAGGAGTCACTCTGAAAGGGGGGTGGGTTGATGGGAGTGGGGCGAGGTGGGGCAGAGTCACAGGCCATATGGGCGATGATGAGCCACAATGTGGGGAACACACAGTCCCTTAAGTCTCCGCTCCTCGGCCACAAGTGGCCATCGTTGTCATCGCCTCGTTTCCATTTCATTTCATCTCTCGGCGCCACCGGCCCCGTGCGCCACTGTGGGGGCAATATCTGTGGCATCGAGTTACACAGGAGGAGAGAGAGAGAGAGGGGCCCGGCTGTGCCTCTTTTATTATTTTCATGGGAACCCAAAGGACAGCGTATAGCTATGGTGCCGTGTGTGCATGTGCACTGTGCACCGCACAGCACCACACCGCACCACAGCGCACCGGGGGCTGAGAGGAGATTTATTATGAACGCTGCCGGGGGCAGAAACCCCTTATCTCCATGTTCATACTAACCTTTTGTGTTTTTTGACTACTTTTGACTCTTTTTTGACGTCACCCAAAAAGAAGCACATTCACAAGCTCTCAAAGCTTGTCGATCTGCCACTTTAGATGCTTTTGAATTTGAATCCCGAAAAGCGGTGGTGTAAAGTACCTATAGTACATTTACTGAAGTACTGATGTACAATTTTGTATTTGTATTTCCAATTTTCAGTAGGCCTACTTTTACTTCTACTCCAGAGGCAAATATTATACTTTTCCTCCACTACAATTATTTGAAAACTTTCGTTTTCAAGACTAGCTAATTTGTAGATTTGTAGTATTATTACAAAACATACATTGCCCACTTCAGCCCTATATATTTTGGCCATTTGAAAAATAGCTCTTTTTTTAAATATATATATATTTTTATACATTTTATACATTCTCAAACTTGTGAAATGGGACATTCTGCGTAAGTATGAGTAAGTCTCTTAAGTATATTTTGATATACTTTTGTACTTTCACTCAAGAACACTTGAGAGTTGATTACTGGACTTTTACTTGTAACACTTGTTACTTGTTTCCAGCGTAAGAGAGTGGTGACACGCTTTGATCTCGCCGAAAAGCGGGTACCTATGGGCGACAGTTCCAAACATTGCTCCTATGGCTGGAACTATTCCATTGAGATAGAATGAGCACTTCCGCATTCCATTGTTACAATGAGAGTCAACGGGAGTGTCATTACTCTCTTTTATACTACTCTGCGTGTTTCTACATTGCATGTATTGATACTTAGTAGTAAAACATGCGAGTATAGGCTATACTTCATCACTGACCCTACTTGATCACACTATACAGCATCACACAAAGGCATCAACATAACTTCTGCTGCTGTAATCCTGAAAAGCAAAACCGTTTTGGGACATGTGAGGTTTCCACCCAGACAGAGACGATCATGAATGCATGTGTAATATTGTGTTCCTCTAGCACCGAGGGACATTTAGCGCCTATCTGCGAATAGCATCGGAGGCTTACAGCAACAGACAGGGTCATTAATATCGGGGAGTGGGGTTTTTATGTGCTGTCATATCGCGTCAGCGGCAGCTGCGATCTCGATGGGAGATGAGCAGATGAGGGTGCAATGTTCGTCTTACAAAGTATCATCCCCCCCCCCCCAGCCCCCCGAAGAAAGAAAAAATCACACCCGTGTGAACTGAGTGGTGTAAGGTCTTATATAGACTGATCAGCTGTGGTCTGACGTAATGTCTGACGTAATTAAATCACACCCGTATGAACTGGGTGACCATAGCAACCATGATCATTTTTGAGTGGTGTAAACCACTCCTACAACTGGCTTTGTTAGTTTACGTGTCTGTCTGTCTGTCTGTCTGTGCTCAAAAAATGAGCACGATTGCTATGGTCACCCAGTTCACACGGGTGTGATTTCATTACGTCAGACATTACGTCAGACCACAGCTGATCAGTCTATATAAGACCTTACACCACTCAGTTCACACAGGTGTGATTTGTTTTGGTACGAACAGTCACGGGTACATTTCTTTTGGTACGAACAGACACGGGTACAAAGCCAGTTGTTGGAGTGGTTTACACCACTCAAAAAAGAAAGACAATTATTCACACTTGCTCTGCCGCCATTGTTACTTGAGGTCTTTATTGTGTAAGTCAATGTCTATGACGCCCAAGTTATGTATTTTTGGTCACGGACCACAACTCTGAAAAGGTTTTGTGTGAGAACTAGTGACAGATAGTTAGATTAAATAGTTAGTTAAAACATAGCCTACATTAAGTCTTTCAAGGCTCTGGGTGACAAAGCCAGACACTAAAGGGCGCTTGTCGCCACCATCGGAATGATACTCATTTGCATACTACAGGCAGGAAGAGGAAGTGGGGAAAAAGTGTTATCGTTTTCAGAAAAAGGGATTTGTCTCTGGCTTTTTTCCCAGACTGTGTTTTTGGTCAAAACAAGCTTTTTTTTTTATCTCTGGCCCCTGACTCATGAACCAATAATTGTGGTTGATTTTATTTTTTATTACATTTTTCAGGTGAAAGGAAAGATGTTCCTCTGCCTCCCACATGTAGCTTTGTTTACATCCTGGATGTAAACAAAAGTGGTGCAAGGTCTTATATAGCCTGATCAGCTGTGGTCTGACGTAATGTCAGTTACCATAGTAACCATGCTCATTCGTTTGGGCCCCACGTACAGGTACACACAAACACGGATACAAACAAAGCTGGTTGTTGGAGTGGTTTGCACCACTCAAAAAAAAAGGTAAAACCGCTGAAAACGATTGAATTAAATCATTAATACCTGACACAACGGGTTAGGAGTCCAGGGTCTGTGGTACTCTCGAGTCCATAGGAAGGCTGTCCCAAAGGTGCGGCGCTGCCGAGCAGAAGGTCCGCCTACTGTTTCAGACCGTACTGCTAGCTTACATAATGTCTTAAGAGTAGGACTCAAGTCCAGGATGTACAGATCATCAGTGGGTGTGAAGGCATTGGGTTCGTTTCCTCCAAAGAGGATGATACGATCTCCCATCATGCAACAGCACATATTAAACATTGGACATGGGCCTTTACCCTTGGCCTCAACCTTCTTCCAGGAGAGGGTCTCTGGACTGAATTTCCACAGATCATTGAAGTTCTGATTGTCGTTGCCACCTCCAAATATGTACAGCTCTCTGTTGTAGGGTAAGGATGAATGACCCACGCGTTCTTCCGGAAGGACCTGTGCAGAAGGTGTGCTCAGCCAGTCGTTGGTCTCTGTGTCAAACACTCTGATGTGGTAGTACTGACCCCTGCTCCAGCCCCCAAATACAAACATATTTGTCCTGATGATGGTGGCAGAGTGCCCTTCTGAAGCAGGTGGCGGAGTTCCTCTGGTGTCAATTAAAGTCCAGAACATTGTGCTGGTGTCATTAGTGCATCCAGTCATCTGGGTGCATCCTCCATGGATAAACATGACCTTCCCCAAGACACAGTCTGAGTGGCTCCACCTCGCCTCTGGAACCGTCCCAGAAACCCTGGGTTTGAACCATCTGTGGGCATCCACATCAAATGCATAAAGCACATTGTAGTATTCCAGTCTCCAGTAGCCTCCCCAGATGAAGACTGTAACTTCTACCAGCACAGCTGTGGAGCCTCAAGGCAATGTTTTCCTCCCCCAGAGGTCACTGGGGTCAACTTCCTCCAGCATAAAGACATAAAGTGTTGAAGACATGAACATCAATGTGATCACTGTCTTCTACAAAGCAGTACAGCACCTAGGCTGCCTGGATCCATCTCTCTGCTCCTCCTTTCAGGTGGACGGTCCAGCGCATCATTCTATTGTCAGAATTATCTTGTTTCTCCGCCCCAGAATGCAGTTCTGTCTCTTTGTCCCAGAATGCAGTTATTTCACCACACGCTACCTCTTATTTTGCTACAGCGCTACAAACGTCACATGAAGCCTACGGCCAATCCGTGAAGCCGGCGTGTTGCGTCGGCCAATCAGGGAAGCTGAAGGACTTGATGTCATTGGTCTAAAAGCACTGGTTCTCAACGTGGGGGAGTGTGTACCTCTGAAACCCCTTCTCCACTAGGACCCCCCGTCCCCCCGTGTGTTAACACTTGCATGAAGGCACGCAATTAGGGCCTTTCTCTGCCCAACCTCTTTCCCTGTGTTTTAGGATCCAAGATGGCTGCAGCACCAGGAGGGGGTGGGGAAGAGGTGAGCGGGCGGGGTCGACATATGACCTTACTGAGCTGCATTCAAGACACTTGCCTTGTGTCTGACACCTGACTTGTGTCTGAACACAGCTTTGATGGATGGGTTCTGCCCCCCTCCCCCCAACAAACAAAATGTTTGGTAAAACCATATGGGGTTCCATTGGAAATGCATTGGAGTGGCGATTAAACACAGACACAAGACAAACGCAAGACAGGTGTCTTGAATTTGTGAACGCAGCCCAGTAAGGCCACCCCCTCCTGGTGCTGCGGCCATCTTGGATCCTAAAACATAGGGAGAGAGGTGGGGCCGAGAAAGGCCCTTATTACCACGCAAACAAACTTCAGGGCCCGGGCGGCTGGCGTAGCTGTCTGGTCATGGTTTTATTACATGTGCTCGTAATCCAGCTTTACAGCGTGTTGCGGGTTCGAGGCCCGATCCCGACAACCTTTGCTGTGTCCCCCCCCCCCCCCCCCCATCTCTCTCCCCATTTCATGTCTGATTACTGTTAATCTGTCAATAAAGGCAAAAAAGCCCCAAAAATATCCCTTAAAAAAAAGTAAGTCAATAATTGACAGTTTTTTTTGCCTGATCTAAAAGACACTTCTGCATACGTCACGGACTATTACTTTGAGTCATGAACGAGAGAGGAGAGATGAGGGGCGCTCTTATCCTCGGTGCATTGCACCGGTTGCACCATCGATATTTACGCCACTGTATCATATATCATCATACATCATCTCATTCTGGCCAATCACAATTTGCGCCCTCACTTTTCTGCCCTCACTTTCATTGTCAATATGTATACTTTGCTCAGCCAATGGGGTGCTCGCTATGGGGTGATCAGCACAATTACAAGCCAATGTTTGTGTTTACACAAACCCGGAAAGCTGGGACAAGGAGGGGCTAGCGCCCCTCAACAATGTGCAAATCAGCAAGATTTGTGAGCTGCTGTAATAGAAGAAGGATACCAAATGGAACACAACTACCCTAAAGACTAATCATGGTGTGTATTCCTGCACCAGCCGCATCGGGTGATCTTGGTACATAGAAAGTGATTTATTTGACATTCTGACGTTCAATTGTACGTATTTTGTTTTGATTGTAGGCTATTGTCCCACGTTTTGCTTTTGCAATGTAAATGTATGTTTTCTCATACCAATAAAGCGCTTTGAATTGAGTGGTCTTACATTAACCTATAACTTGACTTACATTCCCTACTTAACTTGACTTACATTCCAGTAGACTAGGGTCCTGACGCTGACTCAGAAATGTCCGATTACTACTTCCGGTTTGCGGGGGGCAAATCACGTTGTCTTCGTGGCCTTTTTTCGTGCATTTGTTGGCACTGGCTCCAGACTCCAGGCACTGCGCGGCAGCATGTAATCGCTTACCTTGACTTACATTCCTGTAGTTTACTTGGACGTCTTTTCATTGGACACCGACGGGCTCAGCTCTGGAAATAGAACAGATAGCCTACACTGCAGTGTATATTCTCCGAGTACACCGACTCTTCTTTAGTTTCCATTTTTTTATGCAGTGGTGAGTGATGGTGAGTGTAGCAGATCAACTCATCAAAGGCACCGCTCACTTCACACAAGTGTGATATTTTGGTTACTTCTTAGGACACGCTGTTGTATTAATTGGTCATATTTTTGAGGGGCACTAGCCCCTCCTATACACAGGTTTAATGTTTGTCTTTAGTTCAATGTTTGTTTTGTAAATGCATTGACAATATAAGGGAAAATGTACGTCATAATGTTTAATTTACGTCATATTGTCTCTTTATCTGTTAATGGCGTTTAATGTTTGTGTTTGCACCGTTTGTTTCACATCACCATTACATCACATAATCAACATTAAACGTTAAACTTTAATATATTAGCGCCCCTCACTTCACACAGGTGTGATTTTTGAGGGGCTGCTATGTCCAGCTTTTGGTGTGTGTGCACAAACTTTGTCCTACACAAACATTAAATCCCATTGACAACGAATGGACAATTTTGAGTGTTCATGTAAACACAAACATTGCTTAACACAAACGTTGAAGACGAAGGTGAGGACGCAAATTCTGATTGGCCGGAATGAGATGATGTATGATGATGTACGATGATAAGATCGCCCCTCACTTCACACAGGTGTGATTTTTGAGGGGCGCTAGCCCGTCCTATATACAGGTTTAATGTTTGTTTTTAGTTCAATGTTTGTTTTAAAAACGCCATTGACAATGGACCGAAATTAATGTTTGTTTTGTCACCGTTTGTTTTACATCATCATTACATCACCTAATCATAGCAACATGAGTTAGAATTCCCTCCTCGATGTTGTAAGGTGATAAGAGCGCCCCTCACTTCACACGGGTGTGATTTTTATTTGACTTCTTTATCGAAGGCATGCTTTTATATTGTTGTTGTTGTCTTAGTTGTTGTTGTGTTAATGTTGGTTGTCATGGCTGCCAGTCAGATATGGCGACTCAAGTTAAAAGACTCCTTACTCGAGTCGCCACAAATGGGACTCTAGACTCGACCCTTAAAGACTCCAGACTCGACTTGGACTCCAGCTCAATGACTCTCAATCACTAGTGCAGTATTGACGAGTCATATTTTTGGAAATACATTAATGAATGAAATGCCCCGAAAAAAAATCCAATCCCATTCCTTTCCCTTCCCTTCCCGCAGCGCAATTGCGCGAATGAACCTCAGGTGTGCGGAGCTCAGCTGATTTCATAGTTCATACCCACAGTGCGGCTGCTGACCTCGTTAAACACTACGTAATTAATGTTCACTGCATTAACGTCAAGTTCCATATTGCCCACCATGCCCACGTACATTGGTTGCAAAAATGCTTAGTTGTAGCTTATACCGTATGATCCGTTGCGCGTCACGCATCATTGGTTATGTGCCCAAAAGAGCAGATCTGCAAGCTGTCAACACGCCATGAAACGAGGTGTCGACAGCTTGTGTGTCTGTTTTTTGTTTGGGGTGGTGGCCGAGGCACGTTTCGCAATGGAACAAGCCATGCATGGGTTTCAGAGGCTGATTGATGTAAACCGTGAACTTACAGTATTAGATATTTAGATAGTTGTCACTTGTCACAACAATATAGTTGTCATGTTTTGGACCATTGCACGAATAAGATGGATAATACAAAAGGTTCACTTTTAGGCCATTCACAACTGTCCTGGAAATGGAACCATGAGAAGGTTGGAACTTTAAGCCAACGTGAGTATACGTTGTGCCTTTCCTCCTGAAACTGGCTGTGGTTGAGCGTCCTTGTTATGCACAGCAGTACGCAATTGATTTGATTATTTGATAGACGCAAGGAGACATTTTTCATTTCGGGTTGGGTGTTTAGATCATTCAGTATAGGCTATGTCGTATAAATAATTAAATTAATTAAAACCGGAGGATTTCTTTTTTTTAATGAGACTCCAGACTCGACTCATACTCGTGGCTAAAGACTTGAGACTCGACTTGTACTTAACCCCCAAAGACTCTAGACTCGATTTGGACTTAACCCCAGAGACTCCAGACTCTATTTGGACTCGCACTCCGAGACTCGTGGGCATCTCTGCTGCCAGTTCCCACCTGATGTTGTGTGGAAGTTCTGACTGATCCAGACCGTACTGAATAAATGCTAGCTTGCATAACGTCTTAAGAGTAGGACTCAAGTCTAAGATGTACAGGTCATCAGCAGGGTTGCAGTCTCCTTTGTATCCTCCAAAGAGGATGATCCGATCTCCCATCTTGCAACAGCACATATTATACATTGGACAGGGTCCTTCCCCCTTGGGCTCAACCTTCTTCCATGAGAAGGTCTTTGGACTGAATTTCCACAGATCATTGAGGTCCTGGATAGTATCGTAGCCACCAAATATGTACAGCTCTCCATTGTAGGTGAATGCTGAATGACAACGGCGTTCTTTTGGAAGATGCTGTGCAGAAGGTGTGTTCACCCAGAGGTTGGTCTCTGTGTCAAACAGTCTGATGTTGTAGTACTGACCCCTGCTCTGGCCCCCAAATACAAACATCTTTGTCCCGATGATGGTGGCTGAGTGCCCTTGTGAAGCAGGTGGCGGAGTTCCTCTGGTGTCAATTAAAGTCCAGACCATTGTGCTGGTGTCCAACTTGTACATATCATTAGTGCATTCAGTCATCTGGGTGATGCCTCCATGGATAAACATGACCTTCCCCAAGACACAGGCTGAATGGTACCTCCTTGCCTCTGGAACAGTCCCAGAAACCCTGCGTTTGAACCATCTGTGGGTGTCCACATCAAATGCATAAAGCACATTGTAGTATTCCCCTCTCCAGTAGCCTCCCCAGAGGAAGACTGTAGCTTCTAACAGCACAGCTGTGTAGCCAGAGCGACGGGATGGAATCTCAAGGTGATGTTTTCCTCTCCCAGAGGTCACTGGGGCCAATTTCCTCCAGCATAAAGACACTGTGTTTAAGACATGAACATCAATGTGATCACTGTCGTCTACAAAGCAGTACAGCTCGTCCTGCAGCACCACAGCTGCACGGAGCCATCTCTCTGCTCCTCCTTTCAGGTGGACGGTCCAGTGCATCATTCTATTGTCAGAATTATCTTGCTTCTCCGTCCCAGAATGCAGTTTTGTCTCTCTGTCCCAGAATGAAGTTCTGTCTCTCTGTCCCAGAATGAAGTTCTGTCTCTCTGTCCCAGAATGCAGTTCTGTCTCCGCACACTACCTTTTATATCGCTGCAGCGCTACAAACGTCACATGAAGCCTACGGCTAATCCGTGAAGCCGGCGTGTTGCGTCGGCCAATCAGGGAATCCGAAGGACTTGTCATTGGTCTAAAAGCACTGGTTCTCAACGTGGGGGAGTCTGTACCTCTGAAAAGGGTCTCAGAGGTACAGGTTTAGGTTTGAGGTCAGATGTAGATTTGCTGGACGGCTCCATATATGCAGATTTAGGTGATGAACGAACCAACGGGAAATGATATGGCCATAGATTGACATTCCCATATATGGATCTGATTACTGTTCATCTGTCAAAGGCAAAAAATCCCCCAAAATATCCGTTAAAAAATAAAATAAAAAGTGCCCTTCTGGGCACAGGTCTCCACCAGGAGGATAGGATTGTGTGTGATGTTTGGCAAAATGTTTAGGAGTAATATAAACATGTGTGTGTGTGTGTGTGTGTGTGTGTGTGTGTGTGTGTGTGTGTGTGTGTGTGTGTGTGTGTGTGTGTGTGTGTGTGTGTGTGTGTGTGTGACGCGACTTGGCCTGTTGTAGCGCCACCATGAGGCTGATTTGAAAACTGTCAAGTGGCATTTCTTCCTCAGCCTAGTAGTGGGAATAGGCATGCACAGTTTCACCGCAATCGGACGCTGCATTGCGGAGTTGTGGCAATTTGTACAAAACGAGTACAAAACGGGCTACTCCTGAAAACTTTAGAAGCCAATCGTAGGCAATCAGGATGGATAATTATGAGAAATCAAACAAATCACATGATCACATGACTATGGAGAGCATGTGTACCGATTTGCGTGAAATTTGGATAAAATCTGAAGGAGTAATATTAGAAAATGTGTTTTACATATGTCGGCCTCCTGGTGGCGCTATAAAGAGCAGATGTGAAAAATTCCAGGCAAAGGTTTTTCCTTGGCCTCTAGGGAGTGTGCATACATGGTTTTACACAGATCGGTGCAGTTATAGGTAAAACACAAATCGGCCAGTTATAGCGCCACCATGAGATTGAGTTGAAAATATTCAAGTGACATTTCTTCGTCGACCTAGTGGGAATGTGCGTGCAAAATTTCACGGAAATCACACCATGTGTTCATGATTTGCAGCATTTTGTTTGAAACGGAGCACTCCTGCGAACTTTGGAAGCCAATCTTAGCCAATCAGGATGGAGTCTGAAAAATATGAAAGACCCGTTTCGTTGAATGGCTCTAGAGAGACTGTGTACCAATTTGCGTAATGTTTGGACAAAATCTGTAGGTGTACTGTCAAAACATTTGTTTTGCACAAAGCGGCCTCCTGGTGGCGCTATAACAGGCCAATGTGAAAACTTTGGGGCAGAGGTTCAGCTCTGGCATTCAGAGAGTGTGTGTGCAGAGTATGGCTGCGATCAAGCCAACGGTGCCAGAGATTAGCTGTTCACAGACGGACGGACGGACGGACGGCCACACGGACGGACGGACACACGGACGGAGTGCAAAACATACTCTCTCCCCATGCCTTCGGCCTGGTGGAGACAATAATATCACACCTGTGTGAAGTAAGTGGTGCAACTCCATGTGCGCGTCCCTGGGGGGTCCTTGAAACTTCCAGACCCACAGGAACACGCCCAGGGGATCGGGCCGGTTCCGGTGAGCCGCCCGCGTCCAAAACGGTTGAGAAATGACAATTACCGTGTGGGGGTCCCTCTACTGTACTGTACTGTCACTATACTGTAGTGTCACACCCGAAATCATCATATATACAGTGTGTGTGTGTGTGTGTGTGTGTGTGTGTGTGTGTGTGTGTGTGTGTGTGTGTGTGTGTGTGTGTGTGTGTGTGTGTGTGACGCTGTGCAACAGTGACACTTGCTTGGTTGTGAAAACCAACCAAACGCTATTTCCATGCTCGGACAGACCCAGCCAGCCAGCCACCCACCCACGGACACACAAAGCTCCTTAACACAATCTGTCCGTAGGACGTGGCCACATGCATGCATTGGACGTGTGTAGATGTCCTAGAGCACCCTCAAGGCGAGAGAAGAATATTCAGATTTTTTTTCCTTTTTTTTTTACTGTATCCACTGTATCATACATCATCATACATCATCTCATTCTGGCCAATTTGCTCCCTCACTTTTATTGTCAATATGTATACTTTGCTCAGCCAATCAAATCATCACTATGGGGTCAAAATTACAAGCCAATGTTGTGTTTACACAAACCCGGAAAGCTGGGAAAAGGAGGGGCTGGCGCCCCTCAACAATGTGCAAACACATCAGCAAGATTCATGAGCTGCTGTAATAGAAAAAGGATACCAAATGGAACACAACCACCCTAAATACTAATCATGGGTCCTCATTCACAAAGGAGAAATACGGCACAGTGTAACGGATGCGTAAACATGATGCGTATAGATATCGGAAAATCCGTCCGATCAAGCTACGGTTAAGTCCCCTGTTATTCAGGGAACCAGGTGTAA
This sequence comes from Electrona antarctica, assembly GCF_951216825.1. Classification (NCBI taxonomy): domain Eukaryota; kingdom Metazoa; phylum Chordata; class Actinopteri; order Myctophiformes; family Myctophidae; genus Electrona; species Electrona antarctica. The sequence continues at coordinate 1,377,549 of NW_027638147.1, read as the reverse complement.
TCACTTAATTTGTGCGGATCGGCGAGTGTATCCTTTCCGCATTTTTTCCAAGCGATTCGCCTGGTGTCGCCTGGTTTGATGGAACATCCACGACCATATAAGGCAACAGGAAATATGGAAATACGTCATCATAGACTGCACAGAGGATTCCCAAGTTTTAAATTATAGCCGCGATGAGCTTGTAGAGCAGTTAATTTTGACAGGCGGGTCTCTGCACGGACAGATCTTCAAGCAAACAGCGCAAATTATATGTATATAATTAAACGAAACTTGCCAACTTGGCACGCATCGCTTCACTCCTTGTTAAATGTCAGAACGTTAATAAGTTAACTGATGTTACAGTTACTTTCACATAATGAGAAAGAAGTTAATTTGTACTGTTCACCACACGACCAAATGCTATATTAAAACTAGGCAATGATAAAAGGACCTATTGATTAGTCTACTGCGGTGATTGATCCCCTGCACTGGGTTGGGTTTGGAAAGCAAATATATGGACATGCATGGACAATATTTTCTTTATTTTTTTTCTTGTGGGATTTGGACTAAAGGCTATATTTCATCCGATCCAACTACGTTGTAGCCTATGTAAGAGTTGGCTATTCTGTGTGGCGTCCGCATGTGATCAATATACATTATTATAAATTAATACCACAACGCAAATGGAGGCAGATAGGTGCTTGCAGCAAAGGCATTTAGGCCTACGTGAAACCTTAATTGGCTGAGTCTCTGTCAACATGCTGATCAGCGAGTTACAGTGGTAATAATAATCATCATCAACAGCCTTTCTTGTCTGTCTGTCCGTCAGTGAACAAGCGCGAGTGGAGGTGAGCTGGCTTAAAACTATGATATGACTGGCCGACTTTCAAACACGCTGATGCCATTCATTCAAATAGGCTAATGTGGTCTTCTATTTTTTATATAGGGCTAATTCCCCCCCCACACACACACACACCGACAGTCAGACTGACTCAAAGGAGCTCCATAACGAAACAATTTAAATAGGCCTATACTGCAGACATTACTACACTAAACAACGTTGGATTCGTACAGTGCAGAATGCAGATAAGTGTATGTTCTTAATTGTGAGTTTGTTTTTTAACATGCAGCGCGAGTCCGCGAGAGCCGATCTACAAGCTCACAACACGTTGCACTGCGAGTAGAAGGCTGCCGAGTGAGCAGCCCCAATCGCGCATGCTAGAAATATCCTAATAAATAAATAAAAAGGTGTCGGGCTCAGGGGCAGTTTCTGTATGGGACTCTAGGCTAACTTGCCTCTAGAATGCATGCATATAGACATACAAGTGATACTTGGCTTTTATATAGGCTATCATTTTTTTATGTGCTGACCAATGTATGCCTACATATTTTATCTGAGGTTTGGGGACTTTTAATTGATTAAGCATTAAGACTAAAGCCTTCTTAATAAATCTACGCAAGCCGTACACGACCATGAGAGCTGGCGCAGCTTTTTGCGGAATTTCCGACCAACCAACGTCAGCGTCAAGTTCACGTTCAAGTTCATGAATTCCCACGTAATGTGGGAATCCACGTAAATGCCTGTCCACTCACGCTTTGCTCACGTAACGTCACTTTATGAGCGTAAACGCCGTTGTGAATGAGGACCATGGTGTGTATTCCTGCACCAGCCGCAGGAATCTCGGTACATAGAAAGTGATTTATTGGACATTCTGACTTTCAATTGTACATACATTTGGCTATTGTCCCACGTTTTGCTTTTGCAATGTAAATGTATGTTTTCTCATGCCAATAAAGCGTTTAATGTTTGTGTTTGCACAGTTTGTTTTACATCACCATTACATCACCTAATCAACATGAGTTAGACTTTAATATATTAGTGCCCCTCACTTCACACGGGTGTGATTTTTGAGGGGCAATAGCCCCTGCTATGTCCAGCTTTTGGTGTGTGCGCACAAACTTTGTCCTACACAAACATTAAATCCCATTGACAAATGGGAACAAACATTGCTTAACACAAACATTGAAGACGCAAATTCTGATTGGCCGGAATGAGATGATGTATGATGATGTACGATAATAAGATCGCCCCTCACTTCACACAGGTGTGATTTTTGTTTTTAGTTCAATGTTTGTTTTGTCACCGTTTGTTTTACATCATCATTACATCACCTAATCATAGCAACATGAGTTAGAATTCCCTCCTCGATGTTGTAAGATGATAAGAGCGCCCCTCGCTTCACACAGGTGATATTTTTATTGTACTTCTTTATCGAAGGCATGCTTTTATATTGTTGTTGTCGTCTTAGTTGTTGTTGTGTTAATGTTGGTTGTCATGGCTGCCAGTCAGAGATGGCGACTCGAGTTAAAAGACTCCTTACTCGAGTTGCCACAAATGGGACTCTAGACTGGACTCGGACCCGCCCCTTAAAGACTCCAGACTCGACTTGGACTCGAGCTCAATGACTCTCAATCACTAGTGCAGTATTGACGAGTCATTAACGTATTTTTGGACCCACATTAATGAATGAAATGCCCCCGCAAAAAAAATCCAATCCCATTCCTTTCCCTTTCCGCAAATGATGAATGAACCTCAGGTGTGCGGAGCTCCGCTGATTTCATAGTTCATACCCACAGTGGCGAAGCGAGCACAAACTGATGCACGGTGGAGCTTTCATCATAACATTTGAATATTCAAATGGCGAAAGTAAACAAATGTGTTTGGCTCTGCATCAGCTATCCAACGTCTTTTAACGTATCTGAACCATCGGGTGTTTGTGTTTCGTGTGCGCTGCGGCTGCTGACCTCGTTAAACGCTACGTAATTAATGTTCACTGCATTAACGTCAAGTTCCATATTGCCCACCATGCCCACGTACAGTACATTGGTTGCAAAAATGCTTAGTTGTAGCTTATACCGTATGCTCCGTTGCGCGTCACGCATCATTGGTTATGTGCCCAAAAGAGCAGATCTTCAAGCTGTCAACACGCCATGAAACGAGGTGTCGACAGCTTGTGTGTCTGTTTTTTTTGGGGAGTGGCCGAGGCACGTTTCGCAATGGAATAAGCCATGCATGGGTTTCAGAGGCTGATTGATGTAAACTGTGAACTTAGAGTATTAGATATTTAATAGCCTATGTTGTCACGTGTCACGACAATATAGCTGTAGTTCTGTTTTGGACCATTGCACGAATAAGATGGATAATGCAAAAAGGTTCACTTTTAGGCCATTCACAACTGTCCTGGAAATGGAACGATAAGAAGGTTGGAAGTTTAAGCCAACGTGAGTATACTTTGTGCCTTTCCTCCTGAAACTGGCTGTGGTTGAGGGTCCTTGTTATGCTCAGCAGTACACAATTGATTTGATTATTTGATAGACGCAAGGAGCCTACATTAATGTATGTACGAAAGTGTATGTACGAAATGCATTTTTCATTTCGAGTTGGGTGTGTAGATCATCACAACTGTATTTCAGTATAGGCTATGTCGTATAAATAATTAAATTAATTAAAACCAGAGGATTTCTTTTTTCTTTTTTGTAATGAGACTCCAGACTCGCCTCATACTTGTGGCTAAAGACTCGAGACTCGACTTGTACTTAACCCCCAAAGACTCTAGACTCGATTCAGACTTAACCCCAGAGACTCCAGACTCTACTCGGACTCGAGCTCCGAGACTCGTGGGCATCTCTGCTGCCAGTTCCCACCTGATGTTGTGTGGAAGTTCTGACTGATCCAGATCGTACTGAATAAATGCTAGCTTGTGTAACCCTTGTTCACCTGTGAGTCATCTATACCATCAATATCTGGGGTTCTATGCATCAATTATCTAGGTTCAATAAGGAGATTGGTAGTAGCAACTCTGTATAGAGCAGTAAGACCTCCAGCACACAAAACACACACACACACCGTGATTGGAAGTATGATAAAACAAATATTTATATTTTTAGTTTGTTCAGTTCCCTTTTGTTTCCTCAATTATTTTCCAATTAAGTATTCACATCGAGATGTAAACAACACATCAACAAATACAATAAAATCCAATAAACAATTAAATAAAAGGAGTGCACACCGGATGTACACTAGGCGCCCAAAATATTGTTCAACCAACCTTAGGTTCAAAATGTCTCTTATTTAGTGTTGGGCCCAACCAATGTAATACTGAGATCTCAGAATAATAAAAAAAGAAAATAAAGTACTCCTTGTTGTGGTCTCTTGGTTTAACTGTCCTACCGTCCCCTTGAACGGCTCAATAGTTGGACAGGGTGATGTCTTCCCACGTGGTTGATGGGTCCGAGGTAGGTTCACAATGAAGCCGATCCAATTGTCACCAGAGAGAATCCTCCCTCTAGAAAAACCAGCCAGGATAATCAATGAAAATCACACAGAAAAAACGCCAACTATGGCTCTGTTGTCTCTTTCTGGCAAGCTGCAGACTCCTCCTGTCCCACGTTTTATGAAAGTTATTCACCTCACTCCTTCCACTATATTTTGTCACAAATCTCACGGAGCTCTGTCATTAAATCTGTATTCAGACTGTTTCATGTCATGTGCTCCTCACTCTCTTGCTCCGGTGCAAAACTAAAGTAAACATTACACACGTTCCTTCCTGCCCCTAGGGACCGTCTCTGCTGTGCTCCGGGAGCGTCTACAAATGTCTACATTTAGGGACCGTCTGTAAATTAGTCCGAATAAATAACCAGGGTTACACTCTCCCCCTCTAGAATGCATGAGTCTCTGCATGCACACCTGACTCCAGAGGTACATTAATGTCTGAATTTGCAATCAAAATCAAAGGCACACCTAACTCATCGTAAGTGAACTTGCGAGGCTGGTGTTTTTCCCTATGAGAACATCTTAGTCCTATGGGCTCAGGCTCTTGTGCTCCACTGTCAATATCCTCAACTACAGGTTCTGTGGTGACATCATCTGTGCTGTCTGTGACAGGTGGTGTAAGTATCACTTGTGGTTCTGGGATATTAATAATGACATGGTCTGGGGCTCTGCAGTATGAGGTAGAATGCGTGCCTGCACTATCCATCTCTGAGATAACATGGGGAGCATCTGAAAAGGGCGGTTCAGAGATGTGTATAGAACTTTGGGGCACAACATTAGGGACATCACAGTCTAACACGCTTGAGGGGGCTTCCGTTTGTAGGAAAGGTCCTCTAACATTAGGGACATCACAGTCTAACACGCTTGAGGGGGAACGAGAGTCAACTGAATGGGCTTCCGTTTGTAGGAAAGGTCCTCTAGTGATAATCTCTGGCACTTGTGTGCTTGGGGGCAGTTCATCCTCTTCACTGTACATCTCATCCTCTTGATCATCTGAATCTGTGAGTGTGTCTTTCATCCTTTTATCCCTTAGTCTCATTTTACTGGGTGCATCAGTGTGAGGATCATGTTCAATGGTCTCTCTGGCAGGTAGGAAACCACATGGCAAGAGGAGATCTCTGTGCAATGTGCGATGTGGTCCTTCTTCCGTTTCAGGTTTCACTACATAGACAGGACTCTCTCCAATCCGTTTAACAACAACATGGATTTTCTTTTCCCATCTGTCTGCGAGTTTGTGCTTTCCGCGGATATTTACATTCTTCACCAAGACTCTGTCTCCCTCAAGGAGATGTGCTGCCCTGACTTTTCTGTCAAATCGAGCTTTGTTTTTCTCCCCCATCTTCTGAGAACTTTTGGTAGCTAGTGAGTAGCTCTCTTGCAGGCGTTGACGGAGGCCTTTGACATATTCTGAGTGGGACTTTTGGTTCCCTTTATCAGGGTAGATTCCAAGGACTAGGTCAACTGGGAGTCTGGGCTGCCTCCCAAACATGAGCTCATAAGGTGAGTAGCCTGTTGTGTCATTTCTCGTGCAATTATATGCATGGACCAGGGGTTTGACGAAATCCCTCCAATGGTATTTGTCTCTCTCTTCCAGGGTCCCAAGCATATCTAGGAGTGTCCGGTTAAATCGTTCCACCGGGTTTCCCCGAGGATGGTATGGGGTGGTACGAACTTTATCAGTTCCCATCAGTGCACAGAGCTCTCTAATAGTCTGGGACTCAAAATCTCTACCTTGGTCAGTGAGCAGGCGACTCGGGAAACCATAGTGGACAATGAAGTTTTCCCATAGAGCTTTAGCAACGGTCCTTGCTTTTTGGTCCTTAGTTGTCACTGCCACGGCGAACTTTGTGAAGTGGTCAGTGATAACCAATACATTTCTGGTGTCTCGATTGTCTGGCTCAATAGACAGATAATCCATACAAATGAGCTCAAGGGGGTAGGTAGCGGAAATGTTTTCTAAGGGTGCAGCCTTTTGGGGAAGAGCCTTCCTCCTGAAGCAACGTTCACACTTCTTGCACCTCTCCTCAATTGCTGTTGCCATTCTTGGCCAGTAAAATCTGGCACGAGCAAGATGTAGTGCACGCTCAACCCCAAGGTGCCCAACTTCATCATGTACACCTTGCAATGCTCTTTCTCTGAACTGTTCGGGTAAGACCAACTGGTAGACAAGGTTGCCTCGGTCAACCCATCTTCTGTACAGTATGCCATCTTTGAGTTCGAGCTTTTGCCATTCCTTGAGAATGAGTTTGACTTCCGGATGCTCACGACTTGTCTCTCTGGGGCTGGGTCTAGAGTCTGTCTCCAACCAATAAGTGACACGTGAAATGGATGAGTCATCTCTTTGAGCTTTGCACCAGTCAGAATTTGTCATTGCTGGTAAGGTGTCCTCACCGAAAACATCAAATACTGATGAGGGGTTAATGGCAAGGGACTCTGCAACGATTGGTTGTTCCGTGTCGTGGTGGGGTTGACCTTCAATTGCCACATGGTGGCGTTGACACAATGCTGAGAAAACCTGGTGATCCATTTCATCTCCTGCACTCTCGATCCGTCTCTTCATGTCATCAATTCTCTCTCTCTCTTTAATGAAGGCTTCATCCTCATACGGTATATCTTGAGGCCGCCGGGATAACCCGTCTGCATCACCGTTGGCCTTCCCTGCCCTGTACTTAATGGTGAACTGGTAAGTAGACAGGCTGGCCAACCAGCGGTGTCCAGCAGCATCTAGCTTGGCGGATGTTAGCACATATGTGAGGGGATTGTTATCGGTAAGTACGGTGAAGTTACTACCATAAAGGTAGTCACTGAATTTCTCACAAATAGCCCATTTTAGAGCTAAGAACTCAAGCTTGTGAGTGGGGTAGTTCCTTTCGCTTTTCGAGAGCCCTCGACTAGCATAAGCGACAACCCTGAGCTTTCCCTCTTGCTCTTGATAGAGCGCAGCTCCCAATCCATCTCGGCAAGCATCAGTATGTAGGGCATAGGGTAGTTGCGGGTCCGCAAAGGCAAGGATGGGTGCAGATGTGAGCTTTTCTATTAGGGTTCTAAAAGCAGTTTCACATTCTTGTGTCCACTCTTGTCCAAAAGGTAAGTTGGGACTCACGGGGGGTCTGGAGCGGTCTCTCTTATACACCTTGCCCCTTTTCTTCGGTGGACAGTAGCCTGCTGTCAGGTTGTTAAGGGGTTTGGCTATCTTAGAGTACCCCTCGACAAAACGTCTGTAGTATCCTGAGAAGCCTAGGAAACATTTCAACTCCTTCCTGTTTGAAGGACGAGGCCAGTCTCTCAAGGCTGATGTCTTATCAGGGTCAGTGTGGACCCCTTGAGAATCAACTACATGACCAAGGTACTTAACTGAAGTCTTGAAGAAATGACACTTTTCTGGGGACAGCTTTAAGCCATAGTCTCTCAAGCGGTTTAGCACCTTCATGAGTCTCACTTCATGTTCTTCCAATGTGTCTGAGAACACGATGAAGTCATCCAGAAACACAAGTACCTCATTTAGGTGCATGTCACCTACACACTTCTCCATGAGGCGCTGGAAGGTGCTTGGCGCATTCGTGACCCCTTGCGGCATGCGGTTGAATTCAAAGAAGCCCAGAGGGCACACAAAGGCGGTTTTAGGCTTATCCTCTTCAGCCATTTCAACCTGATAATAACCAGATTTAAGGTCCATGACTGAGAACCATTTGGCACCGCTGAGGGCTGTGAATGTTTCCTCAATGTTCGGAAGGGCGTATGCATTTCTGATAGTTCGTGCATTTAACTTCCGGTAGTCGATGCATAGTCTGATTGAGCCATTCTTTTTCCGAACCAACACTATTGGTGATGCGAAGGGGCTCTCTGATTCTCTGATTACTCCTACATCAAGCAGTTCCTTAAGATGTTGCTTTACTGCCTCTCTGTCATGGGGGTGAATAGGCCTTGGCCTCTCCTTAAAAGGTGTCTCATCGTGGAGTCTGATGCGATGTTTCACAGAAGTGGTATGACCATATGACAGGTCATCAACTGCAAAAACTTCTGGCATTGCCTTGAGTTTAGTGGTGATGCGCTCTTTCCACTGTTCGGGGATTGGGGAATCATCAAGGTTGAACATCAGATTGTCACTGTCAGACAGGTCTTGACAAGGTGAATATTGTCCAGATCCAAGTGTTGTGACTTGTTGAGCTACACACATCTGAGCAACAATGCACTTTGGATGCAGCGTGACACTATGTTCACTCAGATTTCGCAGGATGACAGGAACTTTGCTATTAGCCCTGAAGGGGATATCTAATAAAGCAGGTTCAAGGAACATGCTGCCAGGCAATTGACGGTGTCTATGTGGCTCAAGCATGAACGTTGTGTTGTGGTTGGCCTTCCGCAGTCTGACATCTCCCATGATACAGCATTTTTGTTTCGCAGGGATAGTGATGGGGCATTTCCCATGCAACCTGACAGGGCAAGTGTAATTGTCAAGGTCATGCACCTGGGCAATGTGCTGAAAAATCAGTGCATACTCTCTGGACCGGAGTCTGCGAATGAACTCTGGGCCGTCTCGTTCAAGTGCTCGTTCGTAGAGTCTGAATAACACATTAGTGCCAATCAACAAGGGGATTCTGCTGTTAAATTGACACTCTGGGACAACAAGTGCCAATGCAGTTAGTTCTTCTTCCTCACCAGTGAGGGTCTGGGGAAAAGTAACATGGGTCTCTATATAGCCAAGATAGGGAACTTGCTGTCCACCCGCTCCTTCAATTTCAAGAAGGGCATGAATTGGTTTTATGGAAATATGAGAAAGGTGGTTCTTATGGAAGAACTCAGAGATTGTCGTAACTTGTGAGCCAGTGTCTATGATGGACTCACATGTCATATTCTCAAGGAGAACTGTAGCTGCGCAACGGGGACCAATGAGTCCTGGGGGAATGGAGTGCTCTTCGTTATTGTCAGTCATTGTCTGTGTCATAATTCTTCCTTGTGCTTCAATGCTGTGAACTAGGGATTTGGGACAAAGGTTATCTTTGGGGTCGGCTCCTGCACGTCCCACAGCAGGAGCTGCTACACGTTTAAAGAAAAGGGTGAAGCAGCCTGTTCAGCCAAGAACTTATCTTGTTTCTCCTTGAGTTCTCTATTTTTCCGGTGAACTAGCGTGGGGTTCGGTTCATTTGAACAGTGGGCAGCAATGTGTTTGTCTTCTCCACATTTGAAGCAGAACCACGCTCTCGGCATCCCGGGAACTCTGAAAGGCCTCCTCATGCTATTGCGGTTCATTGCAAGACAATCTTGTCTGATACTCTCACTCCTCCCAGGGATGTTTTGACTCTGTGCCAACTTCTCAACTTGTTTGGTTAGTTCGGCTATCTTATCTTCAAGCTTTGAGGTTTCAGTTTGTCTTGGTTCCGGTACTGGGAGGGGCTGACTGTCATGAGTAGGGTTCTTTGGCTTTTGGACTAACATTTCCACTTGTTTAGTTAGCTCATTCACTTTTTCCTCAAGCTGGGATGTGTCACTTTGTTTCATGCTGGCATTGCTGGGTGACAACAAGGCCGGCTCTTCATACGAGGGCATATCAAAAATGGAATGAGCCTGTGCAACAGCCCTTGTAGATCCCAGATGTTTTTTCATTCGGTCCAGCTTTGCTGATCTGCGTTCTTCCTCAGTTCTCAACATGAGGAGTAGTTCAGGGAAGGATGGTGGATTGCTTTTTTTATGATCCAACTGCAAGCTCACGATAATGCCTTGGTCCCAACAGCCTCTAATGAACTGTCTGAGTAACTGGTCAGTTACACTTTGAGCAGGTGCTCCCCCTCTAGAAATTGCTCTGGTGAGGAGGTTGTGAAGTCAGGTATACAGAGGGTTTTTCGACTCTGTCCTGGTTAGAGCTGAGAAATGCTGCAAACAATTCCTCTCCATCCTCCACAACACCAAAAGCAGAATCAAGCTGAATAACATATGTGGCTGGTGGTGAGTTGATCCCAAGGGGTTTCACAACATCAGCAGCTGGGCTCAATAAACTTTCAAGGATCTTTCTCACCTTTACACTGTTATTAATGGAAGGATCACTGAGGAGGAGGTCAACGTGGGTGCGCCAGGTCTCATAGTCGACCTCACCATTGGGCCTTGGCATCCGGCCAGAGAAGGTGCGTATCCTGGTTTGTGTGGACGATGAACCGGTTGACTCATTTCGGATGACATGTTCAACGATCATTTTCTGGATCTGGGGTGGGTTGACAATATTGCCATCGATGTGAATAGAGCTTGCTGGCATGTTAGGGGCGGCACTGTGAATATGTGTGGGCCCTGTAGATTCACTTTGATGTCTTGTGGTGTCATGGTTGGATGTGTCACTATTCTGAGCTGTATGTGGCTGTGTGTCACTGTTCTGTAAGTGAAGTGCAGTAGCTTCACTCTGTTGCAAATTCTGAAATATGCTTAGAAAGCCATCTATGCTACTACCTGCGACAGCCCTCAATTCACCCAAGCACCTGCGGGCTATCTCTCTACCAATATCTTCCTGACAGATATCTTCAATGGTTCTCGCAGACCACACTACGGCAGGGTCTTTTGGGCTTTTTAAGGCACCTAAGGTAATGGGGTCAATTTTACTAATAGAGCTTGGGTGTGAATATTCAATGATAACTCTGCCCTCTGGCTGTTCTGATGCATTGGGAATCCTTACAATCTTTGTGATTTCCCCATTAACTTGAAATACACTAGCTATTTCTCCCTCTGTGTAAACTTCGTCAACCCCTGTAACATACAGGGAGTTACGGGCAATAGTTGCAAAACGATCGCAAAGGTCCATAACTGCTCGTTGAAATCAATAAGTCAAAATTGGAAGGTGTGTAATATGTGGTGGAAGATCAGACAGCTACAATTAACCAATCTCCCGGGTTTCGGCACCAAATTGTAACCCTTGTTTACCTGTGAGTCATCTATACCATCAATATCTGGGGTTCTATGCATCAATTCTCTAGGTTCAATAAGGAGATTGGTAGTAGCAACTCTGTATAGAGCAGTAAGACCTCCAGCACACAAAACACACACACACACCGTGATTGGAAGTATGATAAAACAAATATTTATATTTATGGAGTTTGTTCAGTTTCCTTTCTTTTGTTCACTTCCCTTTTGTTTCCTCAATTATTTTCCAATTAATCGAGATGTAAACAACACCAACAAATAAAATAAAATACAATAAACAATTAAATAAAAGGAGTGCACACCGGATGTACACTAGGCGCCCAAAATATTGTTCAACCAACCTTAGGTTCCCTAAGGTTCCTTCAAAATGTCTCTTATTTAGTGTTGGGCCCAACCAATGTAATACTGAGATCTCAGATTAATAAAAAAAGAAAATAAAGTACTCCTTGTTGTGGTCTCTTGGTTTAACTGTCCTACCGTCCCCTTGAACGGCTCAATAGCTGGACAGGGTGATGTCTTCCCACGTGGTTGATGGGTCCGAGGTAGGTTCACAATGAAGCAGATCCACTTGTCACCAGAGAGAATCCTCCCTCTAGAAAAACCAGCCTGCACACAGCCACAGTGTGCAGAACAATTATGATATAGTCTCAAGTCTCTTGTTTCCCTTCATATTTCAATTTATTCCATACTGGCCTTTTACTCTGTTTTCAGCACATTAGCCTGCACACAATCACATACATTGACTTATGTGTTGTGTTTAGCTTAGCATATAGCCACAATCCAGCAAAATCATTACAATGCACTGAATATATACACAAAAACGATTTATCCTGACTGGTTTTTATGTTGTGTTATCTTTCACAGTAGCAGCATTACAGCAAATATCACAATATGCCACTAAATAAACTTCAATGTTGAGCAGTCAACTCACCAGGATAATCAATGAAAATCACACAGAAAAAACGCCAACTATGGCTCTGTTGTCTGTCTTTCTGGCAAGCTGCAGACTCCTCCTGTCCCACGTTTTATGAAAGTTATTCACCTCACTCCTTCCACTATATTTTGTCACAAATCTCACGGAGCTCTGTCATTCAATCTGTATTCAGACTGTTTCATGTCATGTGCTCCTCACTCTCTTGCTCCGGTGCAAAACTAAAGTAAACAGTACACACGTTCCTTCCTGCCCCTACGGCTCTGCTGTGCTCAGGGAGCGTCTACAAATGTCTACATTTAGGGACCGTCTGTAAATTAGTCCGAATAAATAACCAGGGTTACATTACCATTTCAGATATTTTTTGTGACCATACATCTGTATGTATAGATCGATTTTGTTTAACTCGTTAATGGATTTTCTTATTGGACATTTTTCAAGACATTTTAAATTAGACACATTGTCTGTGACAGGGAAGAAATTGGCACATGATCATCAATCAAGTATGGATGAAATAAAACGTGTTACAAAATACATATTGTGTAGGCCTACGTTCTTATATATTATGGCTACAGCCATTGGTCAAATATATGAAAGGGGTATTTCACAGTTTGGGGCCAATTAACAGAAGTCCATATACAAGCTTCCCATTGTATTTTCAAACACCATTTTAACCATGTTAATTGAACATATCCTGACGAAGACCCGAAGGGGTCGAAACGTTGTATCCTCTTCTCCATGAAATAAAAATGTGTAGCTCAAGGCCGGTGTGCGAACTACATCTCCTTTATTCAGATTAATTGAAAACACCCGTATTCTGGTGACTGATTGTCATAATGTTTGTGGGTGAGTGATTTTTTTAAAACTTTTAATTCATTTTTTTGATTTTCTACTTTTTCTACTTGATGAGGCATTTCTGTACTTAACCCCCTTTTTTATTTTTTTTATTTTATATTTGACATTGCACTTTGACATCACAAGATGTATTCTCTCTCTCTTTCCTACTCAGATCATGCATCTCAAATTCCAATTATCTGGTTACCATTTCAGATTTGTCTCCATTCCCACTGAGAGAGAGAAATTAGCACACGTTTTTGTATATAGGCCTAATGTATTTTATAGTGATATATGTGGTAAGCACATGTGAGCATTTTTTTTAATTAAAACCTGTGAACGAAATATTGTGTCATAAGTTCTTATACTGTAAAGCCCATGGGCCTTCTTCTCTTCATAGTACTGGTCAATTTTATTATTAACACATGTCACATCATGAAAGAGTAATAATGATGTTGGTGAAATGGGTATGGAGACATGGGAAGACCTCTGTTACTGAACAAACAATATAACAATGATTACTAGAGGTATTTTAACAAAACATATCCCTTACAAGTTACAGCACCTTTAACATTTCACAAAGGATAATAATAATAATAAGTTCTGTGTCATAGACCTATTTCTGTAGTTCTGTTGAAACTCAGAGTCAAAGAGGTGTAAACTGGTCTCAGTTCATCCATAATGTGATCATTAACAGGTGATCTGTCCAATGCCAGACAACCAGTGACAATTAACACGTTTAATCTCTGCATTTTAATGCATTGTCTATAGTGAATGAAGCATCAGCCATCATCATTTAGCCTGTTTACATTTTAACCTGGGGAAAGAATGCGGGGTTTGTTCATTATTTAGCATTTGAAAAAAACATTGAATAAAGGTGCAGTCATCACAACCCTATTGAAACTAATTCCACACACCTGAGTGCTCCTCATTCCCTCAGAGCAACACAACCTGAACAATGATTTAAAGACTTAAAGTTGTCCAGGTTTAGACAATACAGTTGTTGCTGTTATTGTGTCTCTGTTGTTAATAATGTGATGATGGATATAGTATATGATTATTATAAGGATAATGACTTATCCTGATCATTAATTAATAATGCCTTATTACACTATGGACACATGTTTCTGCACACAGGCCTACACATTACACCGGGGGTGTCAAACTAATTTTGGGGCGAGGGCCACATTGCGCGCAAGGTGACTTGATGAGGGCCGCGACCAGTTGCAGCTCACGTGCGTTGACTTACAGTTGTCACTTGGCTTTGTTTTCTAGACTGTTTATTGACATGAATTGACTTTATTTGTATTACAGTTGTAGGCTACAAGAAATTTGGTATGATAGTTGGAAAAAATACCCAATAAACCATTCGATAATAGACATATGGAGATAGTTCAAAATGCAATTATTATTTTATCATCGTGTGTAAGTAGACTATATTCCTCACTACACTTGGTAACTGAAATGAAACTCTACTGAGCTGTAACAACTATGATTAGCCTCTCCATGTCCTGCTGCATCAGAGTGTGAGGAGAGTATCCACCACAACTCAACTAGTAGTTGAATAGACTGTTAACGAGCCCATCAGTGACAACATTCCACACCTGGGCAGAGACAAAGCCGGTGGGGCAGGTGGGGGAGGGGGAGTAGCAGCGTTGTTTCCTTTTTGAAAATCATCTCGAGGGCCGCATTGGACCTCTACCTGGGCCGCATGCGGCCCACGGATCACCAGTTTGACACCCCTGCATTACACAATGGGATTTCACTGTGTGCTAAGTGTTGTCTCATTTCACGTTATGAACAAGTAATAATTATGTTAGTGAAATGGGTATCTCTGTTATGCAACAATATAGCAATGATTACTAGAGCCATTTTAATAAAACATAGCCCTTACAACACCTTTAACATTTCACAAAGGATAAAAGATAATAATTTCCATGTGATAGACCTATTTCTGTATAGTACTGTGTTGTTTTATAATGTCATTTATATTGTAAACAGTTATGTTTAGAAAGGCTTTATTTTTTAAAGACTTAAGGACCCTTATATTGAAATGCCTTCTTGATTAGAAGAGGTCACTGTGACTTTTGGCCTAGTTAAGGCAGGTGCGTGAGTTTAGATGATTGCACTCACTGGATAGTAATCAGCTGTGTGGGCTTGCAAACATAATTTGTGTTAGAGGCAGCACAGAGAGTGCACCCACTACTTCTCTGTGCAACATGTGAAGCTTTCTTTCTGACTAGACACACACGGACAGGTGACGCGGAGAGTTTGAAATGGCGTCAGGACACGACTCCGAAGAAATGACAAGCGAGGATGGAGAACGGGAAATTGATCCAGATAGGGACAAAGAACATGGAAGTGAAAACAAAAGGAAAAGGAGGATATCTTCAGAAAGTGACCAAGAGCAGGGGGATTTTGTTGTCGGGTTGAGAGCAGGGAAGCAGCTAGACGGCATCTTCAGTGAGCCACAAGTTGTGGCAAAGAGTGTGGAGCGGAATATTGGAAAAGTCAAGTCAGTGAGGATCACCAGAACAGGACTCGTAATAATTGAATGCACGGACGCTGATCAGATGAGGCAAGCTCTACGTACTAGGGCATTCCGTGGATGTCCAGTGACTACTATGAGGTTGGGAGGAGCAAAAAAGAGAATTAAGGGAGTGATCAGTGGCGTTCCATTTACAGTAAAGTCTGACGAGTTTCTTGATGTTGACGGAGTACGGGATGCAAAGCGACTCACACGGTTTAGAGATGGGGAAAGAGAAGAGACCAAGTCTGTTTGCCTAACTTTTGAAGGGGACATGCTTCCAGAGCGAGTGTATTGCCATTACTTGAGCTACAGGGTGCGGCTGTTTGAAAGAGCACCACTCCGGTGCTTCTGCTGTCAAATGTATGGACATGTCGCGGCAGTATGTAGGGGGATTAAAAGATGCCCGAGGTGCAGTGAGGAAAACTGCGAGGGTTGCAGTGAAAAACCAGCAAAGTGCCTGCATTGTGGGGGAGAACACTATACAGGGTCAGCGCAGTGTCCTAAGAAGGCAAAGGAAATCAAAGTGGAAAAGGTTAGAACTGGAAAGAGGGACATGTCCTATGCCGAAGCAGTGAAGAGAGTGGAGGAAAGTGAAGTAAGGAGAGAGGCAGGAGTGGCAGAGGAACAAAAGAGAAATGCAGCTGAGCCTGAGGGCATCTGTATGGACAAAACAAGTTTTTTGGCGTTTATCGCTATGATAATTAATTGTGCAGTAGAGATCAAAGGGAAGTCGGAGAGAATTAAAATGATTTTGGATGCGGCAAAGAGATTCCTGAAAATTGATGACGTCAGTGGAGAGGACCTGGACAATGTGCTGAGAGAGGGATTCATGCCTACTCCGGGCCCGGAGTAGGAGGCACTTAACAGAATGGATAATGCTTGATGGGGATGGGATTATTGAAATAGTCTTTTTTACCTAGTTTTGTTTATGGACAGAAGATATGGAAGGAGATCACTTTGGGTGGACTTTTTATTTATTTTGTAAGTAGGAGTAAGAGTATAGTAACTCTAAGAATACAGTAGGTGGCGGTAATGCACAGATTTGTTTGCCAACCGCCAATAAACACCACTAGAAGAAGAAGAAGAAGCTTTCTTTCTCACCTTCTACATACCTTCACCAGGAGGCAATGCTGTAAGTTAGGACTCTTATGGAAGTGTTGTATTTCATGTTGTGAACTTGTGAATTTCAATTTCATGCATAATAAGTTAATGTTAAAAAAAGGATTTCATGGTAATTTTGGATTAAAAAGGATTGTATTTACAAGCTACTGTAAAATTAAGAACAGGACAACTGAACTCATGCATGTTGTATTGTATTTTATGTTTGTTTCAGTTTTTACTCCATGACCTTGTAAAAGATGAAGAACCACTCAGTAAAGGAACTTTACATCACGATTCTGTCATTCTTTCTATGGGGAATTGGAGTTTAGCTCGCTGTTGAGCTGAAGTTAAGCTATACACTTTGGCAGGAACAGCACAAGTACCATTAACACTGTTACTAAGCTGGTACTAATTCATCTCTGCACTTGAATGCATTGTCTACAGTGAATGAATATAATCAGCCATCGTCATTTAGCCTGTTTACATTTTAACCTGGGGAAAGAATGTGGGGTTTGTTCATTATTTAGCATTTGAAAAAACATTGAATACAAGTTCAGTCACGACCCTATTGAAACTAATTCCACACACCTGAGTGCTCCCTCAGAGCAAAACAACCTGAACAATGACTTAAAGACTTAAAAGGTTGTCCAGGTTTCCCAGGTTTACACAAATACAGTTGTTGCTGTTATTGTGTCTCTGTTGTTAATAACAATGTAATGATGGATATAGTATATGATTATTATTATAAGGATAATGGCTTTGAGTATTTGGCAATATACTAATTTGTTGTCAGGCCTTGACCAGTCCTGTACAGAAACCCCACCACTGTCTTCTAAAGTTTAAAAATTAATGTACAGGGTGTGCACTGTGCGGTAGTATTCTTGTAAAAGACAAGATGTGAAGGCTTGTGTACTATTTATAAAGACTGTTTGCAATAATTTAGGGGGTGGGTGGCAGTTTGTGTTTTGAAAACAATAGTTTTGGGAAACTGTTTTTCTTGTTGTTTCTTCACCAGAGCTGGTTCTATGTTACTGAAATAATGTAAAGAAATCCGCTTAATGGCTCTGCTGCAGTAACAATTAATTAATATCCGCTTATTCAATATTATTAGACTGTACATATATTATCCAGATAGTCAGATACTCTATATTGGCTGTAGATAGATTAATATATTAAATATGAAGCTTACAAAGCAATCTAACATTTAGCAGTTTATTTCTAGAATATTGCATAGAGCATGACCTGGGGGAGGAGTCAGAGAGGGTTGGACGACATGTAGTTTGTTAGGGTGTGATTAGTGGCTGATGATTATATTGTTCCACTCTTTGGCCAATCGACACCAAGCAGATAGTAGTTCCACCTCAGGCTCTCTAGTATAAGAAGAGTTTGTAGTTGTCAGTTCTCCACAACTCCTCCAGGATATCAATACCTTCTGATCTCATCTGACTGTGGACTCCAGGCTTGAAGTGAAGATGGACTCTCTCAACGCCACCTCAAACGATTCTGCTCAACAGGGAGGACCCAATGATCATCAACACCTCTGTAAGTTACTTACTGTGTAAGGATCTAGTCATGTTTGTTTTTGATTTAATATTAGCATTGGCGACCTGTTTTTGTGTATTTTCTGAAATATAAAACAATTGTAGAATTGAATTATAAATGGATGCTAAATTGATCATTGGGTACATTAACTTCACACTAGTTTTTGCTATTTTTAAGGAATGCCTCTAAACAACATTCCCTTTGTCTTTGTTTCCAATTCAGTGTTGCATCATCAGTCTGGCTTCCCTGTTCTACCAGAGGTGAATGAACAAAGAAGCTTGGCTAAGCAAAAATGCCACTGCTGTGATCAGTGTGGAAAACGCTTCCCTACAATGTCTAGACTTAAAACACACCAGAGAATTCATACTGGAGAGAAACCCTATGGGTGTGATCAGTGTGGACAACACTTCTCTAACTTGAGCAACCTTAAAAGCCACCAGAGAATTCACACTGGAGAGAAAGACTATGGATGTGATCAGTGTGGACAACATTTCTCTCGAATGTACAACCTTAAAACACACCAGAGAATTCACACTGGAGAGAAACCCTATGGATGTGATCAGTGTGGACAACACTTCTCTGACTTGAGCAACCTTAAAAGCCACCAGAGAATTCACACTGGAGAGAAACCATATGGATGTGATGATTGTGGACAACACTTCTCTACAATGGGAAATCTTAAAACACACCAGATAATTCATACTGGTGAGAAACCCTATGGATGTGTTGAGTGTGGAAAACACTTCTCCGGCAAGTCCAGCCTTATAAAACACCAGATAATTCACACGTGAGAGAAACCCTATGGATGTGATCAGTGTTGACAACACTTCTATCAAATGGCACACCTTAAACAACACCAGATAATTAATACTGGTGAGAAACCCTATGGATGTGATCAATGTGGACAACACTTTTCTGACAAGTCCACCCTGAAAAAACACCAGAGAATTCACACTGGAGAGAAACCCTATGGATGTGATCAGTGTGGACATTGGACAACACTTCTCTACAATGTGAAATTCAACACACACACACACACACACGATTAATCTGTGTGAACACTTGGTCAATCTGACTCTGCTGATACTCATCAGAGTCAAAGAGGTGTAAAATGGTCTCAGTGTATCCATAATGTGATGTCCATTAACAGGTGATCTGTCCAATGCCAGAGAACCAGTGACCATTAACATGTTTAATCTCTGCATTTGAATGCGTTGTCTATAGTGAATGAAGCATCAGGCATCATCATTTAGCGTGTTTTAACGTTTCATTGAAAACACCTGTATTCTGGTGACTGATTGTCATAATGTTTGCGGGTGAGTGATTTTTTTTTACTTTTAATTCATTTTTTTTGATTTTCTACTTGATGAGGCATTTCTGTACTTAAATCCTTTTTTTATTTTATATTTGACATTGCACTTTGACATCACAAGATGTATTCTCTCTCTCTTTCCTACTCAGATCATGCATCTCAAATTCCAATTATCTGGTTACCATTTCAGATTTGTCTCCATTCCCACAGAGAGAGAAATTAGCACACGTTTTTGTATATAGGCCTAATGTATTTTATAGTGATATATGTGGTAAGCACATGTGAGCATTTTTTAAATTAAAACCTGTGAACGAAATATTGTGTAATAAGTTCTTATACTGTAGAGCCCATGGGCCTTCTTCTCTTCATAGTACTGGTCAATTTTATTATTAACACATTTCACATCATGAAAGAGTAATAATGATGTTGGTGAAATGGGTATGGAGACATGGGAAGACCTCTGTTACTGAACAAACAATATAACAATGATTACTAGATGTATTTTAACAAAACATATCCCTTACAAGTTACAGCACCTTTAACATTTCACAAAGGATAATAATAATAATAAGTTCTGTCATAGACCTATTTCTGTACACATCTTGTACATGCACTCTTTAGGGTGTATCTCACCATCTCAGAAGGGGTGCCCATTAAAGGCTTTTTTTTAAAGGAAAGGAAAAATCTAAAATGGCCACCAGAAATTACCTATTATTTCTAAAGGTGATAAATGTTGAAGAAATTAGAAGTAATTCTAAATGGATGTTTAAACTGTTGACAACTGCAGAATGTATAACCTGGCGTATTATGTTTAAATTTACACTACATCAGCATATTTATTTCCTTTTCTTTACTTTACTCTTTGAATCTTTATTCATCTTACTCTGCATATCCTTATGTATTTTACTCAGCATCTTATCTTACTCTGCATATTGTTATTTTACTCTCTGCATCTTAGTTATTTTGCACTCATCTTGTTGTTTATGTTGGACTCTATCTTCTTATTTATTTTCTTCTAGCAACTGTGTGCCATTGCACATCAGCACATTGACATAATGCTGTGCAAGGTAACCCAGCATCCTGGCACCGTCTTTCTCGAACAAAGAGTAAAAAATAAAAGTGTCCACAAATCAGCAACTTTAATCCGTCCATATTTCAGGCTTCGATCTGGACCAAAAGCCAGATTGGTAAACTGCTCAATCAGAATGTTGTAGCAGTGCAGCTTGTGTGGGAGGAATGTTTTCCATTGAGAGACATTTTTGAGCAAACAGGTCCTTCCTTAGATCATTAACATTTTCAATGTCAGTTGTCTTGCCATACAGAACACAGGTGCATATTTCAAGCACTGCAAAACTGTTTGATTCCTGTCTAAGCACTTTAGTTAAAGGATTAACCATCAGTTTTCTTTTGTATCACATGCTTTAGGTGGCCATTTTCAATTTAGTAAATAACTCACTTCCTGTTTCAGATTATTTTTGGTACCCTTTCTAGGATGTCTTAGAATGACCCAAGGGACATGTGTGCCAAATGTTATGCTTTTTGGAGATTCTTTGGTGTCTTTTGAGTCAATCGACAACAGTTTAGGTGGCCATTTTGAATTTTGTCAATAACTCACTTCCTGTTTAAGATTTGTTTTGGGCACCCCTTCTAGGTTGTCTTAGGATGACCCAAGGGACATGTGTACCAAATATTATGGTTTTTGGAGATTATTTTGTTGTCTTTTGTGTCAACTGGGTGGCCATTTTGAATTTTGTCAATAACTCACTTCCTATTTAAGATTTTTTTGGGCACCCCTTCTGGGATGTTTTAGGATGACCCAAGGGACATGTGTACCACATTTCATGCTTTTATCCGCCGCGTAACGTTCCAGACGGTATTACCCCCTACTATTGTCCAAGTTCCCCTGCCCCTCCTCATCTCCAGCAGCATGCTCTTTCTGAATACGAGACGGCTCGTCCCTTTTCCAACTCGCCAAAAGCGGCGAAGATCGGTCGCCTCAACGGGAAGAGCGGTCGCCCCAACGCGCGGAGAATTCGCCCCCAAAAGTCCGGAGAATTCACCCCCAAAAGTCTGGAGAAGTCGCCCCAACAAAGAGAGAGAGAGATTTTTACATGTAGCTGTTATGTCTCACTGACAGCTGTTTGATTGTGCAGATGCCACTTTAAAAAATAGTTGAACAAAAAAAATATATACAACGCTTCTTCAATACTAGAAGAATAAATGTTGAACAAAAATGCACAACGCTACTTCAATACTAGCAGCAAAAACTAGTGTCCCATAGGGTTAGTTTCAAAGTCCAGCAAAAAGGTAACCTCAACGACTGTCGTTCAGGTGCAGGTGAGACATGATAACAGTAGGCCTATATGTATGAGTCGGGCGTGCTAACGAGCCCCTCCACCCTTTAAGTTTAACATAATGGTAGTACAACAACAACTAATTTCAGTAATAGGGAAAGGAACACCTTGGAATTTCAAGTACTGTACTTGGAATGGAATTTCCAGAACAATGGAGGGGAGTAAGCCATTCATTATCCATGCATAATTTTCATTTGACCAACAACAAACTGGTTCTAACTGGTTCTAAATGTTCTCCTTTGACAAACAATGTTCTAATATGAGAAATAAGGTAAAATAAACATGAAATAAACACGGGCGAGATATCCGTGCGTTGGGGCGAGATATCCACGCGGTGGGGCGAGCTGTCCACGGCTCGGGGCGAGCCGTCCTCACTTTTTGAAATTCTGTGGCGAGCCGTCTTCACTTTTCGCGAGGGCGAGTTGGAAAAGGGGCGAGTCGACCTGGTACCCTCTTGAATTATCTTCCTCCATCGCAGCTTGTTCCTCCTCCATCCCCTCCGCCGGCTCAGTCTCCATGACCATGTCCATGATGATGTTCTCATTAAGAACTCCAAGTTCTCCACCTCCATCGTGGTTGCGTGGTCCGCTGCTGGTGCTAGCAGTCACTGTGGCCACGTTCGGCTCTCCTGCCTCCCCAGCTTCTACCAACTGCACCTGGCCTGAGCTACAAGCCCCAACCGGTGGTGGTGGTGCCTCTTCTTCTTGTCCCCCCGCGGCCGCATCAACCTTATTATCGTCTTTCTTTTGAAAGAAACCAATTATTTTTGGAAGTTTTGCTATTTTTTTGTCTTTCGCTTCTCACTACCACATTTCTGTTTCTTTATCTATTTGTCTTTCTCTTCTTTTAGTTTTCGCTTCTCACTATCGCTTTTCTGTTTCTTGCTCTCCATTGTTTGTTTGTGTCTGTCGCCATTTACACCTATAACCTGTGACCTGTCTCTTCCGTCTTCCGGACCGGTACCAGGCGGGGCCGGGCCGCCGGGGGCATGTCCCCTCCCATAAAAAAGTGAAGTGATCATTCATGGTCAGATTATAAAATATTAAGTTGCGACGTAAAATCAACCTCAGTTAACTATTGTTAAGGGGCCCGGCCGCATCTTTTTTCTTTTTTTCTTCCGACCTGGGTGTGCCCTCAGGCGTCATGTGCCCCCACGCAATCGCGTTGTCTGCGTCACGGTAGCGCTCAGGACGGAGATTGATAAAAAGGACGGAGATTATTGATATCAAACCGATCGCATCGCTCCACAGGCTGGGAGCGTCTGTTGCGCAACATTCAATGTTAAACTGTTCCCTTGTGGTCAGTGTAGGAATAATTTTACTAATTCAAGCCACCGAAAACGTCATGAACTTATATTATGAACGATGGATCCAAGTGTAGCATGATGATCAAGAATAATATGATGGCAATGAAACTAATTTGTTGATTAATTCTATATTAGACATTGTGGCACAGGTGAATGTTGTGATGTATGATTAGTGACACAGAAATACAGTACTGTTCAAATGACGTGTAGGCATATTCTCGCTTTTATGTAGAATAGATGTTTCAAATGGCCAGTTCTCTCGTTACCATTTCAGATATTTTATGTGACCATACATCTGTATGTATAGATCGATTTTGTTTAACTTGTTAATGGATTTTCTTATTGGACATTTTTCAAGACATTTTAAATTAGACACATTGTCTGTGACAGGGAAGAAATTGGCACATGATCATCAATGAAATAAAACGTGTTACAAAATACATATTGTGTAGGCCTACGTTCTTATATATTATGGCTACAGCCATTGGTCAAATATATGAAAGGGGTATTTCACAGTTTGGGGCCATTTAACAGAAGTCCATATACAAGCTTCCCATTGTATTTTCAAACACCATTTTAACCATGTTAGATTAATTGAACATATCCTGACGAAGACTCGAAGGGGTCGAAACGTTGTATCCTCTTCTCCATGCAGGCCCGGTGCCACGAGGGGTCAAAGGGGGTACTTGACCCCTCAACCCGACCTCCTTGATCTCCTTTTTTTTTTAAATAATGTCAATAATAAAATATAAAACTACCTTTTGTGCTGGATTGGTTTTCTAGTGATATTTGGCAGTGATATTCACTAGCAGCACTGGTTATAACAACTCGAAACATGCTGCTACAAACAAAAACATGTATTGTACAGGCATGCAAGGAACATCTAACATGCGTCATGGCCATCTCCCATCTGGAAAGAACAAGAAGTACGACATTCCTGAGGCACAGGAATTTAACACATGTTAATTCGGATCAACTGAATGTATGTGTCTGACATATGATTGTCTGCCATTGGGGGGGAGGGGTGCTATTGATGAAGTGGATCAGAGCAAGTGGCAAAGTGGGCTGTAGACTATTGTGGTCGAGATAAGTTGGGGTCGATTTTGAACCCATGCATTGCTCACACTACAGGAGCTGCACTTACTGGCTGTGCCACCAGGGCGGCACCCAAGTCTTCATGATTTTCAACCATTTGTTCAAGATTTGACATTAAGATTCATGTCAAGTTCACTGGCTGCACACAAACAAAAAATCACTCATAAACCCTGGCTTCATTGGATTGGAGTTATATGATCATGGCTCCAAGGAGGCCTATTGTAGAGAGAGGCAGGCTGTCCTGTACACAGTGTCCTCTGAACGGCATGTTAGCTGTTGCTAAAGAAAGCGTCACGTTCAACACACGGTCCAGTACCTGTCTCCAAAAGTCCATTCTTATTTCTCTCTCCATGTCCTCGTCGATCGTTCCATTCAAACGCCCCCGGTCATAAATCATACAAGCAGCGGTATGCATATTAGTTGATTCATGTAGCTGAATTGTGTGGGATAGATTCTGCCAATTATTTGTTCGCCATGTCTTCTTCCCAGTTAGTAATGAGCGATCTGCAAAGAGCCAACATGTCTCACAGTAGGCTACATCTAGCTTGGGTGAATAACATAACCACGTCCATGGTAACTCCAAACCAGACTTTGTTTTGCGGCTGTAATATTTTGTTGAAAAACACCTATGCTTGGGATCCCGTGGGAAGGGGCCAGTAGGCTTACATGGCCCCTTGGACACGATATAACGTTTGACATTTGAGCCAACATTATCAGGGAAATATCCGAAGTCAGTGGGGTATTTATTTGTAACTCGCTCCGGCGGCATGTCCTTGTCCAAGTTGCCCTGCCCCTCCTCATCTCCAGCAGCATGCTCTTTCTGAATACGAGACGGCTCGCCCCTTTTCCAACTCGCCCAAAGCGGCGAAGATCGGTCGCCTCAACGGGAAGATCGGTCGCCCCAACGGGAAGAGCGGTCGCCCCAACGCGCGGAGAATTCGCCCCCCAAAGTCCAGAGAATTCGCCCCCAAAAGTCTGGAGAAGTCGCCCCAACAAAGAGAGAGACAGATTTTTACATGTAGCTGTTATGTCTCACTGACAGCTGTTTGATTGTGCTGCACTCTTGCATATTCCTGTGTTGTTTGTGATGATTGGGGGGATTCTCTGGGATCGACTACTTCAGTCTTGACATACAACATGATGTGTGATGATGTTGCTTTGCCTTATTATTGACTCTGAGTTTTGAAAGTAAAGAAGAGTTGTGTTTAAGCTGTCATGGTCCACTGATTCACAATAGTAGCCTACTTTTAAACAGAGAGAGAGAGAGAGAGAGAGAGAGAGAGAGATTTTTACCTGTACTATATTTGTACATGTACTTGAGTTGGAAAAGGGGCGAGTCGACCTGGTACCCTCTTGCTCTTCCTCCATCGCAGCTTGTTCCTCCTCCATCCCCTCTGCCGGCTCAGTCTCCATGACCATGTCCATGATGATGTTCTCATAAAGAACTCCAAGTTCTCCACCTCCATCGTGGTTGCGTGGTCCGCTGCTGGTGCTAGCAGTCACTCTGGCCGCGTTCGGCTGGCCTCCCCAGCTTCTACCAACTGCACCTGGCCTGAGCTACAAGCCCCAACCGGTGGTGGTGGTGCCTCTTCTTCTTGTCCCCCCACGGCCGCATCGACCTTATTATCGTCTTTCTTTTGAAAGAAAGGAAGTTTTGCTATTTTTTTGTCTTTCTCTTTTTTTAGGTTTCGCTTCTCACTACCGCATTTCTGTTTCTTTATCTATTTGTCTTTCTCTTCTTGAAGTTTTCGCTTCTCACTATCGCTTTTCTGTTTCTTGCTCTCCATTGTTTGTTTGTGTCTGTCGCCATTTACACCTATAACCTGTGACCTGTCTCTTCCGTCTTCCGGACCGGTACCAGGCGGGGCCGGGGTGCCCCCTCCCATAAAAAAGTGAAGTGATCATACATGGTCAGATTATAAAATATTAAGTTGCGACGTAAAATCAACCTCGGTTAACAATATATTGTTAAGGGGCCCGGCCGCATCTTCTTTTTTTTGCAGCCTCTTTTTCTTTTTTTCTCCCGACCTGGGTGTGCCCTCAGGCATCATGGGCCCCCACGCAATCGCGTTGTCTGCGTCACGGTAGCGCTCAGGACGGAGATTGATAAAAAGGACGGAGATTATTGATATCAAAACCGATCGCATCGCTCCACAGGCTGGGAGCGTCTGTTGCGCAACATTCAATGTTAAACTGTTCCCTTGTGGTCAGTGTAGGAGTCATTTTACTAATTCAAGCCACCGAAAACGTCATGAACGTATGAACGATGGATCCAAGTGTAGCATGATGATCAAGATATGATGGCAATGAAACTAATTTGTTGATTAATTCTATATTAGACATTGTGGCACAGGTGAATGTTGTGATGTATGATTAGTGACACAGAAATACAGTACTGTTCAAATTACGTTTAGGCATATTCTCGCTTTTATGTAGAATAGATGTTTCAAATGGCCAGTTCTCTCGTTACCATTTCAGATATTTTTTGTGACCATACATCTGTATGTATAGATCGATTTTGTTTAACTTGTTAATGGATTTTCTTATTGGACATTTTTCAAGACATTTTAAATTAGACACGTCTGTGACAGGGAAGAAATTGGCACATGATCATCAATCAAGTATGGATGAAATAAAACGTGTTACAAAATACATATTGTGTAGGCCTACCTTCTTATATATTATGGCTACAGCCATTGGTCAAATATATGAAAGGGGTATTTCACAGTTTGGGGCCATTTAACAGAAGTCCATATACAAGCTTCCCATTGTATTTTCAAACACCATTTTAACCATGTTAGATTAATTGAACATATCCTGACGAAGACCCGAAGGGGTCGAAACGTTGTATCCTTTTCTCCATGAAATAAAAATGTGGAGCTCAAGGCCGGTGTGCGAACTACATCTCCTTTATTCAGATTAATTGAAAACACCCGTATTCTGGTGACTGATTGTCATAATGTTTGCGGGTGACTGATTTTTTTAAAACTTTAATTCATTTTTTTGATTTTCTACTTTTTCTACTTGATGAGGCATTTCTGTACTTAATCCTTTTTTTATTTTATATTTGACATTGCACTTTGACATCACAAGATGTATTCTCTCTCTCTTTCCTACTCAGATCATGCATCTCAAATTCCAATTCTCTGGTTACCATTTCAGATTTGTCTCCATTCCCACTGAGAGAGAGAAATTAGCACACGTTTTTGTATATAGGCCTAATGTATTTTATAGTGATATATGTGGTAAGCATTTTTAAAATTAAAACCTGTGAACGAATATTGTGTCATAAGTTCTTATACTGTAGAGCCCATGGGCCTTCTTCTCTTCATAGTACTGGTCAATTTTATTATTAACACATTTCACATCATGAAAGAGTAATAATGATGTTGGTGAAATGGGTATGGACTCCATACACTTGGCAATCAAACAAACACAATGGCAATCAAGCAGGCCAATTGACATTCCTATTTTGATTGTGGGATGTCAATAGGCCATACACAGTATAACATGTTATAAATTATTATAAAATTGGTACAGTATACTTTTACAATGTATCCAGGGAGCTGTTTACAATTGTCTTCTAAGAACACATTACAAATAACACAAGTGCTTACTGTAGTTAATTAAACAGAGATGACTGGAGTCAATTGGGTTATATTATTTTTAACACTAATTTGAAGCTGTCAAAATCTGACAGACTTCTGGCGGTCATTTAGCCTGTTTACATTTTAACCTGGGGAAAGAATGTGGGGTTTGTTAATTTTTTAGCATTTGAAAAAACATTGAATACAAGTTCAGTCACAACCCTATTGAAACTAATTACACACACCTGAGTGCTCCCTCAGAGCAAAACAACCTGAACAACAAAGGTTGTCCAGGTTTCCCAGGTTTACACAATTACAGTTGTTGCTGTTATTGTGTCTCTGTTGTTAATAACAATGTAATGATGGATATAGTATATGATTATTATAAGGATAATGACTTTGAGTATTTGGCAATATACTCATTTGTTGTCAGGCCTTGACCAGTCCTGTACAGAAACCCCACCACTGTCTTCTAACGTTTAAGTATTTTTGTAAAAGACAAGATGTGAAGGCTTGTGTACTATTTATAAAGACTGTTTGCAATAATTTAGGGGGTGGGTGGCAGTTTGTGTTTTGAAAACAATAGTTTTGGGAAACTGTTTTTCTTGTTGTTTCTTCACCAGAGCTGGTTCTATGTTACTGAAATAATGTAAAGAAATCCTCTTAATGGCTCTGCTGCAGTAACAATTAATTAATATCCGCTTATTCAATATTGTTAGACTGTACATATATTATCCAGATAGTCAGATACTCTATATTGGATGTAGATAGATTAATATATTAAATATGAAGCTTACAAAGCAATCTCACATTTAGCAGTTTATTTCTAGAATGTTGCATAGAGCATGACCTGGGGGAGGAGTCAGAGAGGGTTGGAGGACATGTAGCAGTTTGTTATGGTGTGATTGGTGGCTGATGATTCTATTGTTCTGTGACACTTACAAGTGTATGTGCACAATTGTTGTTTTGTTTTTATTTAATTGTATGTATTTGTATTGAGAGAGGCCAATTCCAGTTGTGTTTTGTGTTCAAACTATACTAATAGTAGTTACTGAGTCATGCCACAAGGGGGAGATCGCCCTAGGGTGAGCAATGGTTTGTGTGGTATATGGACCACGGAGGCTTCCGTTCCTCAGACAGATTTGCAGCCTGCTCTGATGAACAACATAAATCTCCTGTCTATATTTTCCAGGTTAGTAAAGTGTGCAAAAGCATCATAACTTATATCAAAGGACTCATAAGCCTTTCTTCAGTTGTTTGGGCTAAGACTGATACAGAAATGTTGTGTTTTGGTTTAGTTTGAGACTTGGGAAATGTACAAGTGAATGAGTGACTGAATCTAAAATGGAGGCCTTGTTTATTGTCTGTAAAAAACGGAGCTCACTGACATGTGTTTTAACACCACAGTTTAGCATAGGGTTTGGTGTGATAATGTACAAATGTTTATTGAATGTTTTGTGATATTTTGTGAACAAGTAATGTGATTAATTCAGTACATTGTGTGTTTTATAGAAAACGTTTTGTATGCAGTAAGACTGACTAAAAAAGTAAACAAAGCAAGGTTTAAACAGTATTACAGTATTGACTGGAAAAGTAAAGTACAGAGACTGGTTAAAGTAACAGTATTATAAATGTGAGTTTTGGAGCACATACAGTACAAATGTATTTTCTATACCGTATTTTGGTGAAATGTGACAACAGAAAAGACCAAATGTGTAAAGTTGTATTATTCTACAGTAACAGTTTATTGTGAATTGTGAAATATGAATGTGAATATGTGATTATTGAATGTGATATGAATATGATGATTGCATTCAAAGAGAGAAAAAGAGAAAGAATATGAAAATAAGATTCTGTGAATAAAGACAGATTTGCAGCCTGCTCTGATAAATCTCCTGTCTATATTTTCCCTGTACAACAGGACTTATCTTCTGCCATCAGGCAACTCAATCGTGAGGCCTGTAACAGTTCCACTCTTTGGCCAATCAACACCAAGCAGATAGTAGTTCCACCTCAGGCTCTCTAGTATAAGAATAGTTTGAAGTTGTCAGTTCTCCACAACTCCTCCAGGATATCAATACCTTCTGATCTCATCTGACTGTGGACTCCAGGCTTGAAGTGAAGATGGACTCTCTCAATGCCACCTCAAACGATTCTGCTCAACAGGGAGGACCCAATGATCATCAACACCTCTGTAAGTTACTTACTGTGTCTATATGGATATACAGAATGCCATATGGTTTTTTTTTTATCTAGTCATGTTTGTTTTTGTTTAATATTAGCATTGGCGACCTGTTTTTGTGTATTTTCTAAAATATAAAACAATTGTAGAATCGAATTATAAATGGATGCTAAATTGATAATTGGGTACATTAACTAACACACTAGTTTTTGCTATTTTTAAGGAATGCCTCTAAACAACATTCCCTTTGTCTTTGTTTCCAATTCAGTGTTGCATCATCAGTCTGGCTTCCCTGTTCTACCAGAGGTGAATGAACAAAGAAGCTTAGCTAAGCAAAAATGCCACTGCTGTGATCAGTGTGGTAAACGCTTCCCTAAAATGTCTAGACTGAAAACACACCAGAAAATTCATACCGGAGAGAAACCCTATGGATGTGATCAGTGTGGACAACACTTCTCTACAATGGGAAACCTTAAAACACACCAGAGAATTCATACTGGTGAGAAACCCTATGGATGTGATCAATGTGGACAACGCTTCTCTCACATGAACTCCCTTAAAACACACCAGAGAATTCATACTGGTGAGAAACCCTATGGATGTGATCAGTGTGGACAACACTTCTCCCACATGGGAAGTCTTAAAACACACCAGAGAATTCACACTGGAGAGAAACCCTATGGGTGTGATCAGTGTGGACAACACTTCTCTCAAATGAAGTCCCTTAAAATACACCAGAGAATGCATACTGGAGAGAAACCCTATGGGTGTGATCAGTGTGGACAACACTTCTCCCACATGGGAAGTCTTAAAATACACCAGAGAATTCACACTGGAGAGAAACCCTATGGATGTGATCAGTGTGGACAACACTTCTCTAACTTGAGCAACCTTAAAAGCCACCAGAGAATTCACACTGGAGAGAAACCATATGGATGTGATGATTGTGGACAACACTTCTCTACAATGGGAAATCTTAAAACACACCAGATAATTCATACTGGTGAGAAACCCTATGGATGTGATCAGTGTGGACAACACTTCTCTCACATGGTAAGCCTTAAAACACACCAGAGAATTCACACTGGAGAGAAAGCCTATGGATGTGATCAGTGTGGACAACATTTCTCTCGAATGGACACCCTTAAAACACACCAGAGAATTCACACTGGAGAGAAACCATATGGATGTGATCAGTGTGGACAACACTTCTCTACAATGGGAAACCTTAAAACACACCAGAGAATTCATACTGGTGAGAAACCCTATGGATGTGATCAGTGTGGACAACACTTCTCTCACATGGTAAGCCTTAAAACACACCAGAGAATTCACACTGGAGAGAAAGCCTATGGATGTGATCAGTGTGGACAACATTTCTCTCGAATGGACACCCTTAAAACACACCAGAGAATTCACACTGGAGAGAAACCATATGGATGTGATGATTGTGGACAACACTTCTCTACAATGTCCCTCCTTACACGCCACAAGAAAATTCACACCGGAGAGAAACCATATGGATGTGATCATTGTGGACAAAGCTTCTCTAACAAGTCCAACCTTAAAAGCCACCAGAGAATTCACACAAATATATGAAAGGGGTATTTCACAGTTTGGGGCCAATTAACAGAAGACCCGAAGGGGTCGAAACGTTGTATCCTCTTCTCCATGAAATAAAAATGTGCAGCTCAAGGCCGGTGTGCGAACTTCATCTCCTTTATTCAGATTCATTGAAAACACCCGTATTCTGGTGACTGATTGTCATAATGTTTGCGGGTGAGTGATTTTTTAAAACTTTTAATTCATTTTTTTGATTTTCTACTTTTTCTACTTGATGAGGCATTTCTGTACTTAAATCCTTTTTTTATTGTTTTTATTTTATATTTGACATTGCACTTTGACATCACAAGATGTATTCTCTCTCTCTTTCCTACTCAGATCATGCATCTCAAATTCCAATTCTCTGGTTACCATTTCAGATTTGTCTCCATTCCCACTGAGAGAGAGAAATTAGCACACGTTTTTGTATATAGGCCTAATGTATTTTATAGTGATATATGTGGTAAGCATTTTTACCTGTGAACGAATATTGTGTCATAAGTTCTTATACTGTAGAGCCCATGGGCCTTCTTCTCTTCATAGTACTGGTCAATTTGATTATTAACACATTTCACATCATGAAAGAGTAATAATGATGTTGGTGAAATGGGACTCCATACACTTGGCAATCAAACAAACACAATGGCAATCAAGCAGGCCAATTGACATTCCTATTTTGATTGTGGGATGTCAATAGGCCATAACACAGCCATCTATCCAGGAGGAATGGGGTGTCAATAGGCCATACACAACCATCTATCCAGGAGGAATGGGGTGTCAATAGGCCATACACAACCATCTATCCAGGAGGAATGGGGTGTCAATAGGCCATACACAACCATCTATCCAGGAGGAATGGGGTGTCAATAGGCCATACACAACCATCTATCCAGGAGGAATGGGGTGTCAATAGGCCATACACAACCATCTATCCAGGAGGAATGGAATGTCAATAAGCCATCTCTCTCATGATTGCATTTTTGATCCAGAAATCATGACAAGAGCTGTAGTGTCACCCTGAGTGCTTTTTGTGCAAAAGTAATGCTTTTAATGGATTCAGAGTCATGAAAAAACCCCAGTTTGACCCCACACATTATGTAGTCATAGCACTTCATGGTATATATGCATAGTTTATACATATAGTTTCATTATATAGATATATTCCACTGTTATGTTCTTAGCTTTTGTAAATAAAGTGCCTCATCTTTGGTTTAAATGAATGTGTCATGGAGTTGTTTTAACTTTCATTATCCCTGAATTTTACACAATTTTACATCTAATCACTTGGTTACCTACTCTCCATAAACAACTACACTTTAGAAACAAGCTCAAATAATCAACTATACTTTATCTTTGTCATACATTTTTATTAACATGTTATAAATGATTATAACATTGGTACAGTATACTTTTACAATTTATCCAGGGAGCTGTTTACAATTGTCTTCTAAGAACACAAGTGCTTACTGTAGTTAATTAAACAGATGACTGGAGTCAATTGGGTTATATTATTTTTAACACTAATTTGAAGCTGTCAAAATCTGACAGACTTCTGGCGGTCATTTAGCCTGTTTACATTTTAACCTGGGGAAAGAATGTGGGGTTTGTTCATTATTTAGCATTTGAAAAAACATTGAATACAAGTTCAGTCACAACCCTATTGAAACTAATTCCACACACCTGAGTGCTCCCTCAGAGCAAAACAACCTGAACAATGACTTAAAGACTTAAAAGGTTGTCCAGGTTTCCCAGGTTTCCACAATTACAGTTGTTGCTGTTATTGTGTCTCGGTTGTTAATAACAATGTAATGATGGATATAGTATATGATTATTATAAGGATAATGGCTTTGAGTATTTGGCAATATACTCATTTGTTGTCACGCCTTGACCAGTCCTGTACAGAAACCCCACCACTGTCTTCTAAAGTTTAAAAATGAATGTACAGGGTGTGCACTGTGCGGTAGTATTCTTGTAAAAGACAAGATGTGAAGGCTTGTGTAGTATTTATAAAGACTGTTTGCAATAATTTAGGGGGTGGGTGGCAGTTTGTGTTTTGAAAACAATAGTTTTGGGAAACTGTTTTCCTTGTTGTTTCTTCACTAGAGCTGGTTCTATGTTACTGAAATAAAGTAAATAAATCCTCTTAATGGCTCTGCTGCAGTAACAATTAATTAATATCCGCTTATTCAATATTATTAGACTGTACATATATTATCCAGATAGTCAGATACTCTATATTGGATGTAGATAGATTAATATATTAAATATGAAGCTTACAAAGCAATCTCACATTTAGCAGTTTATTTCTAGAATGTTGCATAGAGCTATAGAGCTGTGATCAGTGTGGAAAACGCTTCCCTACAATGTCTAGACTGAAAACACACCAGATAATTCATACCGGAGAGAAACCCTATGGATGTGATCAATGTGGACAACGCTTCTCTCAAATGAACTCCCTTAAAACACACCAGATAATTCATACTGGTGAGAAACCCTATGGATGTGATCAGTGTGGACAACACTTCTCTCACATGGTAAGCCTTAAAACACACCAGAGAATTCACACTGGAGAGAAAGCCTATGGATGTGATCAGTGTGGACAACATTTCTCTCGAATGGACATCCTTAAAACACACCAGAGAATTCACACTGGAGAGAAACCATATGGATGTGATGATTGTGGACAACACTTCTCTACAATGTCCCTCCTTACACGCCACAAGACAATTCACACCGGAGAGAAACCATATGGATGTGATCATTGTGGACAAAGCTTCTCTAACAAGTCCAACCTTAAAAGCCACCAGAGAATTCACACTGGAGAAAAACCCTATGGATGTGATCATTGTGGACAACACTTCTCTCACATGGTAAGCCTTAAAACACACCAGAGAATTCACACTGGAGAGAAACCCTATGGATGTGATCAGTGTTGACAACACTTCTATCAAATGGCACACCTTAAACAACACCAGAGAATTCATACTGGTGAGAAACCCTATGGATGTGATCAATGTGGACAACACTTTTCTGACAAGTCCACCCTGAAAAAACACCAGAGAATTCACACTGGAGAGAAACCCTATGGATGTGATCAGTGTGGACAACACTTCTCTACAATGGGAAATTCAACACACACACACACACACACACACACACTCATGTTGGGGATGTTTCTTTGTCATACAATGGATTTTTAATATTGTTAGTATGGAATATTGTTTAGTATTGTTAGTGAAGTAGGTATGGAGACATGGGAAGACTTCCGTTACTGAACAAACAATATAGCCTATCAATGATTACTAGAGCTATTTTAACAAAACATATCCCTTACAACACCATTGACATTTCACAAAGGATAATAATAAGTTCCATGTGATGATAGACCTATGTCTGTAGTTCTGCTGAAACTCATCAGAGTCAAAGAGGTGTAAAATGGTCTCAGTGCATCCATAATGTGATCATTAACAGGTGATCTGTCCGATGCATTTTAATGCGTTGTCTATAGTGAATGAAGCACCAGGCATCATCATTTAGCGTGTTTTAACCTGGGAAAGAATGTGGGTTTTGTTCACTATTTAGCATTTCATTAATTTTTTTAATAAAGTGGAGACACAAGCCTATTGAAACTAATTCCACGAGTGCTCCTCATTCCATCAGAGCAACACAACCTGCACAATGACTTGACTTGTTTCCCATGAATACAGGATATGAGTATTATAAGAATGACTTATCCTGATTTATCCTGACTTATCCTGATCATGAATTAATACCTTACACTATGGACACATGTTTCTGCACACAGGCCTACACATTACACAATGGGATTTCACTGTAAATATAGATAAGAAATAAAATGAGAACAATAGAGCACAGTAGACTTTGAGGATTTGACAATATACTAATTTGTTGTCAGGCATTGACCAGTCCTGTACACTGTACAGGACTGGTCAATGCCTGACAACAAATTAGTATAGAAGACAGTGGTCTGGGTTCTGTACACTTGAAGTGTACAGAACCCAGACCACTGTCTTCTATACTAAAGTGGAAACAAATTGAACTTCCGGTGGGACGTCATCGAAAATGTTCCCCCCCCATTTTAGTGGATGAGAACGAAGATCTTAAAACATGAATAACTCTTGATCTAAATCATTCCGTCCAATTCTAAGAAAAGATTATGTGTTAGACGGCCCATCGCGGTCCCGTCGCTAGTCGCGTTAGAATTAATCATACCTCCCGTTGTTGTCGATCGGCTCGGGAGTGTTTTGGCTACATCTATAGCTACTTCAGCTACATCTGGGATAACATCCGGTCCGTCGCTAAATGTGCTCCGCTGCTATAAATCTGGATTAAATAACCCTGGGCGTCCGGGGTGTTAATAGTCCTTATTATTTTCAAAATGACTACGATATTTGAGACCTTATAAAAGTTGATCGCGCTAAGAAAGTGAAAGCAATCCGTGGGGCGGCGATGCATCCCGTAATGAGAATCTGGCTCCAATATGGACGGCTATCGCATCCGGGGCAGGCGGAAGTGACGCGTTTTGTAAGCTCATAGTGCTGATTTATTTGGCACTGGTGCCATGTTATGGATTAAAGTAGTAGTAGCGCACAAAGTGTTACAAAATATACATGCTCTAAAAATGCACACGTTTGGTCATATGGGTGGGCCCAAAATGCACACTTTTTGAAATTCTCAAGTGGGCCCTGATCCAGATTTTAGTTTTAGTCATAGTCTGTTGAATAGTTTTCATTTAGTTTTAGTCACATTTTAGTCACCTGGAATGCTTTAGTGTTAGTCTAGTTTTTGTAGACTAAATATAATAAGATTTCTATTTTGGCGGGCTTTGATCCTGTCGTAATGACTGATTTTACACTTGCTGAAAATAGCAGATCTATAAGCTCACAACGTGTCGCGCTGCAACCAAGTGTAAAATGACTCATAGTGGATCTCTCTTGTCCACTAGTCCCTTCCTAACATTTTAGTCTAGTTTTTATTTGTTGACGAAATTGTCAATATATTTAGTTTTAGTCATCATAGCTTAGTTATCGTTTAATTTCCATTTTAGCTTTTGTCAGTGAAAAAAGGTAGTCGACGAACATTTTTTGTCTTAGTTTTAGTCGACAAAATCAACACTGCCCTGATCACAGAAAAAGGTCTGGAACACAGTTAGTGTTTTATTGCTGTCTGTATCTTGGTTCCAGAACAGCTCTAACAACTGGTGGGTGAGTGACGTGTTTGCCAACATGGTGGGCGTGCCGGTCCCCATCATGGAACATGATGATGATGATGATGAGCAGGAGGAGCAAGAAGACATCGTCTCCAATGTCCACAAGGTCAGCTCAGCAGTCACCATTACACTCCATCAGCGCTTCTTAGGGCTTTCACTTCTAGTCGTTTAACTACCTTAACCATTATGTTAACAGTTTGACGGCCGCTAATTGTTTAATCCAGTGTTCCACCGCGCGTAATACGACATTCCCGCTATCTTTTTTTAATGCGTTGTCCCGGACCTGGTGACGAGGCCGTCGCGTTATGATGACGAAACCGGAAATCAAGTCATCATCTGGGCTGCTAGGGCTTCTGGGAAATTGAGCTCAATGTAAGTGGGGGTTGGTTTGGACTACAATGCCTCATAGAGGCGGATCCTGTACCGCATTGTAATGGCCGCTGGTGTGGATGATCATAACATGCCGACGGTAGGGCTGGGGCGGTATGGGATTTTTATTACCGCGGTTATTGTCGGCCCCCATACCGCCGGTATGGCGATAATTGCGTCAGACATCTCCCGCAGCCCGCTGTTAAAAAAATAAATAAAAAAGCGAACGGATTTCACATAATTTCAGATCAAGACAAGTTGTGTTGAGCGTCTTTTTCCTGCGATCCCATTGATGTCACAACAGACAACATTTATAGGTGGGTCTGGTTTGGAGTAGCCTAATTTAAAACACTGTCCGACTTTGTTTTGAGCGAATATTAATACCTCGTGCTATTGTAACAGCCAGGTGCATCGTGCATTGCTCAGACCGTCCGAGAGAGAGAGAGAGAGAAACATTAGGCTAAACGTGTAGCCTATGGATAAGGGCGCATCGTTGTAACGGTTTCAACTTTGTATTGATGTCTGTCAGCGAGAGACGAGAAGAGAAAGGGGGAGAGAGAGAGAGAGAGAGAGAGGGAGAGAGAGAGAGAGAGAGAGCTGTACAGACAGGACGGACAGAACTGTTTTTATCTTTTGACTGACTATAAGAAAAAGTCCTTCTGCACACCTACAATGGACAGGTGCGTCGGATAACTGGAACTGAGAAGTAGAGAAAAAAAGAATCCCGCACACTGTCTTCACTTGGAATCGCAATGGCAACCATTCTCACTCCAATGAAATGCCGCTCAGCAGCGCATCGCAAGAAACAAACACCTCACCATTCAAAAACGTCCCCTCATCATGGAACCTAAAATCTTAAACATATTAAACAAATTCCAAGTTAACTGATAGATTTAATATATGATGAATTGAAAGGCCGCTCCACACCACGCAGCAACTGCACACATCCCCAGTCCCCAAGCCATGAGTTAACATTATTGCTTGATTGATTGATTTAAGTTTGTATTAACAGTTTACAGTACATTTGCACAACTCAATACAAAAACTGTTAACTGTTACGCTGTGAGTGGATGACACCATAAAGCATTACACTTGTTTACAAGAGGGTCCACCTTGTTCAATTCATCATAACATTTTGTACACTATACACTTCTATAAAGCCAAAAACATGAAATCATCATAAAGGAGGTAAACAGGGGGCAAAACATATGTGACCAAATTTGACTGAGAGACTGCCATTGGAATTTTTTACATTTTCGTTTTTTCATTTCATATGAAAGCAGGGAATCATAGCTTCAAATTGACGTATTGGTTGTTCAGTTTGATCCACCAGTTTTGGAGATATGGCTTATAGAAAAATGTCTTGCAGGAGTAGTGGAAAAAAGACCAAGCAGAGAAAATGGACTTCTAAGCTTTAGTTCAGTGATCTGTGACTTTAGGGGGCGCTGTTTTCCCTTCATTCCTCCATTAGTCAACCAGCAGTGTTGCCATGTCTGCTTATTATAATTAGTTGGCCTTGTTTCTAAAGAAGAATAATGCATAGGCCTACTGTACCAATTTTATAATAATTTATAACCTGTTAATAAAAATGTATTTGACAAAAATAAAGTGTAGTTGATTATTTGGGCTTGTTTTTAAAGTGTAGTTGATTATGGACACATAATTAAAAAAACAGTAACCAACAGACAACAGGACAGTTTGCTCTCAAACCCTCCCAGCACAAATTGTGCCCTCTTGGCTCTTCTCTTAATGTTTCATTAGCCTGTTATTATTATTATTTGTCTGCAGACCCCCATCTGTAAATAATTTATGCCAGACACAAGATTTGTGTTGTTTGTATGCATGTAGATCTGCTATTTTCGCTTATTTTGGGCTTGTTTTCATATACCGGGTTGCTTATTTCTCTCGCAGAAACTGGCAACCCTGCAATGATAGCCGTTAGCTACATTTAGCTAATAGCTAATAGGAAAAGGGGTGGGTGGGTGGAGTCAAGGGATTTACATGTCTTAATGACAGTTGGTAGGGCGTTCCACATTTTTGTGGCATAGGAGTGAAATGAATTTAGGTGGACCCTCTTGTAAACAAGTGTAATGCTTTATTGGGTCGTCCACTCGCAGTTAACAGTCTTTGTATTGAGTTGTGCTTGAAATGTAGGCTACTGTAATTCTGCAAACTGTTAATAAATAGTTCAATCAATCAATCAATCAATACTTGTTTGTGCCGAATCTGGGTTGCACATGGTTTGTTGAACTCCCTCTGGTGTTGCTGGCATATGATTAGACTGACTGAGCCTCACTGTTTATTATGATACACTTTTCATTTCATATCAACCATATGCACTTAGGCCTAGAACCTAGGGTTAGGGTTAGAACTAGGGTTAGGGTTAGAACCTAGGGCGCCAGAACAGCACGGACAAAAAAAACTTTCACTTTTTTTTTACCGCGGTAATGAACCCGATACCGCGGTATGTGTTGTATACCGGCGGTATGGCGATATTGCGGTTATTGCACCCAGCCCTAGCCGACGGACTATTTTTCGCCGGATTTTTGTCGTTGAAAGCTGCAAATACTTCAGCGTATGCTCTAAAGGTAATAAAACAATCTCGGCAGCGTAGAATATTTGATTAAATAGCGGGTAACGCGTGTTTCGCAGTAGAACTGTTTAAAAAAAAAAAAAGGTTTTGTACATTTAAAAACTGTACATTGGTGACTATAATGTAGTATCCTAGCTGATCTTGAGGCCTACAAAAACGAAAAAAAACAAACAAGAGTTGAATAGTCGACTGGTTGCTCTTAAAGCCCTAGCGCTTCTCAAACTTTTTCATGTCAAGGACCCCCAAAGGATATGTATTTGGCTGCAGACACCCATTCTGAAAATGTTTTGCGCCAGGAACACCCCCCCCCACCCCCCCCCCCCCCCACCCATGAAGAGAAGATTTGTTTAAACCTGACATCACTATTTTGGGCATGTCATTAGAGGTGGAAAACATGTCACAAACGAATTGTCTCCACCAGGCCGAAGGCATGGGGAGAGAGTATGTTTTGCACTCCGTCCGTGTGTGTGTGTGTGTGTGTGTGTGTGTCCTTCCTTCCGTCCG
Organism: Electrona antarctica; assembly: GCF_951216825.1. NCBI lineage: Eukaryota > Metazoa > Chordata > Actinopteri > Myctophiformes > Myctophidae > Electrona > Electrona antarctica. The sequence continues at coordinate 1,337,261 of NW_027638147.1, read as the reverse complement.
TCCTTCCGTCCGTCCGTTATCAGCTAATCTCCGGCACCGTTGGCCCGATCCATGCCAAACTTTGCACACACACTCCCTGGATGCCATCGACGAACCTCTGCCCCAAATATTCCTCAACGGCCTGTTATAGTGCCACCATGAGGCCGATTTAGGCAAAACACATTTATGTAGATTACTCGTACACATTTTATCCATACATCACACAATTTGGTATACACTATCTCCATAGTCATGTGATCAACACGGAGCAGCACCATTTCTCATCTTCCATCCTGATTGGCTAAGATTGGCTTCCAAAGCTCACACGATTGGTCCGTTTCGAACAAAATGCCACAAATCACAAACAGTGTGCAATTTCCGTGAAATTATACAAGCACATTTCCACTAGGCCGAGGACAACATGCCACAAATCTTTCCCCCAAATCAGCTATAACAGGCCAATTCCTGTTTTTAGCTATAACTGCATCGATCTTATGTATGCGCACTCCCTAGAGGCCATGGAAAAACATTGTCCCTGCATCCCTCCACATCTGCCGGTTATAGCGCCACCATTTCTGCAAAACACATTGCTTATGTTAGTAAGCAATGTGTGGCCCGTTTTGTTCAAAATGCTGAACATGTCCTGCTCATCCAGAATTCTATCCAGAGATGCTATGAGTGGCTCTGCATTTCCTCAACAAAATGAAGAAAATTGTTGCAAAAAACTAAAACAAAAAAACATGTTTATATTACTCCTAAACATTTTGTCAAACATCTCACACAGTCCTATCCTCCTGGTGGAGACCTGTGCCCAGAAGGGCACTTTTTCTAGTGCAAAGTGATTTGCTATAGAATGCTTTCTTGAAGCAAGTCTACTGCTATTCATGCTCATGCTTATGATTAACAATAATATCTTTGTGTTTTTACAGGACGGGCCCTTTAAGGCTGTTTATTCTGACGTCAGAACCAAGATGGTGGAAATGGAAGAACGGAATGTCTACTGTGGAGTAATGTCCGGGTACTGCTGGAGAAGTTAGTACTATTTTGTTTCCATAACCACGTACTCATAATTCTATACAATGATATAGACCGATGGCTATAAAGCCATCTTAGGAAAACGTGAACTATTTTCAAGATACAATGCACAGTAATCCATCAGACCGGGGCGCCCGCTGGCCTAGTGGTCCAGGCGCATGCCACATTATAGGCTCTGACCTGACGCCAACAGCGCGTTGCGTGTTCGAGTCCCATTCATGACGACCTTTTGCTGCATGTCTCTCCCCTTCTCTCTCTCCCTCTTTCCTGTCCATCTTCACTGTAACTATCAATAAAGGCACAAAAGCCAAAATAATAATACATCAGACCAAAATTGTGCATTATATACTTTGATAAACATGGACTTCAACTATTAAATTAAAGTTATAATACTTTCTACAGCGGCAGCGTACCAATGAAGCTTGGCATTGATCGATCAGTCGAGTAATTTGCGAGATTAGCTCCAGACATACGCACGCACGCATGACTTCTAGTCATTTTTACTAGTTGACTAGTTATAACTGTGTACATTGGTGACTATAACTATGATCTACCTGATCTTGAGGCCTACAAAATTGGGGATTTTTTTTAAAAATAAACTAGTACCAACAAGGTCGACTAGTGGATTTACTAGTCGACTAGTTGCTTAATGCCCTAGCACGCACGCACGCACGCACAGACCGACCAACCTTCTCATAGACGGCTAGCCTCCTACAGAACCCACACTATAAAATACTGCGGTAGCGTATTTCTGTCATATTTGTGAGAACGTTTGACTTCAACCCGTATATATACCGTGTCTCGGGACAGGGAGGACCCGTACCGCACGGTGGACTACAGAGGCGGGACGTTGGTGGCCCTGGGGTCCAGGGACCGCCTGGTGCGCCTGCTGCACGTGGCGGAGAGGAAGAGGGCGGCGCCCACGCCGATGAAGGGCCACGCCGGCAGCGTGCGAGCGCTGCTGCTGTGCGAGGACAGACGCATGGTCATCAGCGCCGGCTATGACCTCAACATCAGGTCAGACTTTTTTTTTTTTTCATCATCTTTTTTTTTCTTCCCATTTTTAAAATACAACACAAAAAAACAACAACATCTATGACAAAACAAAACCGACAATAACACATACCCACCCACCCGCTAGCCCTGAGGGGAGAATAGACTTACAGAAAAATTTATGATAATAAACAACACTTACAAAAAAATATTGGGATCAGACATTTTCACCTCTGTATAGTGTTCAGTGTTGTTGTTTTTTTGGTCAGAAAATTTCTATTTTTAGTTTAGTCATAGTCTTTGGACTGAAACTTAATTTAGTTTTAGTCAAATCTTAAGTCACCTGGAATGTTTTAGTGTTGGTCTAGTTTTAGTCGACTGAGTGTCATGCGATTTTAGTCGACTAAAGTGTCACTGGTGTACATTAGTGCTCCACGAATATTGCTCAAAATAATGTGAATCTCGATGTTCTTCCAAAAAATCACGATTCTCATTTTTTTCCCCATGAAATTATTTGTTGTCTTTAGTCTGAACATTAGTACATTCAAAATGTGGCACCTGGAGCCAACTACTGTGCCTTTTCAAGAGACAATATGAAAGTGCTTGACTTAAAATCATAAGAGTAACTAAAATGAATCGGACAGCCAGCTAGTGCTGCACGATTCTTGCTCAAATTCAGAAATGAGATCTCATAGGTGCCTGAATGTAGATCACAATCTTTCTTCGATTAATTGTGCAGCACTAGTGTGAAACTAATTAAATCATGTAGGCCTATTCAGCACATTGTTTTGGAATGTCTGTCGATTGATTCCTTTGTACATGAAGGTTTTAGTCATATTTTAGTCACCTGGAATGTTAATAGTGTTAGTCTAGTTTTAGTAGAATAAATGTAATCTAGTTTTAGTAGAATAAATGTAATGTAATAAGATTTTAGTCGACTAAATCTGCAGTTCATTTAGTCGACTAAAATGTATTTTGGCGGGCCTTGATGCCATCGTAATGGCTAATTTTTCACACTTGTTGAAAATAGCAGATCTACAAGCTCACAACTTGTAGAATTAATACATTGTGAGCTTGAAGATCTGCTATTTTCAGCATGCAACCAAGTGTAAAATGACTTATACTGAATCTCTTGTCCACTAGTCCCTTCCTAACATTTTAGTCTAGTTTCTATCTGTTATACATTTCTATCTGTCTAATACATTTAGCTTAGTTTTAGTCGTCATAGCTTAGTTTTCATTTAGTTTCCATTTAGTTTTCGGCCAGTAAAAAAAGGTCGACAAACATTTTTGCGTCTTAGTTTTAGTCGACAAAAACAACATTGTATGTGAAGGTGCTGGGACCTGAGGACTGTGGAGTGTGTTTTAATGTATTTGTACATGAAGGTGCTGGGACCTGTTTTAACTCAATTCGCGCCAGCATTAATGAATCCCTCGATAGCGTATTGCCAAGGTTGTATCGCGCGTAACACTTACTTTGAAGAGCCAAATATCCGTAACCGAATGTTACAATGACAAACTGCTGTGTGTGATGTCATGCCCGGATGTTGTTGTGTCGGTCGGTGGTCGAAAAACCCGACCGCGAGTGTCAGCCCGCCTGCTACAGCCTGTTGAAAACCCTTGTATTCACCAAAAACGGCCCCCTCAATGTCCTTTCTGAGATACAGAGCTGTGAATGGTTAGCCTGGCTAATAAGCCAGACCGAATCAGCCGTTGGCAAAAAAAAATTGCCTGCCGGCGGATTACGGTCTGGAGAGGCTCAATTGTATGCCCATTTCCTACACCAGAGAACTGGTGTGGCCAATCGGGACACGGTATGCAATATGGGCGGGCTTTGGTACAGTGACATTCAATGCTTGAGACCTTTGACTGACAGTAGCTCTGACCAATTGCGTCAAAGAGAAAATGTTTGAACCCACCCCCCATGAAACAAGATCCATACACAGCATCTCCAGACTCAAATACCACACGACAGTGTGATTCGAGTCTGGCTAATTAGCCAGGCTAGTGAATGGTGGGCTTAGACTGGAAGTGGATGCGCGCGCATGTTCAAAATGGCCGCGGCCAGTGTCCCACTCTGGGTTGATGAGGTTAGCAACATCAGCTAGCGATACGATCGGATCAAAAAAAGTGCAACTGTTCTCTACAGTTGCACCGCGCAACTGTCGAGAACAGTTGCACCGCTCACTTCACAGGGGTGTGATTTTTATTATTACAGTAGAAGTTTACAGACCAAACTGTAAATAAAAGCTTTACATGACTTTCTGCCTCAGTCCGTATATAGCGAGCTGTAGTGAATAAGTAGAGAACAGAGTTGCACCGCTCACTTCACAGGGGTGTGATTTTTATTATTACAGTAGAAGTTTACAGACCAAACTGTAAATAAAAGGTTTACATGACTTTCTGTCTCAGTCCGTATATAGCGAGCTGTAGTGAATAAGTAGAGAAGTAGAGTTGCACCGCTCACTTCACAGGGGTGTGATTTTTTATTATTACAGTAGAATTGTTTTCCTTATGAAAGCAGAGCGTCTTCTGTTTCATACGGTATATAGTATTTATATGTCGCTATAGGCCTTATTTTGTGAATATTGAGGAGTTCACGTCCATGTCTTCTCTGAAGTTATCTGGTGGGCACAAGCTGCATTCAATAACCAATTACTGTCTAACTGTAGATGGGATCAATGTGTACTGTTTTCCTCGTAAAAGTACACATTCAGGGCTTTCATTCGGTGTATAGGATGTATAGGATATTTATTGGGTTCAATTTTATATCTGCCTGTCAATGTCTCTGACTTTAAACCATCCATAACTCTGCTCGCTGTTCAAGATAACCACTTCCAGGCAAATGCAGGTGTTGCAAAAAGGTCAATATCTCCAGAATGGAACATGGTCAAATCAAAATGTATTTTTTAAATTGAAGTGGACAAGTTCAGCTTTCTTTTGATGTATGCGTGTGATTCTCGCTATAAGAGAACATTTTGCTGTGGGCCCCCGAACAAGGCCTTTGTGCAATGTTAAACGGTAGCAACATCAAAATAGGCCTGGGGAGATTCTGTAGCAATCAACGTGTTAATAGTATGTGTATGTGAAGGTGCTGGGACCTGAGGACGGTGGAGTGTGTGTTAATAGTATTTGTACGTGAAGGTGCTGGGACCTGAGGACGGTGGAGTGTGTGTTAATAGTATCTGTATGTGAAGGTGCTGGGACCTGAGGACGGTGGAGTGTGTGTTAATAGTATGTGTATGTGAAGGTGCTGGGACCTGAGGACGGTGGAGTGTGTGTTAATAGTATCTGTACGTGAAGGTGCTGGGACCTGAGGACGGTGGAGTGTGTGTTAATAGTATCTGTATGTGAAGGTGCTGGGACCTGAGGACGGTGGAGTGTGTGTTAATAGTATCTGTATGTGAAGGTGCTGGGACCTGAGGACGGTGGAGTGTGTGTTAATAGTATCTGTACGTGAAGGTGCTGGGACCTGAGGACGGTGGAGTGTGTGTTAATAGTATCTGTATGTGAAGGTGCTGGGACCTGAGGGCGGTGGAGTGTGTGTTAATAGTATGTGTATGTGAAGGTGCTGGGACCTGAGGACGGTGGAGTGTGTGTTAATAGTATCTGTATGTGAAGGTGCTGGGACCTGAGGGCGGTGGAGTGTGTGTTAATAGTATCTGTATGTGAAGGTGCTGGGACCTGAGGGCGGTGGAGTGTGTGTTAATAGTATCTGTATGTGAAGGTGCTGGGACCTGAGGACGGTGGAGTGTGTGTTAATAGTATTTGTACATGAAGGTGCTGGGACCTGAGGACGGTGGAGTGTGTGTTAATAGTATTTGTACGTGAAGGTGCTGGGACCTGAGGACGGTGGAGTGTGTGTTAATAATAGTATTTGTATGTGAAGGTGCTGGGACCTGAGGACGGTGGAGTGTGTGTTAATAGTATCTGTACGTGAAGGTGCTGGGACCTGAGGACGGTGGAGTGTGTGTTAATAGTATCTGTATGTGAAGGTGCTGGGACCTGAGGACGGTGGAGTGTGTGTTAATAGTATCTGTATGTGAAGGTGCTGGGACCTGAGGACGGTGCAGTGTGTGTTAATAGTATCTGTATGTGAAGGTGCTGGGACCTGAGGACGGTGGAGTGTGTGTTAATAGTATCTGTATGTGAAGGTGCTGGGACCTGAGGACGGTGGAGTGTGTGTTAATAGTATCTGTATGTGAAGGTGCTGGGACCTGAGGACGGTGGAGTGTGTGTTGCTGCTGTCGGGTCACTCGTCCACCATCACCTGTCTGGACCAACAGGGCGACACGCTGGTCTCTGGTGCCAAGGACTGCAAGGTCAAAGGTCAGCAGCTTGCTTGATTAATAACCCATTTTGACCTGGGAACGATTCTAAAAAGGGTCTTCTATCTAAATCCTGACAGTTTTCTGAAAAACCCATGTCAGTGGTGCTCAATATTTCATCTCAAGGACCCCCAGAATTGTATGTATTTGGCCGCCGACCCCCATCTGAAAATATGTTGTTCCAGGGACCCCCCAGAAGGGGGTTTCAGAGTAAAAGCGGCCGGCACCCCAGAACTCCTATTTTGAAGGAATGATGTTGATGAAAGATGTTTCTCCACAGTGTGGAACCTCCAGACGGGGAGGTGTCGTGAGGAGCTGAAGTTCAGACATGCCAGCTGTGTCCGCTGTGTGAAGGTCCACGCGCCACTGGTGTACAGCAGCTGTGACCGAGGGCTCATCAAGACCTGGGACCTCCACCACGGAGCTCTGCTCAGGGTGAGACAATCCACACACACAACCTCATTGAGGAACCGTCACATTTGGAACCATTTCTTGATTGATTCAACCCATTTTGACCTGGGAACGATTCTAAAAAATGTCTTCTACATCATGACAGTTTTCTGAAAAAGCTATGTTCTATGTCAGTGGTTCTTCGATTTTTCAAAAATAGCAGATCTACAAGCTCATAGCGCGCCACTCGGTGGCGCGCTATGAGCTTGTAGATCTGCTATTTTTCAATAGCTAAAGCATAACATAATGCTAACACCAAAATTGGTTCCCGCCCAAAATGGGTTAATGCTTTATTAGTACTGGTTTGTAATTCTCAACGCTTACATTACGGGGGTCTATCTATGAAACTAAAACGTCTGAGGATCACTGTATTGCCCTACTTTTCCCCCCACAGGTGATTGACGTCCACCAGAGGCCAGTAAAGTGCCTGTATGTGGACCAGTGGCACCTGGTGTCTGGAGACAGTGATGGTCAGGTGATGGCCTGGAGCAGCAGCTGTGATGCCAAGCACTGTCTGAACACCTTCATCCACCCAAAGTAAATAGAACCACCTCTTAACCCTTTTAGGCATGACATTTTCTTTTTAAAATGTCTTTTTTCAGTGGTTCTCAATATTTCATGTCCAGGATCCCAAAGATTATATGTAATTGGCCGCGGACCCCCATCTGAAAATATGTTGTTCCAGGGACCCCCCCCCCCCCCCCCCCCCCCCCCCAGAAGCAAAGATTTGAGTTAAAAACTGAAACTCTGAGAGAATGTATATTCAAAGATTTGAGGCACATTTTCACGATTTTTCAAAAATAGCAGACCTACAAGTTTGCCGCGCGCCACTCGGTGGCGCGCTATGAGCTTGTAGATCTGCTATTTTTCAATACCTAAAGCATAACGTAATGCTTATGCACCAAAAAGGGTTCAAGTAGCTATAAGCAATAATATGTCAACAGTTTTAACACCCCAAACGCCCAGGGTTATTTAATCCATTAAATCATGGCGCCCAGCGATTTATAGCAGCGGAGCACTTTTACCGACGGACCGGATGTTATCCTGGATGTGGCTGAAGCAGCTAGATGTAGCCAAAACACTCTAGAGGCGATCGACAACAACGGGAGGTATGATTAATTCTACCGCGACTAGCGACGGGACCGCGGTGAGCCGTCTAAACACATAATCTTTGCTTAGAATTGGACGGAATGATTTAGATCAAGAGTTAACCCATTTTGAGCGGGAACCCCTTTTGGTGGTTACATATATACATTATGTTATAATTTAGCTATTGAAAAATAGCAGATCTACAAGCTCATAGCGCGCCACCGAGTGGCGCGCTACGAGCTTGTAGGTCTGCTATTTTGGAAAAATTGTTAAAATGTGCCTCAAATATTTCAGAAAATTGTCATGATTTAGAAAACATTTTTTTTTAATTCCGACGTCAGGCCTGAATGGGTTAAACGTTTTAAGATTTTTGGTCTCGTCGGCTAAACGGGGGGGGGGGGGGACATTTTCGATGACTTCCCACTGTTGCGCAACATTGAATGTTGTGCAACAGACGCTCCCAGCCTGTGGAGTGATGCGATCGGTTTTGATATCAATAATCTCCGTCCTTTGAATCAATCTTCGTCTTGGGCGTCGGGCATTACTAATTGAAAGGGCGAAGAACTTCGTCCGGTTCGCTTAATGACCTTTTTTTTGTATTCAGACAAAAAAGCAAAAGCAATGAGTAAAACACTCCCAAAAAAATATGTGACACATCTGTGACACATCTAGGGGCCACACTCTGCATTTCCTATAGAAGCTTTGTCACTGGTCGGAAAACCCGGTCAAAATTACTAACCAATCAGGAAGACAGGCAAATCGACCAATGACAAAGCTTCTAGGAAAATCTTTGAATGCATATTACGGCCCCTAGATGTGTCACATAGACTACATTCTTTTTGGGAGCGTTTAACCCATTGCTGGCTGTCTGAATACAAAAAAAAAGAAAAAAAAGGTCATTCAAATGTTGTCATATTATTGCTTATAGCAGCTTTAAGAAAACTGTCTCAACACTTTCAGACACCCAAATTAAGAAGAACAATACTACCACAAGCTATTGTCAAATATATTTGACACTTTTCTGTATATTTTGAAACCGATGAGGTCATTAACCCATCTTGGGCGGGAACCCCTTTTGGTGTTAGCATTATGTTATGCTTTAGCTATTGAAAAATAGCAGATCTACAAGCTCTTAGCGCGCCACCGATTTTTTAAAAATCGAAGAACGACTGACATAGAAACATAGCTTTTTCAGAAAACTGTCAGGATGTAGAAGACATTTCTAGAATCTGATCTCAGGTCAAAATGGGTTAAAAAAAACAACAGTCTGTGCACCCAACAGCATTGATAATAAGGATAATGTCATTTTGTTTTTCAGGGAGGTGCGCTGCGTGACGCTGTGCTTCCTGCGCGTCATCACCGGCTGCATGGACGGAAAGGTCCGCATCTTTCACTTCCTCACCGGAGACTGTCTGAGAGTCCTGAAAACATACAGCCCCGTACTGTCACTGCACTGCCACGGCTTCAAGTGAGTCTGTACTGTCACTGCACTGCCACGGCTTCAAGTGAGTCTGTACTGTCTAGTGTCACTGCACTGCCACGGCTTCAAGTGAGTCTGTACTGTCTACTGTCACTGCACTGCCACGGCTTCAAGTGAGTCTGTACTGTCTAGTGTCTATGGATATATGCACTGCCACGGCTTCAAGTGAGTCTGTAACACACACACACACACACACACACACACACACACACACACACACAGGCCTGGGAAGAGAGCTTGTACAGTACAGTACAGCACCACTCAGTTCAGACGGGTCAGAGTTTTATTATAAGCAAATGGTTTGTCTTTTATAAGCGAATCGTTCGATTAACTGTTGCAACCCTAATAGTTTTAACAATACCGACTTTTTTCAGAACCAAACGGGATGCTTCACGTGCACATTTTGGGAACAGAATGTCACCCTGTTATTTTGTTTTTAATAACTAAAGTGTTGTCTCTTTCCACAAGTAACCCAGAGGCCCGTGTCTAGCAGCTCCAAGTGGCACAAGGCCTACATCAGCCTGGGGCCACGATTAGTGACGAGGCCTCCCTCTGCCCTCTCTCCTGGGTGGCCTGGGAGGTGGAGGAGCCAGCAGGAGTCCCTGCCACGGAGCAACAGGACCAGCCACACACCACCCTGCACCACCATCAGCTCAGGTATTCCACATCCCACTACCAGAATCACAATATAGGGTCGACGTGGTGTCTACTCTAGTTGCTATAGGGCCGAGTTTACCAGAACTCTGTGTTGTTTTTGGCAGCACATTTTTATTTTAGTTTTTAGTCATAGTGTCTTCAATAGTTTTCATTCAGTTTTAGTCACCTTTTAGTCACCTGGAATGTTTTAGTGTTAGTCTAGTTTTAGTCGACTAAATATCATAGGCTTTTCGTTGACTAAATCTACAGTTGATTTAGTCGACTAAAATGTGTTTTGGTGGGCCTTGACTGTTTTTACACTTGCTGAAAATAGCCGATCTACAAGCTCACAACGCGTCGTGCTGCAACGTGTTGTGAGCTTGTAGATCATCTATTTTCAGCATGCAACCAAGTGTAAAATGACTTATACTGGATCTCTTGTCCATTCCTAACATTTTAGTCTAGTTTTTATTTGTTGATGCAATTGTCAGCATATTTAGTCTTAGTTTTAGTCATCATTGCTTAGTTTTAATTTAGTGTACATGTCGTAGCGCGGCACCGAGTGCCGTGCTACGAGCTTGTAGGTCTGCTATTTTTGAAAAATCGTGAAAATGTGCCTCAAATCTTTGAATATATATTATTACAGAGTGAACATTTTAACTAATTACATATCATTTTAGGGGTCCTTGACATGAAATATTGAGCACCACTGATACAGAAACATAAGGTTTTTCAGAAAACTGTCAGGATTTTGAAGATTCTTTTTAAAATTTTGACGTCAGGCCTAAATGGGTTAAATGGGTTAAAGTAGCAAAAATAGACGATCTACAAGCTCACACTGTTGTACAAACGAGAGGTTTCTGCCAAACGGTGACCATAAGCAAAAAGAGACAAACCTAACCGTCTGAACTCAGGGCAGACGCCACAAGAGGTCGTCGCGAACCTCTTCTTCACCACTTCAGAATCTGCACTGCGCCTCCTTTTCACAGCCAGAGGACGAGGAGGAGGAGGAGAGCTCGGTCGTCACGCCACCTCCACGGCGCTCGAGCAGGCGAAGGCGCGAGGTCCTCACCGCCCGCTGGCGCTGACCACCCCGCAGATCGCCCTCAGGGTCAACGCCGTCCGCCAGGGCCAGCTGATGGACGAGGCGGGCCTCAACATGGAGCTCAACGGCAGGCTGCGAGTCGCCTGGGGCTCCCCCCCTCCTCCGCCGCCTCCTCCTCCGGACCCACCAGAGACGACCACGCCCAATCAGAACGCCCCGCGCGCCCTGCAGAAACCGCCAAGATCCTTCGGTAAAAGGGCTGCAACTATGAATTATTTCCTTTTTTACGATTATTAATATCGATTACTTCAGTATTAATTATTATTTTCATTGAAGCTGCTATAAGCAATAATATGTCAAAATTGTAATGACCTTTCTTTTTTTCTTTTTTTTTAGTATTCAGACAGCCAGCAATGGGTAGAACGCTCCCAAAAGAATGTAGTCTCTGCGACACATCTAGGGGCCGCAATCTGCATTCAAAGATTTTCCTAGAAGCTTTGTCATTGGTCGATTTGCCTGTCTGCTTCCTGATTGGTTAGTCATTGCGACCGGGTTTTTTTTTTTCCGACCAATGACAAAGCTTCTTGGAACATCTTTGAATGCAGATTGCGGCCCCTAGATGTGTCACAGAGACAACTTTTTGGGAGGAGCGTTCTACCCATTGCTGGCTGCCTGACAAAAAAAAAAAAAAAGTCATAAAAAATGTGACATATTATTGCTTATAGCAGCTTTAAATGATCGATTATCGAATATTTATATTTTAAATAATCAGTTGAATCAATTACTTTGATTAAGCGTTGCGCCCTCCCCTATCCATACTCTGTAGGTGAAAGCGCGAGAAGCACATCATCGCGTGGCACGGGAGTCCCTTCAACGGCCGGCCCTCATGTCCTCCGAGCTACGCCACGCCCTCGCACCGGAGGAGGGGACGCCGCGGGTCTCCGAGAACACCGTCCTCCTCCCCCTCCCCGGAGTCCTCCCCGCTCAAACCGGGAGGAGACGCGGCCTCGCACCGGAGGAGGGGACGTGGGTCTCCGTGAACACCGTCCTCCTCCTCCCCCTCCCCGGAGTCCTCCCCGCTCAAACTGGGAGGAGACGCGGCCTCGCACACAGCCCGCGGCCAGGAAGGTGGGCCTTCTGGACCCGTTGAGGGAGCAGGGAGGAGGGTTCATGCTCCTCACCGACGTCTAGTTGGAGGAATACATCCTCTCACACAGGAACCAGTGACACTGTGTGAAAAGAGGAGTTAACGGGCAATTATGGGCACTGTATTTTGCCCGTAAACCTCAAGTTTAGCGGGCATAATACAGTTAATTAATATACGGTAAATATACAGGTGTGATGGTACAATTCGGGAGTTTACCGGAGTTTGTTGGAAAGTTTAACAGGAGTTTCCTGTAATATACACATCCGTATTCCATGCTTGTTGAGCAGTGTGAGCACACACCGGTTGGTTCCCAAACGGGAACCGGTTCAGTTCTTTTTGGTTCTTAGTCCATGAGCCAGAGCTCCAAAATTGGAACGTTAATAATGAATTGAGTGGCCAAAACCTATTATTAGATTGTTATCACCATGAAACTTCCCCAGTTGAAGACAACGATTTATTGTATTACAAATTTTACATCTTTAAATATGCAGATGAGGCATTATGTAGGAAAATATGCAAAATAGAAAATATGATAAAGCTATACTACTGTGGAAGGGTTATCATGTATTAATTTACTTGTATTGATCCTATAAACAATTTAATATAGGACTAGTTTTTTCCCACCAATGTTGGAGCTCTGGCTCATGGACTAAGAACCAAAAAGAACTGAACCGGTTGGAAAGGGGGTCAGAGAGGCTGTATTTGTGTCCATGCTAAACCCTTAAATGTGCTAAACGTCTGCCTTTTTTTCTTTTCTTTTTTTTTTTACTTTTTTGAAAAACATTTTTGAATAATTAAAAGAGCCAATCTACAGGCTCACAACGTGTCGATGTAGATCGGCTATTTTATTTCTTATCTTATGTTTTTTTTTTTGCTTTAACCTTTATTTTATATTTTTTATGGAGGGACAGACAGTAGGCTTACAGGAATTGGGGAGAGAGATGGGGGGGGGGGGGGGTAGTCTTGCGTAGCCAGTCTGGACCCCATGAGCTGAGTGAAGGAAGCTGCCATTTCCGTTTTTTATTTTTTCCTTTTCTGTACAATTTTGTTTTCTATTTATATTAGGATAAATGTGCGTGACTGTAAAGACGAAACGGAAGTGGTGAGGAGGCTCCACTTCCGCTTTATAGTTTACTCATGTCAGCTCTTCCGTTGGCCCAGACTGTATGATGAAGCGTTTGGAAATTGCGGAGGCAACAGTCTGTTAACACAAGATGGGGGGGGGGGTGACATGCAGTAAAGGCCGTCGGGATCGGGAGTCGAACCCGCAGCACACTGCCAGACTTGGACTACCAGCCAAGGTGCCTGGACCGCTGAGCCATGGCCCGGGCCTAGATCGGCTAAAAAATAAAGGCAAAGAAGTTTAGGGATAAGGGGTTTAGCATGGACGAAAGTAGAGCCCAGAGAACTACACACACACACACATAGAGCACCGAAGTCTGACGTCACTTTCAGTAGAGGGCGCCAGTACACAGGTTCATGTATTTTTTTATTTGCATTGAAATTCCCATAGGGGGATTTTAGGTCGCGTCAACTGTGTTTGAAAAATAAACCGATCATCCAGGCCTTTCTGTCAGGGGGGTGGCTGTGCGTCGTTAATGATGTCCATTCATATTTGATACAGCCAGTTTCTGGAGAAAATAGAAACTACAAGGGTATGAAAGCAATGTTGCTGCTAATATACGCCCAGCTGTCAACACATTGCGTTCCTGAGATTCCTCGTTGACGTAAGCTCAGCTGGCGGTGACTCGACTCGTAGTAACCACAAAACATTAAATATCAATACAAAAATAATAATTAACATGTCAGTTTATGTTGTGCGACGGGCAGCTGCAGCAACCCCGCCTACCCGGAAATAGAGTTTAACCACTAGAGTAGAGTAGTCTCTGGGTTGTTTGACTCGTTTCTAGCGCTTATTGTGTTACTCTTTGGGTATATTTGTACATTTCCACCATCCGTCGATGCTTCATATCCATATGAGTGAAAAGGCTGAGATGATTTTTCAAACACAGTTCTTATATGAAAAGTCCCCTATGGGGATTTCAATACAAATAAAAAGTACACAAACCTGCTGGACTGGCGCCCTCTACTGACAGTGACTGATCAGGACTTAGGTGCTCTATACCATTACGAACACACACACACACACACACACACACACACACACACACACACACACACGCATGCATACATACATTACATATATTACATATATTATACTGTTTAGACTGATGCTAAGTTCTTGGTTTACCTTTATATGATCCTACCTAGATCACTGTTTCTATGAATTTGATGTAGTATGTACCTTACTCTTGCTTACTTAAATCACACTGGATTTAGAGCACCTGCTAAATTGCCTAAATTGTGAATTGTTGTGAGCTCAGCTGTTTTGGGTGTGACAGCAGTGCAAGTATAAATGAAGCCTGAATCTTTCTGTTTCTATTGTTCTTTAACAATAAAATAACCATTAATCTATTGTGAGAGCCAGGAAACGGTCTGAACGCAGTTAAACCAGATCTGAATCGGATTCCATGTGCCAGTCCGAACACACACAGCTGTCGGGCCAAAAGATCCGATTTGAGAAATAAGTCCGATTTGAATTTGATTTGACTGGATGTGCAGTCTAACTACAAACTCATGAATTGAAAATGGTGGACCCTGTTGTAAACAAGTGTAATGCTTTATCATGGTGTCGTCCACAGTAACAGTTGTATGTTATATGTATTGACTTGCATTTCAAATGTACACATTCTGCATACTGTGAAATATTCTTTCAATCAATCAATCAAAATACACACATACACACACTTGCGGACGCATGCACACAAGCACGGCACGCATTGGAGCGCAGTGTTAACGATGGGGGCAGAACTTCAGAGCTTGTATGAACGTGCATTTCATGTGTGAGCTGCTCGGGTTAAAATAATGACTATGTATAGAGCACAGACTGTGTGTGTGTGGGTGGGTGCATGCGTGTGTTAGGTGGCAGTGAATTCATGAAATATGTCCGTCAGATTCTAATGCTTTATATATCGTTCATGATGCTTCGTTGTTAGTGAGCAACAATAATGTGCAAAACAATGAACAATAAAAAAAACACTACTTTTTATTTGGTGTCCTGTGCCCTGAAGGAGCCCGTGTTGTTTTCGTCGACTAAAACTAAGACGAAAAATGTTCGTTGACTACCTTTTTCCATTGACAAAAACTAAATGGAAACTAAGCTATGATGACTAAGACTAAAAGTAATTTTACACTTGGTTGCATGCTGAAAATAGCAGATCTACAAGCTCACAACGTGTCACGCTGCGACGCGTTGTGAGCTTGTAGATCGGCTAAGTGTAAAATCAGTCATTACAACGGCATCAAGGCCCGACAAAATACATTTTAGTCGACTAAATCAACTGTAGATTTAGTCGACAAAAATCTCATGACATTTATTCGACTAAAACTCTAACACTAAAACATTCCAGGTGACTGACATGGGACTAAAACTAAATGTAAACTATTCAAGAGACTATGACTAAAACTAAAACCAACATTTGCTGCCAAAAACAATACTGGAAGGACCCCAGCTGGGGGTCCCGGGGTCCTCCCAGCTATGATGGATATAGTTAGGAACCAATTTGGGGGTCCTTCCTCGGCACGAAAAAGTTTGTGAACCATGCACTGCATTGGAACAACACGGGTTTATTTCCCCCCACCCACTTCCTGAAAAGAAACACTTTCAGTGGCTATATGTAAAACATTCCACTAGGGGTCAGTATTGTATCATCTAAGACACGTGTTTGGCTCACAGTCGAAGGGGGGGGGACGGACGGACAGAAAGCTGCTTCCCACTAACATGGATGTGAGCACTGACATCAGGGGCGGCAGATTCCTATAACGGCAGTGGGTGCCCCCCGCCTCCCTGCCCCCCCCCCCCTACTTAGCCTACTTTATTTACAGTTTGCTAATAAATACAGTGGTGCGCTAATTAACGAACACATTAAATTGTTTCAGCATCTTGTTTCAACATTTCAGCATGATCAACAGTAAATAATTAAATTGTTTCAGCCATAAGCGGCGGGTGGATTTTACCTTTAGCTAGGTGGAACGACGACGACGCAGATTTATTTATTTATTTCCCCCAGATGGTCTAACAATGTCATGATTTGACCAATTTATTACCAATCTCATACACCACTCACGAAAGCAAGATCCTTGACCCAATTACAGCCACCTTTTAATTAAAGTAAAAGTAGTCTGATGAAAAGGAACAGTTCTGTTCGACGGACATTGTTTTGGGATATTTTGGCTGAGATGGCTCTGTTTGTGTGTTGCTGCCCCTCCCCTCCCGGGCTCATGCTCTTTACAGACGGGCCGACGGTACACAGACAGCAGCCTCTCCGCTGACTGTGTTAGTGTTGTACTTGTGTTGCTGCAGGAGACGGAGTGTGAATGAACCGTGCGGTCACTGGAACAAAGCCACCGTATTAGCATTTTAATACCTGTTCTGTGAACACCGTAAAGGTGTGTGCCTACGTGACAAAATGACCAGGGCCCTCCCCCTGGTCATTTTGAAGATTATTCAGCCTTAATCTCAGTAGGTGCTATTTGGCTTATTATTTCTTTAGTGCGTGCCCAAGCCCTCAGGCACTCCCAAAGTTGACGCCGTTGACTGACATAGCTGTGTCACTGAACAAACACCAAACAACCTTATTCTATATCACACCACTATTACCACAGCACCTTGTCCTCTCTTAACCCATTTAGACCTGAGAACTTCTACTTTCTATGTTTCTATGTCAGTGGTTCTCAAACTATTTCATGTCAAGGAGTCCCAGAATGATATGTGTAATTGTCCGCCAACCTCTCAAAATATCAGGGACCCCCCAGGAACTATATCAGTTAAAAACGTTCGCTCTGAAAGAAAGATTTGCAACACATTTTCACGATCTTTCAAAAAAGTAGCAGATCTACAAGCTCGTAGATCTGCTATTTTCCAATAGCTAAAGTATAACAATAATGCTTAAAAAACCTGAACACGAGCTAATTAACCTGCCCTCCGGCCCCTCCATGTGCCTCCAGGGCATCATTAAGAGGTTGGAGGTTTGGAGATCAGGGGGTAAGAGGAAGGGTCTTCTCCGCCTCCTTCAAACCGCAGCAGCAACACACACGCACACCAACACACACGAACACACGCACACACACGCACGCACACACACACACCAACACACACACACACACACACACACACGCACACACACGCACACACACACACACGCGCACACACAACAGCTGGGCGGCAGCACATAGTACAAAGAAGTAAGAGGTGACTTGACCCCCCCCCCCCCCCTCCCTCGTTGCCAAATGTTGTGAGAGAAACAAGCAACCAGGTCTCGGAGAACGAGCCCAAAGGAAGCGGCTCTTAATTAATAGGCACACACATACGTGAGCACTTCAAATGCTCAATGGCACCTTTTTTTGGGGGGGGGGGGGCATTGTTTGCGGGTTCATGCCATGGAAATATTTGAGAATATAATAACAAAGTACTGTACCAATATTTACAAGCAACTTTAGATTCCCAGACCAAAGTCCCTTATAATTATAGCAGACATGGCAATGCACACACACACACACACACACACACACACACACACACACACACACACACACACACACACACACACACACACTTCCAGTCTGCCCTCTATATACAATAATGGGCATCTCTCTCCCCCATTCCTCCTGCCAGTCTGAGGTACAGAGGGGTTGTGTGCAGGGGGGACAATGCACTGCCTTCTGCACCCCCACCCCCCCGAACCCCTCAACTCACCCCATCCACCCCCTCAACCCCCCCATTGTTCCCCCAGGTACGGAGGCCCTTGTCCTGTCTGTGCCACAGGGGACAGACGGGGGGCTTGTAATGAGCGTGAAATCAAAGTAAAGGTAGTAAAGGGGGAAAGTCTTCACGGGGAAGGAATGCTCTTTAGACCCTTATTCTCTCCTCTTGAGCTGGCCCTGAGGGTGGGGTTATTGATGGAAGGGGGGGGGGGGGTTAAGAAGAGCAGAGGTTGCCTCCCCTATACCTTCATAGTGAAAGACTGGTTTGGGCTGATCGAGGAAGGCCGACAATGAGGCCGATCGCGCAAGTATGACCCGGGGCAACCCTTTCACGTCGTCTCATGCCGATCTGCGTCTGCTTATTAGCCTGGGGTTTAGCATCGCGGCTCGACGCACGGTTCAAAGAAATGACATTTCTCCCCCTTTCTGTCATGCGCCACACCGACCTTTGACCTCCTGATTGTGCCTGAGGTTCGAAGTTTGACGTTGTACTTCATCCCGTTTTAGACCTGAGGCTGATAAAAAAAAAAGGAAAAAAAAGGCTTCTAAATCCTAATAGTATTCTGAAAAACCTTTATGTTTCTATGTCAGTGGGGGTGGGTGCTCAACCTTTGTACAAGGACCCCTAGAATTGTCTTTATTTGGCTGCGGACCGCCATATATGAAAATATGTAGTTCCAGGGACCCCCCCCCCCCCCAGAAGCAAAGATTTGAGTTAAAACATTTTCAAGAATAGCAGAAGATCTACAAGCTCATAGCGCGAGAGTGCCGCGCTATGAGCTTGTATCTTCTGCTATACCTAAAGTATAACAGAATGCTTAAATCACCAAAAGGGGTTCCCGTCCTGAATGGGACCTGTGCAAGTCTTAGGCCCTCATTTATCAACCGTGCGTACGCCAAAATATGGGTGTACGCCAAAATTACCGCAATTTTCGGCATTTATGATTTGCGCCAACGTTTGATTTTGAACTTGAGCCAAGACAAAAACCACGTCTGGTCGGGAGCTGTCGTACGCTTTGTCCTCACCTGTTTTTCTGTTGTAGAACAGCGGAGCAGCATTGTTTGACCAGCTGAGAGGCTGTCACAGGCATCGAAACATATGTATTCACTCCTAAAATGTTTATATAAAACTATGTATATGGGCTAAATGTAAAAAAGAAAAAAAAAGTAAAGGAATACATCAACGATGTGTCTTTGTGTCATATGAAATTAGTAGGAGATTTCCAACTTTACAAGCAAGCAATTAAAATCGCGCATTTAAAAACAATGTTGCAAGTTAGATGCGTAAGCCATTTAAACAGTGTTTTGCATGATGAGCGCATACATGCGAGGATTTGGGCTGTCTGTGCTGAAATATTTCCATGGAGAGTATAGTGCAGCGCTGAAGCTGCGGAGAGTCCCAACTTGGGTAGCCTACTGTAGCCGAATCTTTCTGGAGTTACAGTATGTGCAATCTCCTCCTCGTTTAATAAACCCGACGCGTCGCTCGAATGCCAAATGTGCCGTGCCAGCGCAAGTGGGAACGCATCGGAGATAGTATAGCCTAAGCCAGCCTGCAGCCCACCACACCAACACCACTGTCCAGTGCCACATGAGGCTATACGGTTTTGGCTGCAATATTCATATAATTGACAGTTGACAGCGAGGCAATTTAAATAGACTGTCGGACGTGCATGGTCAATTGGTCACGGTGTCACGGACGGACCACAGTGATAGAGAGAGACAGACAGGACAGGAGATGCACCTTGCAAAACAGCAGCGCGTGCGCGCCTATTTGTTATATAATTCATGGTTCACAGGTTCAGGTTTTCGTTCACTAATATATCTTGTTGTATATTAAATGAATAAAGACTTTAATAATTTAATATACAACTAACAACACAGTGACAGTTGCTTGCAAATTGCGATATGTGCGTGCGTGCGTGCGTGCGGGGGGTGAGGCGTGCAGCAAGGGTAGCGAAGCGAGAGGAGAAACAGACAGGGTAGTCCTACAGCTTTATTTAATTCATGCAGGTTTATTTATTTAAGATACAACAAGTTGCGTGTGCGTGCGTGCGTCTGTGTGTGTGTGTGTGTGTGTGTGTGTGTATGGGAGGGGGCAGCAGAAACTTTTTTTTCCCTGTAACCATGGTTTCCAGGTCGTATTGCAGTTGTTCATGTCGCAAAACCGAGGGCGCGGCTAGATTTTATAGGGCGTGCCAGATTGATTTCAGCCGTCACATTTATCACTGCTAGGAATTAAATTAGGAAGGAACAGCTGTCTACGATCACTTTGTAAATGCCGACCCGACGTGGGTGTACTACGAATCCTACACTCGAATTTGGGGCAGAATTTGCACTCAATTGATAAATGAGGGCCTTAGTCTGCACAGGTACATTAAATACAGTAAGAAAGGGAAAGAGAGAATCGTTCCTATATCGTGCCCAAAGTGCCCATATGGTAGATACGGCCCTTATATGTAGACAAGCAAATCGGCTAACCAACCTATGTGTTGAACATGGGCCTTTCCCTCTGGGCTCAACTTTCTTCCAGAGGGTCTCTGGACTGAATTTCCAGATCAGTGAAGTTCTGGTACCCTTTGCGACCACCAAATATGTACACCTCTCCATTGTAGGTAAAGGCTGAATGACCCCAGCGTTCTTCTGGAAGAAGCTGTGCAGAAGGTGTTCTCAGCCTCAGAGGTTGGTCTCTGTGTCAAACACTCTGAGGATGTTGATGCAGGCGGCGGCTCCTACCCCAAATACAAACATATTTGCCCCGATGATGGTGGCAGAGTGGTGTGATGAAGCAGGAGGTGGAGTGCCTCTGGTGTTAATTAAAGTCCAGAGGCATGAATTAGCTTGGATATCCATTGTCTGCTGTTCTTATAGCTCCTCGAGCCCACCCTGTTTCTTCAGGAACAGTATTTCCTACTTCCTGTTGCTGCTGTTAGTCATGGCTGCCAGTTCCCACCTGATGTTGTGTGGGAGTCCAGACTGCTTCAGATTGTGCTGAATAACCGCTAGTTTGCACAACGTCTTAAGACTAGGATTTAAGTACAAGACATGCAGTTCATCAGGTCTGTCCAATGATCCAAAGAGGATGATGCGATCTCCCACCATGCAACAGCACATCCTATATGTTGAACATGGGCCATTCCCTCTGGGCTCAATTTTCTTCCAGAGGGTCTCTGGACTGAATTTCCACAGATCAGTGAAGTTCTGGTTCCATTTGCTACCACCAAATATGTACAGATCTCCATTGTAGGTAAAGGCTGAATGACCCCAGCGTTCTTCAGGAAGAAGCTGTGCAGAAGGTGTTCTCAGCCAGAGGTTGGTCTCTGTGTCAAACAGACTGATGATGTTGTTAACGTTGGTGGCTCCTCCCCCAAATACAAACATCCTTGTCCCAATGATGGTGGCAGAGTGGAGTGATGAAGCAGGAGCTGGAGTGCCTCTGCTGTTAATTAAAGACCAGACCATTGTGGTAGTGTCCATCTTGTACATGCAGTCATTATAGTCTCCAGTCCCAAGTCTACATCCTCCATGGATAAACATGACCATCCCCAAAACACAGGCTGAGTGGCTGCTCCTCGCCTCTGGAACAGTTCCAGAAACCTTGGTCTTGAACCATCTGTGGGTGTCCACATCAAATGCATAAAGAACATTACAGTGCCTTGCTGTGTCGCAATTATAACCCCCCCAGATGTAGACGATATAATCTATCATCACAGCTGTGTGTCCCCACCGATTGGATGGAACTTCAAGTTGACATTCTCCTCTTCCAGTAGTCTCTGGGGTCAACTCCGTCCAGCATAAAGCCACTGTGTTGAAGACGTGAACACCAATCTGATCCTTGTTGACGTCACAGCACCCTCGAAATGAGTAGACTTTGTCTACCACGGCAACAGCAGCCTGTCTGTCTTCATTAGGTCCTCTGTTCAGATGCAGCGTCCAGCAGAACATTTCTCACAAACAGCTCCTCCAGGGATCAAAGACAATTCCTCAAATGCTTCTCTGTGAATGAATGGCATCATATTGTGTTCACTGGCACTTATATTGGTTCAGTGGTGGAAACATAACAAACATTGTGGCCAATCAAAGGAGCCAGTGGCTGTTGCAGTCCCTAATATGGCAAACTGATCAGAGTGACGTCATCAGAAGGCCAACAACTTCCTAACTCCACCCTCACACAGCCCAGTGGGCCCACCCACCTTGAACAACAGCCAATAACCTGACCTCACACAGCCCAGTGGGCCCACCCACCTTGAACAACAGCGCAACATCTAGCGCATTGTTGCTGTTTTACACAAAATTGCACTTTTCAGCTGCCTTCTCACTAACAATAAAACACTAATCTTTTTAGACACCATTTATTTCATTTGGATTAGCAGGGAAAATTCCAGTGGAGCTAAAAATAAATAAAAAAAGCATTTTTTAAGGGGCGATCGCTAAATGATTAGATAGATTACCCACACTGAACATCATTTGCTGTAGAACGGGTAAGGACTAGTATATAGGGCTGAAGCGGTTAATGTATGTTTTGTCATAATAATCTAAATTTAATCTAAAACTAGTAACTGACATTTTAAAATAGTAGTGGAGTAAAATAGTACTCAAATGTATTAAATAGTAGTAAAATTGTAGTGGAGTAAGATAGTAGTAAAACAGTAGTTGAGTAAAATAGTAAGTATAGGAGTAAAAGTACAATATTTTGGATCCGAGATGTAGCGGAGTAGAGTAAAAGTATTGGATATTCTCAAGTAAAGTATACAAATACCTCGGAATTGTAGTCCCAGCACAGTACTTATACTGTAAGTAAATATACTTAGTTACTTTACCCCACTGGTTCCAACACTAGGGTTCAGCGTTGGGTGCTTATATAGTTCCACGACGCTACGAGACGGGCGTGGGAGACGGATCAGAGAGTATTTGCATGTCAGTCAGACGTTCTGGCTGCGTTCTGCCCCGGAGCTGTCCCTCCACACATCACTCTGCTGCCATACGCGGCTTAACGAGGCGCACGGCAGACGTCCGCCCGCGCGGGGCTGAATAATATGCAAATGCTATAGCAAACGCTAGCTGTCTCTCTCTCTCTCTCTCTCATGGGGGACAGAGCGACCGCACGATAAGACTGACCGCTGATTGAATGCAGATTGACACCGACCTCCTCGTTTTGCACCGAACAATGATGCTCTGGTTTGTGTCGGACTGAAGCGGTGAGGGAGGGAGGGAGGGAGCTCTGCTCGGAGAGAGGGAGCAGCCTTAATCGCTGTGTTTATGCTTTTTGGATAACTGTTTGGACGCAGCCGGAAAACAGAGCCTTTGAACGTCGGACGGCGTTGATGGCGGTGACAGTAACGTGTCGCAGCGAGGCCCTCATCCTATAGAGCAAGGCGTCTTTTTGACAGGGGGGGGGGGGGGGGGGTGGTTGGGGTGGGGGGGTCCTCAGAGTTACTACAGGGAGGCTGCCTAATCTTAGTGTGTCCACTTGAACTCTATTTTTTGTGGCTTTCGCCTTTATTATATATTTTTTATGGAGGGACAGACAGTAGGCTGACAGGAAATGGGGGAGAGAGATGGGGGTGATGACATGCAGTGAAGGCCGTCGGGATCGGGAGTCGAACCCGCGGCACACTGCCAGACTGGATTACCAGCCAAGGTGCCTGGACCGCTGAGCCACGGCCCAGGCCTGCACCCCTATTCTGAGGGGAACTTTATAGCCACAACTATAGCGGATCTACTGCGAGGTGCTGTGAGCTTGTACATATTTGGCTAAGAGGTTTGGTGTAGAGGGGAAAATAGAGCAGACCATGTAGTGAATGGTTACATGTATGAAGTATTGACAGTTTAACCCATTCTGGACAGGAACCCCTTTTGGTGTTTTAACTAAGCATTATGTTATACTTTAGCTATTGAAAAATAGCAGATATACAAGCTCATAGCGCGCCACCGAGAGGCGCGCTACGAGCTTTTAGGTCTGCTATTTTTGAAAAATCGTAAAAATGCGACACACATCTTTGAATATATATTCTTTCAGAGCGAACGTTTTTTTTTATTTCGACGTCAGGCCTAAATGGGTCAAGTGGTTAAATCATGAAGATAGTAACACTGAGGACAGTGCTGTCAAACACGTCTGTGACATCTATGAAAAGGTTTAATTTTGCAACACGACGATATGGATAGAGAAACACCAGCAACCACACATGCATGCAGGGTCCACGGGCAATCAATCATCATCACCCCAACCGGTCTGTCCACACTGCCAAACTGAAATGAAAAAAATAGCCGATCTACAAGCTCGCGACGCGTGGCACGGCAGCACCACGCGTCGTACGTGAGCTTATTAGAAGATCAGCTGCCCGGCCACGGAGTACTCCGGAGTATACAGCCGAGGAGTTATACAAATGGCCTCTTTAGCGTTCAGCAGAGCGGCTCGGTTTGGAGGAAACCAGATCCACATGCCTCACTGACCTCATTTGCAGATAAAGATCATAAGTAAAGGGAGGGAGTGGGGGGGGGGGGTACAGCCCCCTCAACGAGGCGTGCGGGGGGTTGGGGGGGAGGCAATTAACGAGAACACCATTACCCCGACCGACGATATGGGACTGATTCACATTCCCATCCAGGCAGAACCAAACCGATAAGAGGGAATGTGATTGGCCCGTTGATTTGATTGGCCTCCCCCCCCCCCCCCCCCCCGGGGGCGGTTCCTCTCGCTGTGGGCCGAGCGGTTGGTTGGTTCTGCTTCCTCGGAGCCGAGCCGTGGCCTTCGCTCCGCAACACTCCGCAACGCTCCACGAGCACTTGATTGAGCCGAGAAGAAGGGTTTTAGAAACACGAGAGAATGAAAACGAAACCACTGCTGTGGCCACGCATCACAGGGACGATCACAGAGGTTATCGCCGCCGGTTGCTTTTGTCGATGAATTACTCGAGTAACTGTACAAAAAGAAGGAACGTTCGCAGCACACTGCACGGCTTCATTTTTAACAAATGTACTTCTTGCACCCGTGAAGCGCTGAGTGACGTTTTCCTTCACCAGACTGATCGTCAGGATGTAGCCACTAAGCCAGGACATGTCTTTTAAATGTCATTTATAATAATCAGGAAGGACATTTTCACATGATTGGTATACTGTTCTTTAGGCCTGTGGGATATCCTGTGTAAATGGCTTTTTTTTAATGTATTATATCTGTGTTGTTGTGAAAAATAGGGGTTTGTGTGCGTAACCGATATGGGCTTATTGGACCTCTGTGTCAAACCATCTACTGTGGGGGTGCGGTGCGCACGTGCATTTGTGGCTTACATGACATCAAAGTCATACAATTAGTCACACAGACGTTACCGCAGTGCAATTTGTTCTCCACATTATTTTGACCCATCTCTTGGAGCGGTGAGCCGCAGTGTGCGCCGCGCTAGGGAATCATTAGTTGATTTGACCCCCCCCCAATCCAACCCATTGATGCTGAGTGTCATGCAGGGAGGCCATTGGGTCCCATTTTTTTTACAGTCTTTGGTATGACCCAGCCAGGAATTGAACCCCGACCTCCCAGTTGCAGGGCAGACACTCTAACCACAAGGCCACTGACTGGTTGATGTCACTTCATGTCAGCTCTGATGGTAGCTTTCACATTTACCAGCTCTCTCATTTCCCAATACAACTAAACTCCAGTGGTGGAAAGTAACTTTTACTTAAGTACTCTACTTAAGTACAATTTTGAGGTATTTGTACTTTACTTGAGTATTTCCAATTTCCAGTACTTTTACTTCCACTCCACTACATCTCAGTTTGATTAGAAAACATACATTAACCACTTCAACCCTATACATTTCGGCCATTTGAAAATAGCCAATCTACAAGCTCACAATGCGTCACAACGCGACACATTGTGAGCTTCTATAGATCGGCTATTTTCAATAGATTTTGTACACATTTTGAACTTGTGAAATGGGACATCACTGTGAAAGAATGGGACTTCTTTCACAGTGAACCTTTTTAACTCAAATCTTTGCTTCTGGGGGGGTCCCTGAAACAACATATTTTCAGATGTTGGTCCGTGGCCAAATACATATAATTCTGGCGGTCCTTGACATGACAAAGGTTGAGCACCACTGACATAGATATTGGATGGAGCCCACACACCACATGTACAAGAAAGACGTTCTTTATTGAGACGTTTCGATCTATTTGATCTTCATCAGGTCATCTACGTCCGCTCCCACCACTGACATAGAAACAGAGGTTTTTCTGAAAAGCGTCATGATTTAGAAGACATTTCTAGAATCTGTTCTCTTATGTCTAAATGCAGGTTAACGGTGCCAGAAATTTGCTGTTCACAGACGGACGGACGGACGGACGGACGGACGGACGGACGGACGGAGTGCAAAACATACTCCCTCCCCATGCCTTCGGGCTGGTGGAGACACAAATGGGGTCGTATTAGAATCGGGGACTAGACTATTTGACATTCAATGTTCTTTTCCCACAAATGAGTCTTGAAAAATGGGGGTCGTCTTATAATCAGAGTCGTCTTATATTTGGCAAAATACGGTACTTTGTCCGCCACTCTTTACATTTTTGGATGTGTTACTTTTTGTTTTAATTCCTATTTTTTGATGTATACTGGTGTGTGTGTGTGTGTGTGTGTGTGTGTGTGTGTGTGTGTGTGCGTGTGCGTGTGCGTGTGCGTGTGCGTGTGTGAGGGGGGGGGGGGGTTGAAACAAGTAGTCAATTCACACAGGAAAGGTTAGTGCAAGCAGCCTCTGTTTCCTGTCCCGAGCGAAACAGAAAATTAATTGTAACACAAACCCCCACAGAGGCCTTTATTGGCTCCTCCACGCACCCCGGAGGAGGAGAGGAGCACCGTGCTAAACTAAGAGGCCATCATCGTGACTGGACAAAAAAGGATTTTAGAACACGTCTTGTTTCCAAAACAGTGGGTAAGAGGAGACCCACTGTTTGGGGTCAAAGCCACAATATTGTATTGATATCCAAATAGAAATGGCTTCTAGTCTATAGACCGCCGAAGTCGGACGTCAATATCGGTAGAGGGCGCTATACGTCCACTGGTTCATGTACTTTTTATTTGCATTGTAATCCCCATAGGGGGATTTTAGATCGGCACATATATAAGAACTGAACAATAAACAAATAATCCCGGCCGTTTCACTCATATGGATATGAAGAATCAACTGACTGAGAGAAAATACTATTGTTACTGCTGCTGAATTAGTTACATTTTCGCTAGAAACAGACTGTATCATATATGAGTGACTGACTGTCGCAAACGATACAGAGACACCTCCCTCGACAATTTTTGTTTATTTTTGGACCACAATGCTTATATGAAACGATTTTAAGATGACCCTGTGTTATTCTCCATAGAGAAATTACTTCCGTGAACCAGGCAAGACCAGGGGATGAGCGAGTGACGTCAGGACTTACGTGTTGCACACAAGTAGGCCATGAATGGCTTACCTATTGTAAAATCAATATTCATTTAACTCTCTGAGAGTGTACAAATGGACCCATTTTAGGGTACGTTTGGTTCCATTTGTCCGAGTTACAGACCCACAAGCTTCCATTTGTTTCCTAACTATTATTCAGGTGGGGACCCCCCTCCCACTCCCTCAAGGACCCCCGGGGGTCCCCGGACCCCACTTTGGGAAGCACTGGTCTAGCACCTAAAATGTACAAGTGGGTGTTACGAGCAACACAGCCTCTAGGGGCTGCTAATGGGTGGCTTTTAGACTCTTAGGCGCTGTTCCTTTCAATGGACAGTTATATGCCAGCTAGTATCTGCCACTTAGACTTATACGAGCGCTCAAGTTTTAGTACTGGGTCGTAATTTGCGTGTGGGTATGTGTGCGCGCGTCCGTGTGAATGTGTGTGCACTTGTTTTACTATACTGGTGCAGGGGGCCGAACCCCCCCCCCACCAGCACAATTCTAGACATAGTGAGAACTGTTTTCCTATCGTCACACATACCCAAAATAGCCGATCTACAGAAAATGTGTACAAAAAAAAGGTTTAAAAGTGGCAAAAAAACTAAAAGTTAAACGTCATAAAATTGACATCATGAAACGTTGATGTCCTCGCAAGTATAGTAATGCGTGCGTGCGTGCGCGGGCGGCTGGCTGTGCGTGTGTGTACGTGTGTGTGTGTGTGTGTGCGTGTGCACGTGTGCAAACTGTGCGTGCGTGTGCGTGTGTGTGCGTGTGCGTGTGCGTGTGCGTGTGCGTGTGCGTGTGCATGTGCATGTGCGTGTGCGTGCGCGTGCGTGCGTGCGTGCGTGTGTGCGTGCGTGCGTGCGAGTGTGAGACAGCTAATGGACATCTTTATCAGCACTCTCCTCGGAGACTGAGATGTGCACTCATTCCCGGGTCTAACAACCAATTAGCTGCCATAGCTCCATGTCAGCCCCAGATGTCTCCTCTCTCCTCTCCTCTCCTCTCCAGCCCAGATAGAAACCAGAGCAGATGTTTGCTCTCCTCTCCAGCACAGATAGCACCATATATACCCGGACAGCGCTCTGCATCACGGGCCTCTGGCTGTCCAGAGAGCACCACATATACCCGGACAGCGCTCTGCATCACGGGCCTCTGGCGGTCCAGAGAGCAGCCATGCAGCGTCCTGATAAGACCTCCTGGGCCTCTGGCTGTCCAGAGAGCAGCCATGCAGCGTCCTGATAAGACCCAGCAGGATCTTTGCGTTGTCATGCACATGCAAGCGGGCAAACATTATAGCAAGCCTTTGCCAAGCATAAAAAGACCGGCATCCAATGGAGTCTCACAGAACACCTGGAAGACCTCGACTTCGCGGATGATATTGCACTACTCTCACACACCCACAAACAAATGCAAGAGAAATGCCAACTCCTGGAAACCACAGCAGCCGGATTAGGGCTTAAAATAAACGGACCAAAAACCAAAATAATGCGGATAAACAACAAAAGCACAAATCCAATAAACATCCGAGGCCAGACACTGGAAGAGGTCGACAAATTCACATATCTGGGAAGTGTGATAGCAGTGGACGGTGGGACAGAGGAAGATGTGAAGTCACGAATAGGGAAAGCAAGAGCAACATTCAACATTTTAAATAAGATCTGGAAAACCAAAAATATCTCACTCAATACAAAACTCAAAATCTTCAACTCCAATGTCAAATCCGTACTACTGTACGGATCAGAAACCTGGAGGACCACCAACTACATCACCAATAAACTGCAGACATTCATCAACCACTGCCTAAGACGCATCCTCAGGATCTTCTGGCCAAACCGCATCAACAACATCAACCTATGGGAACGCACCAAACAAGAAACAATAGAGATACAGCTGATAAGGAGAAAGTGGAGCTGGATTGGTCACACATTAAGAAAAAACAAAACGGCAATAACTAAACAGGCACTAACGTGGAACCCACAAGGAAAACGGAGCAGAGGGAGACCCAAAAACACCTGGCGAAGGAGCACAGAGCTAGATGTCAAACAGAAGGGACTGACGTGGAAACAGCTGGAGAGGATGGCGCAAGACAGACGAGGGTGGAAACGACTCATCAATGGCCTATGTTCCGAAAGGAATACAAAGGCCTAAGTAAGTAAGTAAGTAAGTTTGCCAAGCCATGAGGCCCATATCGGGCTGCAGGAGCCTCCTGTATCTGTAGCGTGAGACAGCTTGATGATACGATACGAAGTCAAATAATACGATACGATATTTGCTATTTACATATCGATATACTATGTGTGTGTGTGTGTGTGTGTGTGTGCGTGCGTGTGCGTGTGCATGCGCGTGCGTGCGTGCGTGCGTGCGTGCGCAATGCACAATCTATGTAAAGTGCCTTGGATAAAGGCACGCTATATAGTGTAAATGCACCATTTAGGTGTGTGTGTGCGTGCGCGGTTTCACAAACATCGTGGCGTTTTGGACGGGCCTCCCAGTGACCCCGCCGATGACGGAGTGCTCATGCATGTACGACATCGTTGTAAAACTTGGCCAGGAGCCAGCATGGGGCCCCGAGATCGTCCGCTATATTAGAAATCGGCACGTTTCCACCCATGACGTAAATTCTGACGGATGTATCTTTTACGGATCCGCTCTCGGGAGCTTATCGACTTCTCGTTGGCGGCAGAAGGAATCCGCTGTGCGCATTACTCAAAGAAAGACGTGTTCATCTGACAGACAGAACCCCTTTTGGTGTTTTAAGCATTATATGTTATACTTTTAGCTATTGAAAAAATTGCAGATCTACAAGCTCATAGCTTGTAGATCTGAAAAATCTTGAAAATGTGGCGCAAATCTTTGGATATATATTCTTTGAGAACGAACGTTTTTAACTCAAATCTTTGCTTCTCGGGGGGGGTCCCTGGAACAACATATTTTCAGATGGGGTTCGGCGGCCAAATACATCATTCTGGGGCTCCTTGACATGATGAAATAGTTTGAGAACGACTGATACAGAAACATAGGGTTTTCAGAAAGCATTTATAGGATTTCGAAGACATTTTGTAGAATCGTCCTCGGGTCTAAATGGCTTTTAAAACGAGGCAATAAAACGGTTTCAGATTGTTGCCTCACAAATGACCGATCAATAGCATTTTGTGCTGTGCACAAATATTATGCATGCAAACACTGCGAACAAAACTTTATACCCCCTGTACCGTTTGCATTTTATCGTCTAATAAAAACAAGGGGGAAAAAAGACGGTACTTGTACTTGTAGTAAATGTCCCTGTGTCGGGTGGAAACCTCATATGTCCAAGGCCTGACTCACACCTTTACAACAGACTGATATATATGCTTGTTGTATGAGATGTATGGCTGATGCAAGCTCGCAATGCATTTCCAATGGGAGTCACATGGTTTGACACAACATTTGTGTTGTATGAGGGGGAGGGGGGCAGTCGAAACACAGCCGAAAGCCATACAACACAAATGTTGTGTCAAACCATGTGACTCCCATTGGAAATGCATTGCGAGCTTGCATCAGCTATACATCTCATACAACAAGCATACATCAATGTTGTATGCTAGATGTAAAGGTGTGAGTCGGGCCTAAAACTGTTACTTTTCAGGAGTAAATGGTGCATTTATATACATTACATTACATTACAGTCATTTAGCAGACGCTTTTATCCAAAGCGACTTACAATAAGTGTATTCAACATAGGTAGGGAACAAAAACTACTAATCACCAGAAGTCTTTAGTGCATTTTCTGCAAAAACAAGCAACCAAGAGTATACCTAGCGCTAAGGTAAAAGTGCAATATATCAGCTACCTATTTCCTTAAACAGATGAGACAAAATAGCTAAATCAAATGAGCATGAGCTAAAACAATTAAGTGTATCGACTAAACAAGATCCAATAAACAATACAACAATAGAAAACAAGCGTTCGTACAACTAGTTAACAACAAGTAGGTCAGGCAGAGAGGAAGGGTAGTGTTTCCTGAAGAGGTGGGTTTTCAACCTGCGGCGAAATATGGGCAGTGACTCTGCTGTCCTAACATCAGTGGGGAGTTCATTCCACCACTGTGGGGCCAGAACAGAAAAGAGTCGTGACCGTGTGGATCGGCCAGAAGGACCCTTGAGTGACGAGGCAATCAGTCGCCCCGAGGTGGCAGACCGAAGTGGTCGGGCAGGGGTGTAGGCATCGACCATATATATAGCGCCGTTATCCAAGGCGCTTTACATAGATTGTGCATTACATGCACCCATTCACACACACATTCATACACCGATGGCGAGAGAAAACCATGGCAAGGCACCAACCTGCACATCGGGAGCAATTAAAGGGGTTCAGAGTCTTGCTCAAGGACACTTCGACGCTAACTCTGGGGGAAGCCCGGGGTTCGAACTGGCAACCTTGCAGTTACAATCCGGCCACTCTACCCCTAAGCCCCACCGCCACCCCTTAAAAACAAACAAAAAAACCACAGCAAAAGTAGCAGATCTAAAAGTTCAAAACGTGTGGAAAACCAGCGTTCGTACAACTAGTTAACAACAAGTAGGTCAGGCAGAGAGGAAGGGTAGTGTTTCCTGAAGAGGTGGGTTTTCAACCTGCGGCGAAATATGGGCAGTGACTCTGCTGTCCTAACATCAGTGGGGAGTTCATTCCACCACTGTGGGGCCAGAACAGAAAAGAGTCGTGACCGTGTGGATCGGCCAGAAGGACCCTTGAGTGACGAGGCAATCAGTCGCCCCGAGGTGGCAGACCGAAGTGGTCGGGCAGGGGTGTAGGCATCGACCATATATATAGCGCCGTTATCCAAGGCGCTTTACATAGATTGTGCATTACATGCACCCATTCACACACACATTCATACACCGATGGCGGCAGAAACCATGGCAAGGCACCAACCTGCACATCGGGAGCAATTAAAGGGGTTCAGAGTCTTGCTCAAGGACACTTCGACGCTAACTCTGGGGGGAGCCCGGGGTTCGAACTGGCAACCTCGCAGTTACAATCCGGCCACTCTACCCCTAAGCCCCACCGCCACCCCTTAAAAACAAACAAAAAAACCACAGCAAAAGTAGCAGATCTAAAAGTTCAAAACGTGTGGCTTTGTACCGCGTTTTGGGCTTGTAGATCTGCTGAAGTAACTACGGTGTAAGTACAATTACTTAAGTACAATTATGAGGCATTTCTACTTTCTACTCCAATCTCCAGTATACTTCTACCCCATCTCAGAGGCAAATATTGTACATGTATTTGAAAACTTTAGTTACTAGTTACTTTGTAGATTCTGATTATTATTACAAAACCACATTACATTAACCACTTCAGCCCTATATACATTTCTGCCATTTGAAAATAGCCGATCTACAAGCTCACAATGCGAGCTATTCTCAAATGATTATTATTATTATTATTATTTTACATTTGAAAACTCGAAACGGGACATTCTGCACACTGAGTACTATTATCTTTGGTACTTTTAAGTACATTTCTCGAGTGCATTATGAATTCCAGACTTTTACTTGTAAGGGAGTATTTCTATATTGCAGTATTGATACTTTTACTTAAGTAATTGTTTTCCAGCACTGAGGAAAAAGCGACATGCGGGACATCCAGAGGCTCAGATATTTCACAGCTCGGTATGGGTTATCTATCATTGTTGACACTCAGTGGGTTATCTGTCATGTTGACACACGTGTGTCTCATGAAACAACACGTAAAGTTGATTCACGCCGTCTCGCATTCTTCCGCTCGCTTGTTATGATGATGTGTCTTGTCGGCTGTTCTTGGCAGACAGACGGACGACGAGGAGCCGGCTGACCCAAATGAGCAGCAGATGGTTTCGGTCGGTTCGGGTCCAACAAAAAGGTATACCGGACGGAGCATCATTGGTTCCTGTATAACTGTAGTCGTGGCCACAGAAGTTTGTGCAGGAGAGGAGAGGTCGTTTTTTTCCAAAACGGTATAGTTTCATTTCATTTAATTGAAAATTTCGGACACGGGGCAGCTCGCCAGAATCGGGCCGGCGGCACCCCGGGGCGCGTTCCTGTGGGCCTAGGAGTTGCGGGGACCCCCTCGGGGACCTCCACGCGAAGTTGCACCACTATTTAAAACCCTAAATGGACTCGCCCCCATGTACCTATCCGTACGTCCCAACCAGACCCCTTAGGTCAGCTAACAAATTGCTTTTGACTAATCTCATAACTAACTGAAAGACCAGAGGTGACCGGGCCTTTGCAGCGGCCGGCCCTAGAATAGAATAGTTTTCATTTAGTTTTTCTAGTCACATTTTAGTTACCTGGAATGTTTTAGTGTTAGTCTAGTTTCAGTCGACTAAATGTCATAAGATTTTAGTATAGCAGATCTAGCAGATCTACAAGCAGATCAAGCTCACAGTCACCAAAATCAACTGTAGATTTAGTCGACTAAGATCTTATGATATTTAGTCGACTAAAACCAGACCAACACTAAAACATTTATTTTAGCTCCACTGGAATTTTCCCTGCTAATCCAAATGAAATAAATGGTGTCTAAAAAGATTAGTGTTTTATTGTTAGTGAGAAGGCAGCTGAAAAGTGCAATTTTGTGTAAAACAGCAACAATGCGCTAGATTGGCTGTTGTTCAAGGTGGGTGGGCCACTGGGCTGTGTGAGGTCAGGTTATTGGCTGTTGTTCAAGGTGGGTGGGCCCACTGGGCTGTGTGAGGGTGGAGTTAGGAGGTTGTTGGCCTTCTGATGACGTCACTCTGATCAGTTTGCCATATTAGGGACTGCAACAGCCACCGGCCCTTTGATTGGCCACAATGTTTATGATGTTTCCACCACTGAACCAATATAAGTGCCAGTGAACACAATAGGATGCCATTAATTCACAGAGAAGCATTTGAGGAATTTTCTTTGATCCCCGGAGGAGCTGTTTGTGAGAAATGTTCTGCTGGACGCTGCATCTGAACCGAGGACCTGATGAACACAGACAGGCTGCTGTTGCCGTGGGAGACAAAGTCTACTCATTTCAAGGGTGCTGTGACGTCAACAAGGATCAGATTGGTGTTCACGTCTTCAACACAGTGGCTTTATGCTGGACGGAGTTGACCCCAGAGACTACTGGAAGAGGAGAATGTCAACTTGAAGTTCCATCCAATCGGTGGGGACACACAGCTGTGATGATAGATTATATCGTCTACATCTGGGGGGTTATAATTGCGACACAGAAAGGCACTGTAATGTTCTTTATGCATTTGATGTGGACACCCACAGATGGTTCAAGACCAAGGTTTCTGGAACTGTTCCAGAGGCGAGGAGCAACCACTCAGCCTGTGTCTTGGGGACGGTCATGTTTATCCATGGAGGATGGAGACTTGGGACTGGAGTCTCTAATGACATGTACAAGATGGACACTACCACAATGGTCTGGTCTTTAATTAACAGCAGAGGCACTACCTCTCCTGCTTCATCACTCCACTCTGCCACCATCATTGGGACAAGGATGTTTGTATTTGGGGGAGGAGCCACCAACGGTAACAACTTCCTCAGAGTGTTTGACACAGAGACCAACCTCTGGCTGAGAACACCTTCTGCACAGCTTCGCAGGTGTCATTCAGCCTTTACCTACAATGGAGATCTGTACATATTTGGTGGTCACAATTGGAACCAGAACTTCACTGATCTGTGGAAATTCAGTCCAGAGACCCTCTGGAAGAAAGTTGAGCCCAGAGGGAATGGCCCATGTTCAACATATAAGATGTGCTGTTGCATGGTGGGAGATCGCATCATTCTCTTTGGATCATTGGACAGACCTGATGAACTGCATGTCTTGGACTTAAATCCTAGTCTTAAGACGTTGTGCAAACTAGCGGTTATTCAGCACAATCTGAAGCAGTCTGGACTCCCACACAACATCAGGTGGGAACTGGCCGCCATGACTAACAGCAGCAACAGGAAGTAGGAAATACTGTTCCTGAAGAAACAGGGTGGGCTCGAGGAGCTATAAGAACAGCAGACAATGGATCTCCAAGCTAATTCATGCCTCTGGACTTTAATTAACACCAGAGGCACTCCACCTCCTGCTTCATCACACCACTCTGCCACCATCATCGGGACAAATATGTTTGTATTTGGGGTAGGAGCAACCTGCAACAACATCCTCAGAGTGTTTGACACAGAGACCAACCTCTGGCTGAGAACACCTTCTGCACAGCTTATTCCAGAAGAACGCTGGGAGCATTCAGCCTTTACCTACAATGGAGAGCTGTACATATTTGGTGGTCACAAAGGGTACCAGAACTTCACTGATCTGGAAATTCAGTCCAGAGACCCTCTGGAAGAAAGTTGAGAAAAATTTGAGCCAAATGAAATAAATGGTGTCTAAAAAGACGCGTCAGGTGGTTAGACAAAAAAAAGGTAAAAACACTGAAATACACACTGGAACTGGCGAATTCTCTTACCCATTTGCTTACTATGTGGGTCAAATAAAAATAATGTGTTTGTTACTGCCTGGCTGTCACTCTGGGGAAATACACGCACGCACAAAGATTTACGCGTGCATGTGAAGGGGGGCCCTTCAAGCTTCAGTGCCCAGGGGCCCTCAGAGGTGTTAATCCGGCCCTGATTCCATGGGGTGACTAAAATGTGACTGAAACTAAATTAAAACTATTGAAGAGACTATGACAAAAATAAAAATAAAACTGTGCTGCCAAAAGCAACACTGGTTTTGTAATAATATGTGCTTTATAAATAAAGATTGAGTTGAGGTGCCGCCCCAGCCCTATAGGTGTATCAGCCCTATAGGTGTATACATGCAGCCCTATAGGTGTATACACGCAGTGACAAATATCCCCCGCGGTCCAACTGTGTTCATATATAAGACACTTGGCCATGCATGCACCGCGGTGGATTCGAACCCCTGGACCAGGGGTGGACTGGCCACAGGACGTACCGGTCATATTACCGGTGGGCCGCGACCGTAGGGGGCCGCTCAAGTTATGATTTGATTCAAAAATAAATATATATATTTTTTTTTGACAGGCAGGCAGGCAGGCAAATTGAGTGACAAATAAACCCTCTTCTATCTTGAATCCTTTTGCCAGCATTCTTGTGAGAGCAACAAAGGGTTGTGTAGTTGCCTGTTGGTTTGTATACAGTATAATTTATGTTGTTCTCGACGGAGCGGGCGGTAGAGTTTCTGGTATCTGCGTGCTGGTTGTGGTGGGCTGGTCTGGGCCAAATTCATGCGAAAATGACCGGGCCGAATTTTTGTCCCACTCAACGTTGGTGGGCAGGTACTTGATATACCACAGCGCCACCGAGTGCTCCATTCTCAATAATGACCGACAAAACTGTTTATTTTTTAAATGTTTTTTTGTGGCTTTTGCCTTATTTTATATATTTTTTATGGAGGGACAGACATTAGGCTGACAGGAAATGGGGAGAGAGATGGGGGGATGACATGCAGTAAAGGCCGTCGGGATCAGGAGTCGAACCCGCGACACACTGCCACTCTGGATTACCAGCCAAGGTGCCTGGACCACTGAGCCATGGCCCAGGCCGACAAAACTGTTTATTGTCGCTTGCATAACTTGCACGCGGCATCGGTTCATGGAGACCCCGGCGGAGTTAGTTAGGTTAACGGGTATAGTCAGATGTGCCTGAGGGTCATAAGTGCGACATCTCCCCTTGTCAAGTGGTTTTTCGTCTCGGAAGTGTGACTTGGATGCTCTGGTACCAAGCTTAGGTGGTTCGGGCATCTGGTTAGGATGCCTCTCGAGCGTCTCGATGTCCTCGATGCACATCCCCCTGGAAGGAGACCCCCCCCCCCCCCCCCCCCCGGGCAGACCAAGGATGAGTTGGAGGGTTTATATCTCCAAGATATGCCGGGACCTGCACCTCGGGATCCCCCAGAATTGAAGTTACTAATGTTGCTGTGGAGAGGGAAGTCTGGAACTCTCTCGTCCCCCTGCGACCCGACTACGGATAAGCGGTTGAAGATGGAAGTGTGATTTGGTGCCTGGGTTCGAATCCGGTGTAAGACATACGGATTGCATGCTTCAAACAAAAATAATAATGATAAATTAATAATAATAATAAAAAAATATAATGTATTTATCTAGACTTGTATTGCCTATACAGTAGGTGGATGGATGGATGGATGGATGGATGGATGGATGGATGGATGGATGGATGGATGGATGGATGGATGGATGGATGGATGGATGGATGGATGGATGGATGGATGGATGGATGGATGGATGGATGGATGGATAGATAGATAGATAGATAGATAGATAGATAGATAGATAGATAGATAGATAGATAGATGGATGCATAAAGTGGATGGACGCTCCCTCGTCATTGCCGATTGGCTAACCGAGACTGAGATAACATAGAGTGCAGCGGGGTCGCTCTCATTTGTCTCCTCGTTCCCTGATTGGTCCAAAAAAAAACACAGCCCCCCCTCCCCCCGGCCCCCCCTCCTCCATCCACCCAGCTGTTAAAACACAGCACAATTATTCCCCATAATTGTTTCAGCGTGTCTGTGTCTTCTTGTTAGGTGACTGTGCCAGCATGCAGCATGAGGCCCGGCGGATCACAAAACGTCCGCTGTCGGTCGAAAACGAAACAAAGTACTTTGGGAAGGACTACCGTCTGACATTCTTCGGGAGGTTCTTCATGGCACCCCAAGCTGTTGTTGTGGAGTGGACTTTAGGAATGGAGGTTCTTCATGGCACCCCAAGCTGTTGTTGTGGAGTGGACTATAAGGAATGCTTCTTCTGGCACCCCAAGCTGTTGTTGTGGAGTGGACTATAAGGAATGCTTCTTCATGACAGCAGACAATGGATCTCCAAGCTAATTCATGCCTCTGGACTTTAATTAACACCAGAGGCACTCCACCTCCTGCTTCATCACACCACTCTGCCACCATCATCGGGACAAATATGTTTGTATTTGGGGTAGGAGCAACCTGCAACAACATCCTCAGAGTGTTTGACACAGAGACCAACCTCTGGCTGAGAACACCTTCTGCACAGCTTATTCCAGAAGAACGCTGGGAGCATTCAGCCTTTACCTACAATGGAGAGCTGTACATATTTGGTGGTCACAAAGGGTACCAGAACTTCACTGATCTGGAAATTCAGTCCAGAGACCCTCTGGAAGAAAGTTGAGAAAAATTTGAGCCAAATGAAATAAATGGTGTCTAAAAAGACGCGTCAGGTGGTTAGACAAAAAAAAGGTAAAAACACTGAAATACACACTGGAACTGGCGAATTCTCTTACCCATTTGCTTACTATGTGGGTCAAATAAAAATAATGTGTTTGTTACTGCCTGGCTGTCACTCTGGGGAAATACACGCACGCACAAAGATTTACGCGTGCATGTGAAGGGGGGCCCTTCAAGCTTCAGTGCCCAGGGGCCCTCAGAGGTGTTAATCCGGCCCTGATTCCATGGGGTGACTAAAATGTGACTGAAACTAAATTAAAACTATTGAAGAGACTATGACAAAAATAAAAATAAAACTGTGCTGCCAAAAGCAACACTGGTTTTGTAATAATATGTGCTTTATAAATAAAGATTGAGTTGAGGTGCCGCCCCAGCCCTATAGGTGTATCAGCCCTATAGGTGTATACATGCAGCCCTATAGGTGTATACACGCAGTGACAAATATCCCCCGCGGTCCAACTGTGTTCATATATAAGACACTTGGCCATGCATGCACCGCGGTGGATTCGAACCCCTGGACCAGGGGTGGACTGGCCACAGGACGTACCGGTCATATTACCGGTGGGCCGCGACCGTAGGGGGCCGCTCAAGTTATGATTTGATTCAAAAATAAATATATATATTTTTTTTTGACAGGCAGGCAGGCAGGCAAATTGAGTGACAAATAAACCCTCTTCTATCTTGAATCCTTTTGCCAGCATTCTTGTGAGAGCAACAAAGGGTTGTGTAGTTGCCTGTTGGTTTGTATACAGTATAATTTATGTTGTTCTCGACGGAGCGGGCGGTAGAGTTTCTGGTATCTGCGTGCTGGTTGTGGTGGGCTGGTCTGGGCCAAATTCATGCGAAAATGACCGGGCCGAATTTTTGTCCCACTCAACGTTGGTGGGCAGGTACTTGATATACCACAGCGCCACCGAGTGCTCCATTCTCAATAATGACCGACAAAACTGTTTATTTTTTAAATGTTTTTTTGTGGCTTTTGCCTTATTTTATATATTTTTTATGGAGGGACAGACATTAGGCTGACAGGAAATGGGGAGAGAGATGGGGGGATGACATGCAGTAAAGGCCGTCGGGATCAGGAGTCGAACCCGCGACACACTGCCACTCTGGATTACCAGCCAAGGTGCCTGGACCACTGAGCCATGGCCCAGGCCGACAAAACTGTTTATTGTCGCTTGCATAACTTGCACGCGGCATCGGTTCATGGAGACCCCGGCGGAGTTAGTTAGGTTAACGGGTATAGTCAGATGTGCCTGAGGGTCATAAGTGCGACATCTCCCCTTGTCAAGTGGTTTTTCGTCTCGGAAGTGTGACTTGGATGCTCTGGTACCAAGCTTAGGTGGTTCGGGCATCTGGTTAGGATGCCTCTCGAGCGTCTCGATGTCCTCGATGCACATCCCCCTGGAAGGAGACCCCCCCCCCCCCCCCCCCCCCGGGCAGACCAAGGATGAGTTGGAGGGTTTATATCTCCAAGATATGCCGGGACCTGCACCTCGGGATCCCCCAGAATTGAAGTTACTAATGTTGCTGTGGAGAGGGAAGTCTGGAACTCTCTCGTCCCCCTGCGACCCGACTACGGATAAGCGGTTGAAGATGGAAGTGTGATTTGGTGCCTGGGTTCGAATCCGGTGTAAGACATACGGATTGCATGCTTCAAACAAAAATAATAATGATAAATTAATAATAATAATAAAAAAATATAATGTATTTATCTAGACTTGTATTGCCTATACAGTAGGTGGATAGATGGATGGATGGATGGATGGATGGATGGATGGATGGATGGATGGATGGATGGATGGATGGATGGATGGATGGATGGATGGATGGATAGATAGATAGATAGATAGATAGATAGATAGATGGATGCATAAAGTGGATGGACGCTCCCTCGTCATTGCCGATTGGCTAACCGAGACTGAGATAACATAGAGTGCAGCGGGGTCGCTCTCATTTGTCTCCTCGTTCCCTGATTGGTCCAAAAAAAAACACAGCCCCCCCTCCCCCCGGCCCCCCCTCCTCCATCCACCCAGCTGTTAAAACACAGCACAATTATTCCCCATAATTGTTTCAGCGTGTCTGTGTCTTCTTGTTAGGTGACTGTGCCAGCATGCAGCATGAGGCCCGGCGGATCACAAAACGTCCGCTGTCGGTCGAAAACGAAACAAAGTACTTTGGGAAGGACTACCGTCTGACATTCTTCGGGAGGTTCTTCATGGCACCCCAAGCTGTTGTTGTGGAGTGGACTTTAGGAATGGAGGTTCTTCATGGCACCCCAAGCTGTTGTTGTGGAGTGGACTATAAGGAATGCTTCTTCATGGCACCCCAAGCTGTTGTTGTGGAGTGGACTATAAGGAATGCTTCTTCTGGCACCCCAAGCTGTTGTTGTGGAGTGGACTATAAGGAATGCTTCTTCTGGCACCCCAAGCTGTTGTTGTGGAGTGGACTATAAGGAATGCTTCTTCATGGCACCCCAAGCTGTTGTTGTGGAGTGGACTATAAGGAATGCTTCTTCATGGCACCCCAAGCTGTTGTTGTGGAGTGGACTATAAGGAATGCTTCTTCTGGCACCCCAAGCTGTTGTTGTGGAGTGGACTATAAGGAATGCTTCTTCTTCATGGCACCCCAAGCTGTTGTTGTGGAGTGGACTTTAGGAATGCTTCTTCTCGGCTATCAGGTGTTTCCTATTATTCCTCGACGATATATATGAAGTATATCCAGCGCTCTAGGGCAGTGGTTCCCAAACTTTTTCGTGTCAAGGACCCCCAAATCCACATTTATTAGGCCACGGACCCCCATTTGAAAACATTATGCCTGCAGTGACCCCGATAAGGGAGGATCTGTACAGCTCTAGCAGTGATTCCGAAACATATTAATTTTATGGTTACGCATTATGCTACGGACCCCCGATTTAATGGCATTTCTATCTCTGGTACCCCATGATATTGTAAAACCACTGCTAATTTAACTCAGAGAGTGTACAAATGGAACCAAATGGACGCGTTAGGGTCCATTTGGTTCCATTTGTACACTCTCTGAGTTACAGACCCATAAGGGTCCATTTGGTTCCTAACTATCTCTAATTGAGCTAGGTATACCCCCTGGAACTCCCTCAAGTAACCCTAGGGGTCCCCGGACCCCACTTTGGGAACCACTGCTCTAGGGCACAGGTTCTTGCAAAGTGGGGTCCGGGGACCCCCAAGGGGTCCTTCAGGGAGTTCCAGGGGGTCCCCCATGCTATGATGGATATAGTTAGAGTTACAGATCCATGGGTCCATTTGGTTCCTATGAGAGTGTACAAATGGAACCAAATGGACCCCCATTTGCACACTCTCAGAGTTAAAGTAACTCTAACTAACTTTACAATATAAATTGGGGGTCCCAGAGATAGAAATGCCATTAAATGGGGGGCCCGTAGCCTAATGCAGGGGTTCTCAACGTTTTTGGCTGCATGGGGACCCCCCGGAAATGCTTTGGCCATGTCTCGCGCCCCCCTCCCCAACACTAGGGTGGGACGATATGGGTTCCTCACGATACGATATATATCGCGATATTAGGCCCTCGATAACGATAATATCACGATATTCGATATATTGCGATATTTGCGATATATCGTGATATTGTATGAAATTTCATCAACGATATATCATGATATCTGCAACTACAAAATACTTGGAACTGAAAAAATGCAGCATTTTGTATTCCCACAAAGCTGTTTGGAGACTTTGGACAAATATCGATATTTTAATAATCAATATCGATTATTTATCGCAGGAGGACGTATCGATATATATATCGCCATATCGATATTTCAGCACACCCCTACCCAACACCAATAACCTTAATAATAGAGAAAATATATCATGAATGAATACTGAAACCAGATATAATCATTAAGGAAGGTTTATGCATGCACTATGTGTGTACTAGGCCTACTGTATGTAAACTCTTAATTTCCATTTTCCAGCCATTCAGTTGCAAAAAAAAAAGAAAATAATTTGGGGACCCCCCAAAATAATTTGCGCTTTTGCACAAAATAACACCTGGACCTCTTTGGTGCAGGGGACGTAACAACTACAAATAAAGGTAAGAAAGCCTTCGAAATTCTCCTTTAAGTAAATATTTTACACCACTGACATTACTGAACAGCCACTGTGCATTTTGATTGATTTCTGCTGTGGCTCTTCACCCATTCTCTCTATTTCTGCGGTTATTTTATACCAACCCTCACTCACATGAGAGGACGAGATGGCTAGCATCTGTTTGGCCCCGTGACGGGAGAGTTTCTGAGGTGTATTCCAAATTACATTTCAGGGGGGTAAGACGTAAGAGGGAGGGCTGGGGGGCTACTGGGCTGTGGAAATGAGCTCAATGACGTCAAGAAGTGTACGGGAATGTCATCTGATAGGCTACGGAGGAGAAGCCAGTGTATTTTCCCCCTAAATATTTTTTCGGTTGATTTGATCAGAGAATGGTTGCGACCAGTCGAGCGCTTTTCTTTTGGTAAACGCATTCTTTGGGGTTTTTTTTCTCACTAATAGCTTTTTGTGTCGAGGAAATTCTCAACCTAGATGGAAATGGATGTTTTTAAGGAGTGGTTTTCACTCACTCAAGCCGGTTTAGACTGAAATGTAAATTCTTCTCCTTGTTCTCAGCACCTCAGAACATTTTCTTTTAATGAAAGTTGTTTCTCAATTTTGTGTGTGTTTGTTTGTGTTGGCCTTCTCGTTCTACTTCTACTTATTAGCCTTATAATAAACCTTTTTGGTAGACAGGAATTCTGGCAGCGTCCAGCGTTCTCTGTTTTGTATTACTTCGCTGATCGTCTGGCTATCGTCCTGTTTGAGTCCCATTTTCAAATGTCACGTAGACAAGTCAAGGAAGGGACGTGCTGGACACTGGGCAGCCAATCCAGCCATGAAACATAGAACCAAATGGACCCTTATACGGGTCCATGTGAACTTTGTGGCAGCGGTGGCCGAACAGATTGCGGAGCGGTCTTGATACCGGAAGGTCGCCAGTTCGAATCAGCGGTCCGACACGTTAAAATTACCACCGCTGAAGTGCCCTTGAGCAAGGCATTGAACCACTACCATGAAATGTTCTATGAGCAGGGCCTGGCTGGAAACAAGTTCTTGAGCTTAGCCCAGATACCCTGGGTAAATATAGTAACTTTGCTTTGCTTTGCTTTGCATGACATGTCCGCCGGACACAAATATATCTCACTTGGCCAATAATGGACTTTTAGCCCCGATCTGTGACCTCCCCCATCAGGATTCCGTCACTTTCTTCCAGAATTTGGTTGCCGGGCGAATGCTAACTATATTTCTGAACTCTTTTCATTGTATCGCAGGTCTTGATATTGTGCTCCGGTTCTTGAACGGATGTCTTTTGTAAGAATCAGCCGAGAGAGAGAGAGAGGTGGCGAAAGCAAAGCCTGATTAACACCTTGAGGGCCCGGGCCTATTTAATCCATTAATAAAATGTGCCCATCATTTATAGCGCCCGGACCACTTTTACCGGCGGACCGGAAGTTGTTGTGAATGTCTGTGCAGCAGCTAACAATAGCCACACCACTCTAGAGTCGATCGACAACAACGAGAGGTAAGAATAAATCTATCGCGACTAGCGACTGGACCACGGAGCGCCGTCTAACACAGGATCTTTTTTCATAATTAGACGTGATGATTTAGATCGCGAGTTATGAACGTTTTAAGATTTTCGTTTTCGTCCGCTAAAC
Organism: Electrona antarctica; assembly: GCF_951216825.1. NCBI lineage: Eukaryota > Metazoa > Chordata > Actinopteri > Myctophiformes > Myctophidae > Electrona > Electrona antarctica. Next base: position 1,292,860 of record NW_027638147.1, on the reverse strand, counting down.
AGGCAGGGAACATTTTCGATGACGTGTCACTGTTGTGCAACACCGAGGATTGGGCAACAAGTGCTCCTAGGCTGTGGAGCGATGTGACCGGTTTTTATATCATTAATCTCCGTCCTATTTATCAATCTCCGTCTCGGGCAACTGACCGTGAACTTGAACTTGACGGTGATCTCTGTCTGGGGCCCTTAAACTGTTAACAGTTTGACTCCATAAAACTCTACATCCTCACAGTGTGTGTAGGCTGCACTATTATGGCCAAAATGATTATTACGACTTCGGCACGAGTTTGCACGTGACGCACGACTGCTTTCACATTCATGTTGTGCTATATGCTATATGCTATATGCTATATGCTATCATTTTACAATTACCTGACCAAGTTTGCATTCACTCAGATGGGTCTTTCATTGTACCTCCATGATGGATGATTGTGAATGAACCTGCTGAACCTCACTTATAGTTTGACACCCATTTTAACTGACGGTTCGTCGTACGACAGTTCCACGTGCCGAAAATAGCCGATCTACAAGCTCCCGATCCATCACACATTTTAAATATCAGTAATCGGACGAGCGCGTTAATTTAATTGTGGGGAGTAATCAAAGTTCGATTAATTGTGCAGCCCTAATTGTTTCCGGCGAGCGGCGCTGGCAATACGTACGACAACTTGAATACAACTTCTACACGACGAGGAAACGGCAAAACTGAAAGTGACGGGAGCCGAAAGATATCGGCTGCAATCTGTCCCCCCCCCCCACCCCCCCGAGGGACGCAGAGGCACTGTGTCAGAGCGCTCCGGGGTCCGTGACAGCCACTAAGCCACTAAGAGGCTGTTCAACACACCCGATGACCCCAACCTCGGCGCGCGTGCTGTGAGTGAGTGAGTGAGTGCGTGCGTACGCGAGGCGAGCCCATCGAGCGAGCGATGGGGGTGGGGGGGGTAACCCGATATGATTCGATAAGTTGGAAAACGTCAAGCCACCACTTTTCATTTGGTAAGTGTCTTAGTGTGAGCCCACTGACATGTTGGACGGGGGGGGGGTGGGGGGGGGGGACACATCACAAGGCATCGCCGCCGCTGCTGCTGCGGGTTTGAGGAGGGGAGGCGTTGCAGACACTTTGATGCCGCTGGTGCCATGCGTGCGTGCGTGCGTGCGAGTGCATGTGTTTCCAATCACTTTCAAAACGCCCTGCCAAAGAGCCAGTTACAGTAGGTCCTGCAGGGAATGAATGGACTGCCAGTGTCACAGAGCTGATCCCAGTGAACGTATAGAATGAATGGACTGCCAGTGTCACAGAGCTGATCCCAGTGAACGTATAGAATGAATGGACTGCCAGTGTCACAGAGCAGATCCCAGTGAACGTATAGAATGAATTGACTGCCAGTGTCACAGAGCAGATCCCAGTGAACGTATAGAATGAATTGACTGCCAGTGTCACAGAGCTGATCCCAGTGAACGTATAGAATGAATGGACTGCCAGTGTCACAGAGCAGATCCCAGTGAACGTATAGAATGAATGGACTGCCAGTGTCACAGAGCTGATCCCAGTGAACGTATAGAATGAATGGACTGCCAGTGTCACAGAGCTGATCCCAGTGAACGTATAGAATGAATGGACTGCCAGTGTCACAGAGCAGATCCCAGTGAACGTAAAGCAAGCAAGTACAATTTGTCTGTGTCAATAATATGGTTGATAATGTAAGGAAGGATGATTGCACAATGTGATGGCTGCGTAAAAGCCTTCAAATTATTTGAAGATTCTGAGTACTGAGTACTTGAGGGTGGTATCAGCCCATAAGTAACCGATACCAGTATCGGTATCGGAACAACTCTAGTTCAGTTACCAACTGTGTAAATGGTAAATGGTGCATTTATATATCGCTTTTATATAAAGCACTTTATATAGATTGTGCGTTACATTCACCCATTCACACACACACACACACACACACAATCACACACCGATGGCGGAGGAAACCATGCAAGGCACCAACCTGCACATCGGGAGCAATTAGGGGTTCATCAGAGTCTTGCTCAAGGACACAGGGATCGAACTGGGAACCGGCTGTTCTAACGGCCACTCTACCGCTGAACCTCTCTCTCTCTCTCTCTCTCTCTCTCTCTCTCTCTCTCTCTCTCTCTCTCTCTCTCTCTCTGAGCAACGGGAGCAAGTCTGACCCAACACTGCAGCAAATCGCCAAAAAACAGCCGATCTACAAGCATGAATGACAACTGACAAGTGTAGATCGGAGATCCATCTGCATATATGAGGAAAAGGGGGTAAAATAAGTAGTTACTCAACACAAATAAAGTACTCATATCGGTACTCGGTATCGGCGAGTACTAAAAATGAAGTACTTGTACTCGTACTCGGTCTGAAAAAATGGTATCGGGACAACTCTACTTCAACCTATACCTATTTGTTTGCACTACTGCAGGGCCAGGGTATGTGTCCGTGTCTTGGGCACAATGTGAACTTCATGTAGTAGATTCACCCACGGACCAAATGTTGTTCAATAGCACTGATATGATATGATATGATATGATATGATATGATATGATATAGTACTTTATTGTCAGTTCACACTGAAATGTGTCTTGCGACCCAGCAGCCAAGTATGCAGAACATAACATAACATAACATAACATAACATAACATAACATAACATAACATAACATAACATAACATAACATAATACACACATTTGACATAACACAAAGAACAAGACAATTTACATACATAAAGACATGAAGACAAGAGCAACATCCACCGCTTAGATTATCCTGTGGCTACTACAACTCCTGATTAAGCCTCAAGGTCGACTGGTGGACAAAGGACCTCTTTAGTCTGACCTTATTGTATGCTGGTACACCATATCTCCTTCCTGAAGGTAGCAACCTATATTCTCCATACAACACATGCTTAGTATTAGAGGTGATATTCCTTGCTAACCTTAGGATGCTGTTATCATACGTGGATGTATACAGTTTCTGAAGTTGTTGTCCAACAATCTTTGAACAAATGTTCAGTTGTTGCAGCAGTTGTAGCCTGGAACTCACCTATGCTTTTTATGGCATAGGCAGCTCCCGGCAGGATCCGCCGGCAGAAACTATGCGCAGCTGCTAGACATGAGACTAATTAATTAGAGCGACAGAGAGAGAGAAGAGTGTGTGTGTGTACATGTGTGCGTGTGTGTGTCAATTTAACAAAGGTGCAGACGATCAGTAATCAGCAGAGAGTGAGTGATGTTTGCGCTACTCTATGCCGAATGGAAGTGGACTCGGACCCAGACTTTTTTTTTTCTCCCTGGAAATAAAAACGTCTGGGGTTCCGAGGCTAGCCCATCTCTGCTAAGTGCTCACTCTGTCTTCCGAGTTCAGTCACAGTAACAGCCGAAATCATCCACCTAGATCAGAATCAGAAACAAGCTGCTGTACACAAACCACCACAGAACAGGAGAAACAACATGACACATGCTGAGAGCCAAAGAAGGACACTTTCACATATAAACGTCAAACCAAAAAATGTCAACACAATCCGCTTGGACATTACAAGGACTGTCTGGAACCAACCAACCTAATTTCAGAAGAATGCACGGCAATGAAAACGGTGCCATCTGCAGGTCACAACATAATATGTTGGATATGATCTGATCCGAATGCACAATTAATTTAACCCATTTAGACTTGAGGTCGATTCTAAAGTCTTCTACATCCTAACAGTTTTCTGAAAAACCTATGTTTCTATGTCAGTGCTGCTCAAACTATTTCATGTCAAGGACCCTCAGAAACTATATGTAATCAATCTCAAAATATGTTGTTCCAGGGACCCCCCAGAAGCAAAGATTTGAGTTAAAAACTGAAAAAAAATATATTCAAAGATTTGCGACACATTTTCACGATTTTTCAAAAAATAGCAGACCTACAAGCTCGTAGCGCGGCACTCGGTGCCGCGCTATGAGCTTGTAGATCTGCTATTTTTCAATAGCCAAAGTAGGATGCCTGATGGAAGTTCTGAACGACCGAAACGTTGCTCAATAATAAACCTAACACAAGTGAAGACAGTGTGCGGGCTTCTTTTTTCCTCAGTTCCAGTTATCCGACGCACCTGTCCATTGTCGGTGTGCCGAACGACTTTTTCGTATAATAGCTAAAGTATAAAATAATCCTTAAAACACCAAAAAGGGGTTCCCGCGCTGAATAGGTTAACCAAAAAGTGTTGTTGTTTCTCCGAATGTTGCATCGTCTAGTCTGTTCTTTTTTTTTTGTATTTACCCAGGGAAGTAGCTGAGCACAGGTGCTCATTTTCAGCAACACCCTGCACATAGAGACACACACACACACATTAAAACCTGGGAGCTGACCAGTACAACCACAGTCTTATACTGTTGGCCACTAAGCAGCTCCAGGGGGAGCAGTTGGGGGTTCAGTGCCTTGCTCAAGGGCACTACAGCGGTGTTGGGTGAGTGATGACAATCACTTCCCCACCCAGATTGTTCCTGCCCGTCCGGGGAATCGAACCGGCAACCTTTCGGCAACAAGGGCGCTCCTCTAACCCTTAGGCCACCGCTGCCCCCCTCTTGAATTCCTGCCCGAGCGATGGAGACGTGAACATGTCAGTGGTTCTTGTTAGCTGAGCCATTTCACTCAACCTCCCATTGACTTTGTGGAAACGGTTGCCGTTCCAGCAAAACGGAGAAAGGGGGCTCTCCAAAAACAACCTCCTGAGTGCTTTTGGTAATCCAGACATCAAATGTGTTAACCCATTTTGGGCGGGAACCCCTTTTGGTGTTTTAAAGCATTATGTTATACTTTAGCTATATTGAAAAATAGCAGATCTACAAGCTCATAGCGCGCCACCGAGTGGCGCGCTACGAGCTTGTAGGTCTGCTATTTTTGAAAAGTCGTGAAAATGCGGCGCAAATCTTTGAATATATTCTTTCAGAGCGAACGTTTTTAACTCTTCTGGGGGGTCCCTGGAACTACATATTTTGAGATGGGGGGTCCGTGGCCCAATAGAGATAATTCTGGGGGTACTTGACATGAAAAAGGTTGAGCCTTTTTTTTATCGACCTCAGTCCAAACAGGGTTAATGAAACAAAGATTATGGGGCTCAACTCGTCGAGCTAGCACAGTGTATTTGTGGACCTGAAATGGGCCCTTTTTCAGCGGCGGGAGCTGCTCGCTGGAAATTGTGGGCCCTTCCAATGAAAGCAATGAGATGGAACAAGGAATAGTTCTGTCTCTCTCTCTCTCTCTGCCGCTCTGTGTCTGTCTCTGTCTGTCTGTCTGTCTGTCTGTCTGTCTGTCTGTCTGTCTGTCTGTCTGTCTGTCTGTCTGTCTGTCCATCTCTGTGTCTGTCCGTCTCTGTCTCTCTCTTTCTCTGTCTCTCTCTGTCTCTCAGTCTCTCTGTCTCTGTATCTCTCTGTCTCTGTATCTCTCTGTCTCTGTATCTCTCTGTCTCTGTCTCTGTCTCTGTGTCTCTCTCTGTCTCTGTGTCTCTCTCTGTCTCTCTCAGTCTCTCTGTCTCTGTATCTCTCTGTCTCTCTCAGTCTCTCTGTCTCTTTGTCTCTGTATCTCTCTGTCTCTGTATCTCTCTGTCTCTGTCTCTGTCTCTGTCTCTGTGTCTCTCTCTGTCTCTCTGTATCTGTGTCTCTCTCTGTCTCTCTCTGTCTCTCTCAGTCTCTCTGTCTCTGTGTCTCTCTCTGTCTCTCTCTGTCTCTCTCAGTCTCTCTGTCTCTGTGTCTCTCTCTGTCTCTCTGTCTCTGTGTCTCTCTCTGTCTCTCTCTGTCTCTCTCAGTCTCTCTGTCTCTGTGTCTATCTCAGTCTCTCTGTCTCTGTATCTCTCTGTCTCTGTATCTCTCTGTCTCTTTGTCTCTGTATCTCTCTGTCTCTGTATCTCTCTGTCTCTTTGTCTCTGTATCTCTCTGTCTCTGTATCTCTCTGTCTCTTTGTCTCTGTATCTCTCTGTCTCTGTATCTCTCTGTCTCTGTATCTCTCTGTCTCTGTATCTCTCTGTCTCTTTGTCTCTGTGTCTCTGTATCTCTCTGTATCTTTGTCTCTGTGTCTGTCTGTAAGCCATGCATTAGATAAAGGAGGAACTCTAGAAAAGGGTCTTGTTTAACTTCAGGCCAATTCTTAAAAACCTCTAAATCCATGATAGTTTTCAGGAAAAAAAGGAAAAAAACGTATATATCAGTGGTGCTCAAACATTTTCATGTCAACGGAATAAACCAAAGTATAGAAAGAGAATCTTTCTCGGTCTTAACGGTTTTAATCCGGTTTTCTGCACTAATGTGCACAGTGTAATGTCCAAGTCGCACGCACGCACGCACGCACGCACGCACGCACGCACGCACGCACGCACGCACGCACGCACGCACGCACGCGCACGCACACACACACACACACACACACACACACACACACACACACACACACACACACTGCTCTCAATGATGGGCCCCCTCCCTCCCTCCCTCCCTCCCTGATGATCTGAAATGAAAGTTGAACCTCAGAGAAGTGCAACGCTGCGTGGGAACATTACGGGGCGACCGGCGATGTTTTGGAACCGGAGAGTGAGTCATAACGTGAACCCATCTCCATGGCTGATTAACACAGACCAGTGAACCCATCTCCATGGCTGATTAACACAGACCAGTGAACCCATCTCCATGGCTGATTAACACAGACCAGTGAACCCATCTCCATGGCTGATTAACACAGACCAGTGAACCCATCTCCATGGCTGATTAACACAGACCAGTGAACCCATCTCCATGGCTGATTAACACAGACCAGTGAACCCATCTCCATGGCTGATTAACACAGACCAGTGAACCCATCTCCATGGCTGATTAACACAGACCAGTGAACCCATCTCCATGGCTGATTAACACAGACCAGTGAACCCATCTCCATGGCTGATTAACACAGACCAGTGAACCCATCTCCATGGCTGATTAACACAGACCAGTGAACCCATCTCCATGGCTGATTAACACAGACCAGTGAACCCATCTCCATGGCTGATTAACACAGACCAGTGAACCCATCTCCATGGCTGATTAACACAGACCAGTGAACCCATCTCCATGGCTGATTAACACAGACCAGTGAACCCATCTCCATGGCTGATTAACACAGACCAGTGAACCCATCTCCATGGCTGATTAACACAGAGCAGTGCCCGTCGCAGTCGGCCTCCAGTTGGCACGGGCCGTATAAACAGCACCGTCCCTCTTAATCCATTCAGGACGGGGAACCCCTTTTTGGGTGTTTTAAAGCATTATGTTATACTTTAGCTATTGGCTACGAGCTTGTAGATCTGCTATTTTTGGAACAATCGTGAAAATGTGAGCGAAAGTTTTTAACTCAAATCTTTGCTTCTAGGGGGGATATTTTCAGATGGGGAGGGGGGGGGGGGGGGGGGGGGGGGGTCGGCGGCCAATTACACAATAATATTTGGGGTCCTTGACATGAAGTAGTTTGAGAACCACCGACATAGAAAAATAGTCTTTCCTAGAAAAGTGGCATGATTTATAGAGGACATTTTGTATAATAGAATCTGGTCTCTGGTCTCAATGGATTAAAAGGGGGGGAACCCCTAAAATGTTTTAGGGACCGAGACGGCGGTGGCGTGTATCCCAGAGCGTGCAGACTATAGTGAGTGAGCGCCGGGCGCTGGACGGCCCAGCGACCGACCGACCGCATGTAAAGGCTGCATGAACCCCAGCGTGAACCCCAGCGCCCCCTATATTTTCAGTTTGCCGAAGTTCATAACGTGTACGTGTTGTGAGCTTATACTATTGGCTATTTTCAGCGAAGATATTTGGTATTGGACTGGGGCCGAGGCTCTCGGCAAAGTGTTTACCATGAGTTCTGGGCAGTGGTGGAAAAAGTACTCAATTGTTTTACTTAAGTAAAAGTACCAATACTGCAATTTAGAAGTGCTTCGTTACAAGTAAAAAGTACGGAATTGAAAATGTGCTTGAGTAAAAGTACAAAAGTATCACAAGTTCAAAATGTGTAGAATCCGCAGAATCAACATTGAAATTGCAGATTGATTAGGTCTCTATTGATTTATTGAGTGCTGTTCAGAGGTAAACAGCCAGGGGGCTCAAGAGGTTTTAATGTATGTTTTATTGAGTGCTGTTCAGAGGTAAACAGCCAGGGGGCTCAAGAGGTTTTAATGTATGTTTTATTGAGTGCTGTTCAGAGGTAAACAGCCAGGGGGCTCAAGAGGTTTTAATGTATGTTTTATTGAGTGCTGTTCAGAGGTAAACAGCCAGGGGCTCAAGAGGTTTTAATGTTGTTCAGAGGTAAACAGCCAGGGGGCTCAAGAGGTTTATTGAGTGCTGTTCAGAGGTAAACAGCCAGGGGCTCAAGAGGTTTCTGAGTGCTGTTCAGAGGTAAACAGCCAGGGGGCTCAAGAGGTTTTAATGTATGTTTTATTGAGTGCTGTTCAGAGGTAAACAGCCAGGGGGCTCAAGAGGTTTTAATGTATGTTTTCTAATCAAAATTAAAATCGCCAAAGTAACTATAGTAACTAAGGTTTTCAAATGATTGTAGTGACGTAGAAGTACAAATGTTGGCTCTGAGATGTAGTGGAGTAGAAGTAAAAATACTGGAAATTGGAAATACTCAAGTAAAGTACAAATTGTACTTAAGTATAGTACTTAAGTAAAAGTACTTAGTTACTTTCCACCACTGGTTCTGGGTACGTCTTCTTCCCTGGAGTTATACGATGCGATTGAGGACCTTTTGGTTGTGGCGTGATGGAGGGAACCGAGACCGCGTGAAACCGCTGTATCTATCTAATAATTTTGCGATCGCTCGCCCGCTGTCTATTTTGCTCGGTCGCTGTCTGTCAGTCAGTCCGAATACTTCCGGGTCACCAGTGAAATGCATGTTGGGACGGACACAGATTCATACTGGGACACACTTTTCCGCGTATATTACAATCCTTATAGGTCTAGGGGTGGAAAAGGATGTAATAAGGTGGTAGGTGAAGTTTCGCTTTATTAATGGCCTTTTATTGGCTCTTTTAACGGTCAACTTAACATACAAAGTTACATGAATTTACATTTAAACTTAACAGACAATGAACCCTGGCACAAACCAATAAACAATCAAAATACTTCTAACCTAACATTTAAGTACACACTCACTTTTCTAACATAAAATAAGGACAATTGAGATCAGGTATAATCTTACTACTCTAATCTAGCCTCTATCAAAAGTGACTGTTACAAAAAGCTGGTGCCAGTAGTTCTACAAACAGATCACATAAAGTCAGACTGCTTAGCAGTAATCGGACAATCAGTCAGCCAAAGGCTGCCCTGAAACTCTTCATTTTAACCTGCCTTCTAGCGAGTTAAACCTTTACCAAACATAACATCACAGAACATTGAAGTGCCGAAGGGTGTGTAGGCCACGCACCTGGTGACACCAAACTTTTGGGCACCAGCCTATAGACCACACACCCACCATCTCCATGGACAGTGTCTAACACACTGCCAACGCACACAGCTGCTAGCAGTTCTTAAATAGGGCCCAGGTGGACAGTCTTCTTCTGATGATTGGCCGAGCTTGATGAGGCCACACGAAGCAGGTAGGTCTCCTCCCACACACAGGACCTGAGACTGAGAGCTGCAGTCAGTAACAAACTACATACTTGCACACACACCCACACACACACACACACACACACACACACACACACATGTGTGTGTGTGTGTAACAGCGTAACTTCAGTTGTTTCGCCCGCTGTCTATTTAGACAGCGGGCGAGCGATCGCTAAATTATTAGATAGATTACCCACACTGAACATAATTTGCTGTTCATATATTCAGAACGGGTAAGGACTAGTAGGTGAAAAACAGATCCTCTCGAATCTCACAATGGACATTGAGTTCCGTCACATGGGAGAGATGCAATGCCCAACATGGACATTGAGTTCCGTCACATGGGAGAGACGGAATGCCCAACATGGACATTGAGTTCCGTCACATGGGAGAGACGGAATGCCCAACATGGACATTGAGTTCCGTCACATGGGAGAGACGGAACGCCCACGGCATGCGTTGAACCAGTGGTTCTCAACAACCCCCCCCCTTAATAATATTAATAATAATGGATTTTATTTATAACGCACTTTACATTCGTCAGAATCTCAAAGTGCTACAGTAAATGAATAAAAGCAGAAGAAACAACAACACCATTAAAAACATCTATATAGAACGGGGACATTTAAAACGTATAAGGGCAAGGCTATAAGAATGCTTTGGTAAAAAAGGAACGTTTTTAGTCCTCTCTTAAAAGTGTCGACCGACTGTGGGGCTCTCAGGTGCGCGGGGAGAGCGTTCCACATTTCGGGGGCAACCGAGCAGAAGGCCTGGTCGGTCACCCATGGTGCGTAGGTTAGTCCATAACTCTGACGGGTCCATTTGGTTCCATTTGTATATACTGTCAGAGAGTTTAAAAACAGTTGACACAAAACACAGTTAAAAGCAAAAGCAGGCAATTAAGTATAGCATAGCATTCAGTGATTTGGGTGATTTGGAACCCCCCCCCCCCCCCCCCCCCCCCCCCCCACCTGCGTCACAGTCCATTTTACAGGTCCACTAGGCTGCTCACAGTGGCGTACACAGACATTTAGAGGGGCAGGTGCTCAAGTGAAAAAAGGGCACCTTGTGCAGCGCGTGGAACCGGCCGGTTTCCATAATAGTGTGAGATTTATTGATTTTGGGGCCTAAATAATATATTATAAGTTTTTTATCAAGAATAATCAATGTCACCATGGTACACATACTGTACAGTGTACACTGTACAAAAAAAAGAAAGGGCACATTGCTGTCCAGAGGGAAAAGGGCAGGGGGTGCTCTAGCGCTTCGGACAAAACCTCTTAACTCCATTGGACCCTCAAACTGTCTGCTAATGCAACCTAACTCCACCACCAGTTTTCTGAAAAACCTCTGTTTCTAGGTCAGTGGTTCTCAAACATTTTCATGTCAAGGACCCCCAAGATTATATGTAATATGAATATACATTCAAAGATTCGCACTACATTTTCACGACTTTTCAAAAATAGCAGACCTACAAGCTCGTAGCGCGCTACGAGCTTGTAGATCTGCTATTTTTCAATAGCTAAACTATAAAATAATGCTTAAAACACCAAAAGGGGTTCCCGCCCCAAAATGGGTTAAGTACTACTTTTGAGGTACTTTTTCCACCACTGCGGCTCTCACAGCCCTGTCACATCCTCCTCTGCAACAATAATGCAAACAAACCTCTGCCAGGAAGTATAGTTCCTTGTTCCCTGCGTTTAGGCCCATAATATCCCCCAGCTTGGTAGTGGGGAAAGGTTCCTTGTTCCCTGCGTTTAGGCCCATAATATCCCCCAGCTTGGGAGTGAAGTATAGTTCCTTGTTCCCTGCGTTTAGGCCCATAATATCCCCCAGCTTGGGAGTGGGGAAAGGTTCCTTGTTCCAGTGGCAGCAAATTTAGATTTTAGTTTTAGTCATAGACAGTCTCTTCAATAGTTTTAATTTAGTTTAAGTCACATTTTAGTGACCTGGAATGTGTTAGTGTTAGTCTAGGTTTTAGTGGACTAAATATAAGATTTTAGTATTTTGGTGGGCCAAAGGCCTTGATGCCATCGTAATGATTGTTCTTACACTTGCTGAAAATGGAGGCATGGGAAGACCTCTGTTACTGAACAAACAATATATCAATTATTTACTAGAGCCATTTTAACAAAACATATCCCTTACAGCAGTGTTTCCCAACCTTTTTTGTCCCAGGGCACACTTTTCATAGCCTAAAAATCTCGGGGCACACCTAGATATACGGGGGGTGTGCATGTGTGTATGTGTGTGTGTGTGTATATATATATATATATATATATATATATATAGTAAAACGTCTTTGATACCAAAAACATTATACTTTTGACAGAGTAAAACTTCTTTGAACCCAATATACTTTTAAAAACACACATGACAGCACTCATCTGTCTGACACATTTAACCTTTTTTAGATTTTTTTATTTGAAGCTAGATCTATAGCTTCTACATTAAAAAACATCTAATTAATTGGAGGCTTTGTGATTAATTAATCTCAATTAATCACATTTGCATATCAATAGGCCTATTTGACCTGAGCAGTGAGCTTTTTAAAAACAACTTAGAGAAAAACTAAGACTATGGAATAAAATAAATGAAAGTGGGTTTGAATTTATAGGTGGTGGCATGTCTCTGAGTTTTGGGAAGTGCATAGTTTTGACAGGTCTGCCTGTGCTGTGGACAGTGAAACCCTGACCATTAAACACGGGCAGACGCAACGATGCAGTCTATCATTCCCATTCGTCTTTGTGTCTGCCCGTGTAAACGCAGCAGCGAGTGTGAGGGGTTGGGGAACGGATGGAAAGTACATAGTGTTATTAAGGAGGACTCCTTCTAACTCCTTCTAACTATATGGAAGTTAAACTAACGTTAGCTCCCATGCTAGCGACTAGCTAGTAGCTTCCCTCGTCAGACAACAGAACACCACCACAGATCGGGTGGAAGCTGCTGATATCACTGCTTGTGCCCGTGGATGGGAAATACGATTTAAAAGGCTATGGAAGCGTGGATGAAAGCACAGATGTGTGCAATAAAGTTGTGTCGGATTTGCCTGTGCATCCCGTCTACTGCTTGTGTGTTGTAACTTGTGACTGTCCCTGTCTGCTGATGCATAGTTAATGAGCGTCATAAGCATGCGCCCTTACTGCGCTGGAAGTAGCAGATCTACACGTTATCTACCCGTCGCAATGCACAGCGCTTTGGGCTTGTACATCTGTGTTTTTCCCGCAGTTAGTTCACAACTTTAGGATCGAACCAACGTCCGATGCAGACGCTTTTTTGACCGATCCAGACTTGACAGATTTGACACCACTAGTGATTAACATTCCTATGGCCGATGGTCGTTAGAGTCTATTGTTCCGTGGTTGTTGTTGTCGCACGTCTAATTAATTAGACGTGTGACAACAACGACGACGCAACAATAGGAATCCTGCAGCTCAATAGCTATTGCTTTCGGGGGAGGGTTTAAGTGTTACATTTTCGGTCAAATCAGGCGGCACACCTGGACACATCAAACGGCACAGTAAAGTACCGCGGAACAGAAACGGAATTCATCATAATGGAGGTAAAATGGGAAAAGGAACATATACAGTGAGGAAAAAAGGGGGTGGGGGGGGTGGAGGGGGATTCACGTTCAGCTCCGTTCCTTTGTTTGTTTTGCCTTGGAGGAGCTGCGCGTTGGGTCCCCAAGTCGGCTCCGTGGCAATACCTTGAGTTGGCTGTGTGGCAATGCCAGACAACCAGTGACCATTAACACGTTTAATCTCTGCATTTGAATGCATTGTCTATAGTGAATGAATCATCAGCTTCCATCATTTAATCTGTTTACATTTTAACCGGTGGGAAGAATGTGAGTTTTGTTCATTATTTAGCATTTGAAAAATCATTGAATGAAAGTGCAGTCACAACCCTATTGAAACTAAATCCTCATTCCCTCAGAGCAACACAACCTGAACAACCTGAACAACTTAAAGTTGTCCAGGTTTCCCAGGTTTATACACAAATACAGTTGTTGCTGTTATTGTGTCTCTGTTGTTAATAACAATGTACTCATGGGTATACGATATGATTATTATAAGGATAATTACTTATCCTGATTTATCCTGACTTGTCCTGATCATTAATTAATAATACTGTACTTACCGGGTACTTAATAATACATATGTTTATGCACACATTACACAATGGGATTTCACTGTAAATATAGATAAGAATTCTTTCTTATCTTTCTTTCCAATTAGAACAATAGAACACAATGAGACTTTGACAATATACTAATTTGTTGTTAGGCCTTGACCAGTCCTGTACCGATCAAGTGGGGGTGTTAGAGATAGATATGATCTATATTGTGTGTGTATATATGAAACCCTTATTCTGAAGGACTGAGATGCTACCCGGAAATGCCTGTTAACTGTGTGTATAAAACTGCTCAATAAACACCTCGCTTCAGTAGTTGTGTTGACACTGAAGGAGTGGATGTTAGCTGCTGCCTACTCGTCTATTTATTTCCTCCGTATATCCGATTAGCTATATAGGCTGTCTAGATTCTTCCTACACTGCAATGGTAGTGTGTGAGCAGTGAAGATTCCCAAGCACAGCAAGGTTATTTCATTGAACCACATAAAAGTTATAAAACACAGAACACAGAATCTAGTTCCCAGATTTCCATAGGTTTCTCTTACTATAAGGTAAATCTACTAAGGTTGGTTTTCTGGTGTTGGCTAACATTTCAAAGCCATCTTTTACACCTGTCAGAGGTGTCAAACATGTTCACCCTTCTTTCCTCCTCTGAGGGGAGATGATTGTCCTATTTGAGTGCATTTACACCTGTATGAAGAGATGTCCAGTTGTCATGTTTTGCATTTCAATACTGGGTGTCTATGGGTGAAACTGCCCATAGACACCCAGTATTGAAATGCAAAACATGAAAAGGGCCATGCAGACAAATTACTGTTATGTCACCAGCCCTGTACATAAACCAGACCACTGTTGCAACTTCATTCTACAAAAAGAGCAGGGATGCGGTAGTATACTTGTACATGTCAAGATTTGAAGGCTAAAATACAGCACTATTTGTTATACAATCTTATTTGTTTCGCTGTAATTTGACCAGTAGGTATATTTGCTGAAATTTTCATTTTCTCGTCTCAGTGTTTGTTCATGCTTGGGATTTTTTTGTCATTCAGTACATCCATTGATTCAAATCGTGTACTATAAGTTTTAGTATAATGGTTCCATGGGGTGGTTGCAGTTAAATACTACCTTCAACTCCTACTACTATTTTTATATTATCAACGTCAATGACCACTGTGTGTGGTCATTTCAGTCAATCCCATAAAACACCATTTGGAAGGCAATGACACATCTGAGCACGTAACTGTATTGCAAGATACATTAAGATACACATGGGATTTTCATTTAGCTTTATGCTACATGTAAATGAGCATACATAATAGCATTGGTAGTGGTTTATATTTGACTTGTCAAAATCAGAGATAGGTTGTACAGTCCATAAAGTTAAATGTCCTTATATCCAGTTTATTTCTAGAATGATGCTTAGAGCATGACCTGGGGGAGGATAGAGGGGTGGAGCACATGCAGCAGTTGGTTGTGTTTGGTGGAGAGATGGTTCTATTGTTCTCCACTTTGGCCAATCAACCCAAGCAGTTTATGGTTCCAACTCGGCTCTCTAGTATAAGAAGAGTTTGTAGTTGTCAGTTCTCCACAACAACTCCAGTATACCAATCATTTGGTATATCCATCTGACTGTGGACTTCAGGTGAAGATGAGCACCACCAGGAACAATTCTGCTCAACAGGCGGGACCCAATGATCACCAAGACCTATGTAAGTTACTTAGTTACTGTGTCTATATGGGCATACATTATGTTATAAGGGTGTTTTTATCTAGTCAAATGTTTATTTTTAACACTTTGATTGCTAAGATCTCGGCAGGCCTATTTGGATGTTGCTACCGTTTAACATTGCACAAAGGCCTTGTTCGGGGGCCCACAGCAAAATGTTCTCTTATAGCGAGAATCACACGCATACATCAAAAGAAAGCTGAACTTCAATTTAAAAAATACATTTTGATTTTACCATGTTCCATTCTGGAGATATTGACCTTTTTGCAACACCTGCATTTGCCTGGAAGTGGTTATCTTGAACAGCGAGCAGAGTTATGGATGGTTTAAAGTCAGAGACATTGACAGGCAGATATAAAATTGAACCCAATAAATATCCTATACATCCTATACACCGAATGAAAGCCCTGAATGTGTACTTTTACGAGGAAAACAGTATACATTGATCCCATCTACAGTTAGACAGTAATTGGTTATTGAATGCAGCTTGTGCCCACCAGATAACTTCAGAGAAGACATGGACGTGAACTCCTCAATATTCACAAAATAAGGCCTATAGCGACATATAAATACTATATACCGTATGAAACAGAAGACTCTCTGCTTTCATAAGAAAAATACTTCTACTGTAGTAATAATAAAAATCACACCCATGTGAAGTGAGTGGTGCAACTCTGTCCCATATTCTGTTCTCTGCTTATTCAATACAGCTCGCTATATACGGACTGAGGCAGAAAGTCATGTAAACCTTTTATTTACAGTTTGGTCTGTAAACTTCTACTGTAATAATTCTCTACAGTTGCGCGGTGCAACTGTAGAGAACAGTTGCACCGCTCACTTCACAGGGGTGTGATTTTTATTATTACAGTAGAAGTTTACAGACCAAACTGTAAATAAAAGGTTTACATGACTTTCTGTCTCAGTCCGTATATAGCGAGCTGTAGTGAATAAGTACAGAACAGTTGCAACGCTCACTTCACAGGGGTGTGATTTTTATTATTACAGTAGAAGTTTACAGACCAAACTGTAAATAAAAGGTTTACATGACTTTCTGCCTCAGTCCGTATATAGCGAGCTGTATTGAATAAGCAGAGAACAGAATATGGGACAGAGTTGCACCACTCACTTCACATGGGTGTGATTTTTATTATTACTACAGTAGAAGTTTTTTTCTTATGAAAGCAGAGAGTCTTCTGTTTCATACGGTATATAGTATTTATATGTCGCTATAGGCCTTATTTTGTGAATATTGAGTTCGGGTCCATGTCTTCTCTGCAGTTATATCTGGTGGGCGCAATGTGCATCCACCCAGTAACCAATTTATGACAAACTGTACATGGGATAAATGTTTACTCTTTTCCTCGTAAAAGTACACATTCAGGGCTTTCATTCGGTGTATAGGATGTATAGCATATTTATTGTGTTTATTGTTATATCTGCCTGTCAATGTCTGACTATAAACCTTCATAACTCTGCTTTCTTTAGATGATGATGATGATTCACTGCTTTCATTGTTTTGATCGCAGTAACATTGGGGGGGGGGGGGGGGGGGGGTCATGGGCACATTGGGCAGCAAAAGTCTTGATCGTACGGCTATAAAAAGTCCCATTCCACCGTTCGGTTCAGAACTATAGTATAACGGTGAGACGCGTTGTCATCATGAGCTGATTTTGTTTTTCAAGCTAGTATAGGGGAACATGCCTGGGCATGCACGGTTTAGGACACGGAAAAGTTCGTTATACATTACACCCGGGTCGATTACGTCCCCGACGCGTTCATTGCGGTCTTATCACTACAATTATAATGAATAAAAAAGCGTTACAATCACACGTCCGAGCGATCTCCGATTATGACGGCTCTGCATGGCGATACGTGATCCCCCAACGGTAGACTGTCTGTTGTCATGGCGGCCCCTCTCGATACTGTAGTTCGTTTGTTAGTTCGTAGTATTGTAGGCTCGGGGATCGTTTGGTCGCTACAGTATGAAGAAGTAAACATGCATCTGTCCATGTGTGTTGCAGACGTTGTGCAATGCCGATCTGGTGCAGAATCTGCAGATCATGTGTTAGTCAGCGTAACAGCGTTCCGTTCATCATGTTTTTTTCCGAGACATGAGCCCCCATCTCGCAAGGCCCTCCTCCTGCAGGAGAAACAGGAGGGGAGGGGGGAATCGAGTATTATAGTGTTGGGTAAAAGCCAATAGGTGGAGGAAAGCCTGGTGAGGCGAGGTTAGGTGAAATTTGATTCTTTTCACACACCGACTAGATCGGCATGGGCGCATCCATTTTACACTGGCTTATACACGCAAAGCGGCCCGCCCTCCTGTTTTCAGGAGGGGAGGGTTTTTTTTTTTTTTTCTGATCACGTGAGCGGGACTAAGCAGCAATGACAGGGGGATGGTTCTTCATTGTCCGGGTGGGTAAAAAGATGAATGAAAGTATGCTATAAAAAAGTGATTAGAACGTATGGATACGTGGTTCGCACCGGACGTTTGATTAATTGATAACATATTGATACGCGATTAGCGTCGGCTGTGTTAATATTGGCATTGATTTAAAAGAAAATCTGTTTTTTGTCTCTTTCTTAAAAAAGCACAACAATGCACTTGCAATTAATCAACAAATCAACATTTGTTTCATCACCCTGCTATTAATCTAGAATCAGCATGATGCTCCTATACATGTAATGTTACATCCTGTTGTAACAACCTTACTAAATTAATAAAATCACTAACCCTAGGACACCTTTGTTTCATTGTAACAAATGTTAAGAGGAGACAAAAACATTCTGTTGTACATACATACATACATTTGTGGAGGGAGGGATAGCGAGGGAAATTGTAGAATCAAATTATAAATGGCTGGTAAATTGTTAATTGTGTACATTAACTTCAAATTAGTACACACCTTTATGTTGTGGAAGTACCTCTAAACAATATTTCTGTTGTCTTTGTTTTCAGTGTTGCATCATCACTCTGGCTTCCCTGTTCTACCAGAGGGGAATGAACAAAGAAGCTTGGCTAAACAAAAATGCCACTGCTGCAATCAGTGTGGAAAACGCTTCCCTACAATGTCCAAACTTAAAACACACCAGAGAATTCACACTGGAGAGAAACCCTATGGATGTGATCAGTGTGGACAACACTTCTCTCAAATGGCACACCTGAAAGGTCACCATAGAATTCACACTGGAGAGAAGCCCTTTGGATGTGATCAGTGTGGACAACACTTCTCTCAAATGCATCACCTTAAAACACACCAGAAAATTCACACCGGAGAGAAACCCTATGGATGTGATCAGTGTGGACAACACTTCTCTCGACTGGACAGCCTTAAAAGCCACCAGAAAATGCACACTGGAGAGAAACCCTATGGATGTGATCAGTGTGGACAACACTTCTCTGAGATGTCAAGTCTGAAAAGTCACCAGAAAATCCACACCGGAGAGAAACCCTATGGATGTGATCAGTGTGGACAACACTTCTCTCATTTGTCCAGCCTTAAAGGACACCAGATAATTCATACTGGAGAGAAACCCTATGGATGTGATCAGTGTGGACAACACTTCTCTCGGCTGGACAGCCTTAAAAGCCACCAGCGAATTCACACTGGAGAGAAACCCTATGGATGTGATCAGTGTGGACAACACTTCTCTCGTATGACAAACCTTACAAGTCACCAGAAGATTCACACTGGAGAGAAACCCTATGGATGTGATCACTGTGGACAACACTTCTCTGAGATGTCAAGTCTAAAAAGTCACCAGAAAATTCACACTGGAGAGAAACCCTATGGATGTGATCAGTGTGGACAACACTTCTCTCGGCTGGACAGCCTTAAAAGCCACCAGCGAATTCACACTGGAGAGAAAGCCTATGGATGTGAGCAGTGTGGACAACACTTCTCTCAAATGGCAAACCTGAAAAGTCACCAGATAATTCACACTGGAGAGAAACCCTATGGATGTGATCAGTGTGGTCAACACTTCTCTCAAATGCATCACCTTACAACCCACCAGAGAATTCATAGTGGGGAGAAACCCTATGGTTGTATTCAGTGTGGACAACACTTCTCTCATTTGTCCAGCCTTAAAAGACACCAGAGAATTCACACTGGAGGGAAAACCAAATAATTGTGATGTGTGTGGAAAAGCTTTTAGTGATTCTATTAATATAGAAGTTCCCAGGGTTGTACACGCTGGATTTAAACTGCCCCTTGTGGTCGGTGTGGGAAGAGTTTTACTAAGCCACCGAAAACGTCATGAACATATGAACGATGGATCTGTTTAGTCTGAACATTATGTAATTTGACATGTTGATTTGCTGTCGATTACATTTAGAATATTTAGCAGATTTTTGTATTGACCTGTACTTTTGTTGAAATGTACCCATTCTACAAACTGTTAATAAAAATGTTATTTTAGTGTTACGCAACCACTAAACAAACAAACAAAGCTATAGCCTATATATTACCTTTCTATAATGTTTCTACGTTACCTTTCTTAGTAAACAATTCAAATGTACACAAAGTATTTGCACATTAAGTTTCTGCTGGGTCTCTCTCAACTTCCATCATGTATCCATTTGTATTAATAACAACACTTTTGTACCTCTGTAACTTTTATGAAGTACAAGTCAAGTATTTTCAACTTTTGAGTGAGGTTTCCTGTCCATTGTATATGTTATGCGTACCCTTTACCCCTAGACTAATTGGTGCGTAACAGCGTATGTAAGTCAAGTAGGCTAATGTGTTCTTAAATATACAATAGAGCCCAGGCCGTAATTCCCCCTTCATATCACTGTTGATCAATTGTACTTTTAACACAATTCACATTATGAAACAGTAATAATGATGTTAGTGAAGTAGGAGTAGTGGAGGCATGGGAAGACCTCTGTTACTGAACAAACAATATATCAATTATTTACTAGAGCCATTTTAACAAAACATATCCCTTGTGTGATCAGTGTGGACAGCACTTCTCTCAAATATCCAGCTTTAAAAGCCACCAGAAAATTCACACTGGAGAGAAACCACATGGATGTGATCAGTGTGGACAACACTTCTCTATAATGACCAGCCTTAAAAGCCACCAGAAATTTCACACTGGAGAGAAACCATATGGATGTGGTCAGTGTGGACAACACTTCTCTAGAATGTCCAGCCTTAAAACCCACCAGAGAGTTCACACTGGAGAGAAACCCAAATAATTGTGATGTGTATGGAAAAGCTTTTTAGTAATTCAAATAATTTTGACTTTCACAAGGTTGTACACACTGGATTTAAATTGTTGACTCTTGTGTGAGAATTGTACTAATTTGAACCATTGAAAATGTCCTGACCGCACACACATGAATCCACATTACGACCAAGTGTACCATGTTGATCCATATGGTATTTTTTTGTTTATGGCTAAACTGTTTATACGCATTACATGCGTATAAACAGTGTGAATTTTCTGGTGGCTTTTAAAGCTGGATATTTGAGAGAAGTGCTGTCCACACTGATCACACAAGGGATATCTTTTGTTAAAATGGCTCTAGTAAATATGAGCATGCTGATTCTAGATTAATAGGATGGTGATGAAACAAATGTTTTCATGTATAGATGAATTGCATGTAAACTGGACTGTTATTTTTAGTACTACTCCTCATTCACTGAGTCAATAGTTTCCAGATAAATGACTAGGAGAGAACAGTATAGGTGTAGCCAGTTAGACCAAATGTAGGCTACTGTCTTCTGCCATGTTACAGATTCCCCAGATTTGCTGTAGTTTACATTTAGACGATTTTAGTTGTATGTCATTACATTTCCTGATGAATTGAAAATGGAGGACCCTGATGTAAACCATTTTTTGTGTTTATTTTTCCCCGTATCGGGTTTTTTGTATTGACCTGTACTTTTGTTGAACTGTACCCATTCTACAAACTGAATAAAGTGTTGAATCAATCGTTTGTTTGTCCTTTATAAAAAATATAGAATACAATACATTGTTGTGTTACTCAACACTAAAACAAACTGCCTATAATGTTTAGTTATATGATGGATATTCAAAATGCTATTACGAAAGGTTGTTTTTTTCTTCCTGTTTTGTTCTTCTTAGTATAGGCATATAATTCAAATGTACAAGCTTGATCTATAGGCTATAGTGACACATTATGTTAAACAAATAAACTTTAAAAAAAAATCCTCACAAAAGTCTGAAGTACATGTTAAAATCCCCCAAACATGTTTGACAGTGAAAAATCCATTTAAACATGTAGTCTTTGTTCAGTACCAGGAGTCTGCCCATCGCACAATCGCTTCGGTAAACAGAAATAAATGTACATGTGGGTTACAAATTCCATCCTAAAAGGAGAGAGAACCCTGCAAAGATGTATCAGCTTGTGTTTTAGTTCAATGTCTTCCAGTTTCCCTTCCAGTTTCACTTATATCCTGTATGTATCCTATATAAGTTATATGACTGGATATGGAGACATGGGAAGACTTCTGTTACTGAACAAACAATAATTATATCAATGATTACTAGAGCTATTTTAACTACACATATCCCTTACAGCACCTTTAACATTTGACAAAGGATAATAATATGTTCCATGTGATAGACCTATCTCTGTAGTTCTGCTGAAACTCGGAGTCAAAGAGGTGTAAAATGGTCTCAGTTCATCCATAATGTGATCATTAACAGGTGATCTGTCCAATGCCAGACCACCATTAACACGTTTAATCTCTGCATTTGAATGCATTGTCTACACTCACGCAGGGGTGTCAAACTGGTGATCCGTGGGCCACATGCGGCCCAGGGAGAGGTCCAATGCGGCCCTCGACATGATTTTCAAAAAGGAAACAACGATGCTACTCCCCCTCCCCCACCTATACCCCGCTAACGGCCCTGCTGTAGACGGCTTTGTCTCTGCCCAGGTGTGGAATGTTGTCACTGACTGGCTCGTTAACAGTCTATTCAACTACTAGTTGAGTTGAATACTCTCCTAACACTCTGATGCAGAAAGACATGGAGAGGCTAACCATAGTTGTTACAGCTCAGTAGAGTTTCATGTCAAGTTTCAAGTGAGGAATATATAGTCTACTTCCACACGATAGTCAAAGCAAAGAGATGCAAAGTGTCAGATTTCATGATGGCTACACCATGTCAATTTGCCATTTTGGATATTTTTGATAAAATAATAATTTTGAACTAGTCAATTGTCTAATGTTTTTTGGGGTATTTTGACATACAAAATGTCTTGTAGCCTACAACTGTAATACAAATAAAGTCAATTTATGTCAATAAACAATCTAGAAAACAAAGCTAAGTGACAGCTGTGTAAGTCAACGCACGTGAGCTGCAACTGGTCGCGGCCCTCATCAAGTCACCTTTCGCGCAATGTGGCCCTCGCCCCCAAAATGAGTTTGACACCCCTGCATCAGCCATCATCATTTAGGCGATTTGCATTTTAATCTGGGGAAAGAATGTGGGGTTTGTTCATTATTTAGCATTTGAAAAAACATTGAATAAAAGTGCAGTCACAACCCTATTGAAACTAATCCCACACACCTGAGTGCTCCTCATTCCATCAGAGCAACAAACACAACCTGAACAATGACTTAAAGGGACACTTCACCCTTTTTGCTAAAAAATATATATAACAGCACATCATATACATCCCACATGGGCCTTTCCCCTGGTCTCAACCTTCTTCCAGGAGAAGGTCTCTGGGTTGAATTCACACACATCACTGAAGGTCGAGTTCCAGATCCAGATATTATATATCTCTGTTGTCGAACAAGAAAGAAAATCACACTTGTGTGAAGTGAGGGGCGCCCACTGTATTTATATAAGCCACATGAAGTCTTACTTCATCATTTAGTGCCCTAAAAAAAGATGAATCATCACTTTACCCCAAATACAGTAGTGGAGTTTTTGACAATTATGATGATGATGACATGATGGAAACAACAGCTATCTCAAAAGTTGGAGTTACTGTAGGTGGTTTGACAGACAGCTTGAGGATCCAATGGAGTTAGGAGGTTTAGCCTCCTATGCCCAGCTTGTGTGTGTACCCCATAGCAATGATTTGATTGGCTGAGCAATGTGTGTACCTCATAGCGATGATTTTAAAGTTAAATGTCCTTGTAGATGTACTTATATCTACAAGCTCACAACACATTGCAGCGATCTACGATCTCAAGATCGTAGAGCTTGATCTCCCTAGATCTTAGAGCTTGTAGATCTGCTATATTCAGCATGCAACCAAGTGTAAAATGACTTATACTGGATCTCTTGTCCACTAGGCCCTTCCTAACGTGGTAGTCTAGCTTTTATTTGTTGACGAAATTGTCAATATATTTAGTCTTAGTTTTAGTCATCATAGGTTAGTTTTAATTTAGTTTCCATCTAGTTTTCACCAGTGAAAAAAGGTAGTCGACAGACATTTATCGTCTTAGTTTTAGTCGACAAAATCAACACTGCCTATACTGTAGTGTACTGTACACTCCCTGCTCCACACTGTCAACACGCCGTTTGTTTCTGAGGCGAGATGCGAGATGAGATGTGCAGGGTGGTGGTGGCTGGACAAGTAGCTACAGTATTTGTCTTTTAGCTTTTGACTCCACATACATTTCTAGCCAAGAGCTCTTGGGACCCAAAAAATATTGTACGAGTTAAACGCATAACTACGGTATAAGCCCTTATTTTGCAAGTGAGATATGCGCGCACGTTGTGAGCTTGTAGATCTGCCTGTTATATCTGCTATTTTCACAATATATACTTTGGGGGAAAAACTTATGTTCTACAATTTGAACTTTTAAATACTTGAGTATTCAACTTGAGTATATCATCTCTGTTGAGTGGAAACCTCATTATGTCAAACTGTTCACAACTTTGAACTTGTAGATCTGCTAATTTTGATGCTTTTGAGCTTGTAGATCTGCTAATTTTGATGCTTTTGAGCTTGTAGATCTGCTAATTTTGATGCTTTTGAGCTTGTAGATCTGCTAATTTTGATGCTTTTGAGCTTGTAGATCTGCTCATGTTGATGCTTTTGAGCTTGTAGATCTGCTAATTTTGATGCTTTTGAGCTTGTAGTTCTGCTACTTTTGATGTTTTTGAGCTTGTAGATCTGCAAATTTTTATGCTTTTGAGCTTGTAGATCTGCTAATTTTGATGCGTTTGAGCTTGTAGAGTTTGAGCTTGTTGATGTTTGATTATTTGTATTATTAATGTTTTTGTTACTGCCGGAGAGGACCATTTATCAGCGTTCCATACCAAATGCTACCATTAAGGCCCACCCCCTAAAAAAATGCATTAAGACTCACTTGTTTTCTTTTTTGTAGTTCTTATCTTATCTTTAGTTTAGATTTTTCTTTTTTCTTTTCTTCTTTCCTGCTGGCATTTCATCAGTCCACTTTGACAGAGTACCGACGTATCACAACGGACACTTTAAAGTTTATACAGTCTGGGATAAAAAAAAGAAAATCAATTGTTACGCACATTCTACGCCTATAAACTAACGGTACGTGCCGTAGGTCAGTGGCTACAGCTATAGCGCTTGTCATATAAACATGCCTTATGATGATGAAGAACGGTTGCCCCAACCCCCCCGGAGCATGAGAAAGGGACGTAACAAATGGACCAAAGGCTAGACTCATTTATTTCGGCTGTGTTTTCACGGGGCGGCAGGTTGTCGACTTTGTCCCGCGTCTGCTCCAGACACGGGGAACGCACACAAAACAATGAGCTTTTTGAATATCGTTTGTTGTTCTTGGGCAGAAAAAAAATCTTTATCTCGATGTTCTGTATACCTTTTTGTGTGTTATTTTTCCATTTATTTTTTTGTACATTAATACACTATACTTCAGATCATACTGCAGCGT
Source organism: Electrona antarctica (assembly GCF_951216825.1). NCBI lineage: Eukaryota > Metazoa > Chordata > Actinopteri > Myctophiformes > Myctophidae > Electrona > Electrona antarctica. The sequence continues at coordinate 1,267,503 of NW_027638147.1, read as the reverse complement.
CATGCAGGCACGTGCAGAGAGTGTTAGGGCATTATTATGCGTGTCTTAAGTACCAGGTCTTATTACTTAACTTAAGACCTGGTCAATGCTGTTTGGCCACTCAGAATTAGCCTGGCTAATAAGCCAGACCGAATCAGCCGTTGGCAAAAAAAAAAAGAGCCTGCCGGCGGATTACGGTCTGGAGAGGCTCAATTGTACGCCCATTTCCTACACCAGAGAACTGGTGTGGCCAATCGGGACACGGTATGCAATATGGGCGGGCTTTGGTACAGTGACGTTCAATGCTTGAGACCTTTGACTGACAGTAGCTCTGACCAATTGCGTCAAAGAGAAAATGTTTGAACCCGCCCCCCGGGAAACAAGATCCATACACAGCATCTCCAGACTCAAATACCACACGACAGTGTGATTTGAGTCTGGCTTATTATAGCCAGGCTAACTCAGAATAGCCAAATGGCATTGATCACGCCCCCAGGTCTTAAGTTAAGTAATAAGACCTGGTACTTAAGACACGCATAATACTGCCCTAGGGCAGGGGCTGAAATCCCGTAAAAGAGGGCACTTTTGGACAAAAATAGCAGATCTACAAGCTCTCAGAGAGCTTGTATAGATATACTATTTCTGAGGCTCAACCCTGCACTCTTTAGCTACTGGAGATGCGTCGTGTACGAGATGGATTTAGAAACAAATTAGTTCAACGCAAAATGCTGCGCTGAAGTTCAGGAGACTTCAGGAAAAAAAAGCAATTCTCCTGAATGCTATGCCCTCCGGTATATGTCATGGAAAGGGGAGGAAGGCATTTGCATTTCTTTCACCATAGTAAATGCTGCATTCATGGTCTGGAGAGGGCAGTTGTTTTACAGACAGGGGTAAAAGGGCAGGGGCTGAAGCCCCCTTTGACGTCTGTGTGTGCACGTCCCTAACTCGGGACTCCTGGATTGCTCTCCACACTCTCCTATCTAGCATCAGGTTCTTGAGCTCTGCAGTGTTGTTGGCTAAGCTGTCGTGCGGCGCCGGATCTACCATATGGGCACTTCGGGCACGTGCCCAATTATTATTATTTTTTTAGCTCCACAGAAAATGTCCCTGCTAATCCGAAAAAGATTAGTGTTTTATTGTTGGTGTGAAGGGCAGCTGAAAAGTGCAATTGTGTGTAAAGCAGCAACAATGCGCTAGATTGGCTGTCACTCTGGGGGGGGGTAGGCGACCGGAAATAGGCCAATATAACGGCATAAAACTGCCCCAAAACGTCTTCGAAACAGCAAAAATGTTGCGTGCGCGTGAAGGGGGGCCCTTCGAGCTTCAGTGCCCAGGGGCCCTCAGAGGTGTTAATCCGGCCCTGGTGTTTTCATCTTTTCATACATCCACTTCAATTAGAGGCAAATATTGTAGGGGAGAGCCGCCACGGTTGTAACACTTTGCACGTTTCATTTTTTTACTCAGAGATCCGTTTATCTACATATTTAATATTTTCAGGCAACGGACCTACACATGTCTGCTACCATAAACCACTTCAAGTTTTTCAATTGATAAAACAGGTCAGGAGTTATTAAACCGAACGTGGACGCTGTTCCAGTGTTACATTTGCTGCGCATATCGGATTAATTGTAACGGCACGCGTGATAAATGTAACAACGCTAAAAAACACCATTAAACATATCGTTTTCAGCTTAAAGCAATTCTATTTCATTGAAGCAACTCCTTAACATTGTTTTCATACCATGGATGTGATAAGAAAATGTATCAAACATAAGGGAAATATTAAATAGTACCGGGTGTACCAGTTTGGGCGTTTGAGTCAGTTCAATGGGAAAATACAATGATTAAACAAACGTTTGATTGATTGAGTTGTACAATGTTATACAACCCTAAACAAATTTAGAATACACTATGTAATGAAAGACAACTGACTGAACATATAATATTGGCCAATTTGTCAAATATGGAAATATGACTTATAATGGTATTTAATGGATAGGCGTGTGTTACAATTGACCCACTTTTGCAAGTTGTTCTTTGGCGTTGCTACAGACCAGAATGAACGTGCATTCCGTCTAAACACGATGCAAACTAATGAAGAACATAAGCATGAAGACATCCATGTGGATTTTTATTCACCAACATCAAAGAAAAAAATTGTAGCCCACATATACTCCAGGTGTAACATTTTACTCATTTTGAGAAAAGTCAGTTTTTCCCCAATAACTCCCCGTATGATGAAGGTAAACACTTCAAACTTCCTGGGCACGTAGAGTACGTTGCTGTACACATACTGACGCGTTACAACCGTGGCGGCTCTCCCCTACTTATTATACTTACTACACAAAGAACCATCCACATAGTAATTATCCATAATGTATAAATTATGGATAAGGGGACAGGGCAGATAGGACTTTTCAGGGAGGGGTCAGAATAATTTATGGATTTAGATGGTTCTTCGTCTCAACTCGATAAGTTGAGACGAAGCTTATTTTATTCTTCGGAGGAAAAAAAAAGGAGTCGCTGCTTCTTCGCCTGGAAAGCAGCCAGCTTAGGTGGTTCGGGCATCTGGTTAGGATGCCTCTCGGGCGTCTCCCTAGGGGGGTCCTCGAGGCACGTCCCACTGGGAGGAGACCCCGGGGCAGACCAAGGCGCAGATGGAGGAAACACATCGACTCACTGGCCTTGGAAGTTAAGTTAGCGAAAGGCTATGCGATTGATCGCGGACCATCCAGGGCAGGCATTTTGTCCTGCAGTGATGCTTTACTGATGAGCTGTGAATAAAGCTTTTTAATTGTAAATCTAAAACGCAATCTGGGAAAAGAATATCTATCATTGAAGCAGGTGGAGACTTCCGGCTCTCGGCCTTTGTATCGATTGCCTGTATTGGCTGTAGAAATTACAACCCAAAGAGGGAACAAGATATAAGACATACCAAGCCATCAACCCAGATCTATTTATTCACCCACTCTATACCAGCACCAGCAGTACACCTTACATTGAGGACTATTTGAGGATAACCTTTACACGGTTTCGGTTGTCCAGTCATAGACTGCGTGTGGAAATGGGAAGATGGAGCCGCATACTAGCCTGGCTAATAAGCCAGACCGAATCAGCCGTTGGCAAAAAAAATGCCTTCCAGCGTATTACGGTCTGGAGAGGCTCAATTGTACGCCCATTTCCTACACCAGAGAACTGGTGTGGCCAATCGGGACACGGTATGCAATATGGGCGGGCTTTGGTACATTGACGTTCAATGCTTGAGACCTTTGATTGACAGTAGCTCTAACCAATTGCGTCAAAGAGAAAATGTTTGAACCCGCCCCCCGGGAAACAAGATCCATACACAGCATCTCCAGACTCAAATACCACACGACAGTGTTATTTGAGTCTGGCTTATTAGCCAGGCTAGCCGCATACCACCTGAACAGCGGTTTTGCCAATGTGAGACTGGTATACAAAACGAACAGCACATACTGGTGTGTCCCCTCACACAAGATATCAGAGTGAAATATGGACATGAGGGTATTGATTTGAGCTCACTCTTTGTGGGCACTAACAGAGAGACTTTGCGTATGCTACTGTACATGCCTGCCTGTATTGTATTTGTATTGTATTTGTATTTTGTATTGTATTTTAATGTATTGTACCTTTTAACGTTTTTGATTCATGGGTTTTTTATTATTGTTTGGACCCAATGTTTTATACATTTGTGTAAATAAAGTAACTAACTAACTAACTAGAGAAGAGCGACCAAGCTTATTTCAGTATCAAACTAAACACTTGTTTAACTCCTTCTTGACAGTCAATGATCATCACAAACAACAATCAAAAGGTGATAACTAAGTTGTTGCGCTGTAAAAATACAGACGCACATTTTGGACTGTGCTCAAATGATCCGTGGTTTATGAATCTGTGCCAGTGAGTCTTCTTTTTCGTTTATTTATTTTTTGACCGTCTTTCTTTTCTTTTTTGTTCCTTTTTGTTCCGACTAGTCATGGCTGCCGGTTCCCACCTGATGTTGTGTGGGAGTTTTGACTGGTCCAGATCGTACTAAATAAATGCTAGTTTGCATGTCTGTGTTTGATGGTCCAAGGAGGAAGACACAATCTCCCAGCATGCAACAGCAGATCACATACACCCCCCTGTCCTCAACCCTTTTCCAGGAGAAGGTCTCTGGACTGAATCTCCACATGTCATTGCGGTTCCAGTTATCATGGCTGCCGCATATGTACAGCTCTCCGTTGTAGGTGAACGCTGAATGACCCCAGCGTTCTGCACAAGGCGTGCTCAGCCAGAGCTCGGTCTCTGTGTCAAACACTCCGGAAACAAACAAACATCTTTGTCCCGATGAAGGTGGCAGTGTGCTGTTTCGAAGCAGGAGGTTCAGTGCAGCCTCTCGTGTTAACTAAAGACCAGACCATTGTAGTCGTGTCCAACTTGTAGATTGTATTAGTGCATCTAGTGTTGCTTATCAATCCTCCGTGGATATACATGACTTTCTCCAAGACACAGGCACAGAGTGTTTCTTTCTCGCTTTCGGAACAATCCCAGAAACCTTTGGTTTAAAACCATCTGTGGACGTCGACATCGAATGCGTAAAGTAAAGCGCGTTGCAGCAATGTAACCCTCCCCAGACGTAGATGACACCTCCGATCAGTACAGCTGAAAAGTAGCGGCGCTTGGAGGGAACCTCGGGGTGACGTTCTGGGAGCAACTTCACCCAGCGCAAAGACTCGTTGACGCGTTGAAAACATTCACGTCGATCCGATCCTCCTCGCTGCCGTGTTTTGATCCGTCAAAGGAGTACAGCCTGTTCCCCACGGCCACGTCGTGGCCTCGCTCCGTTCCGTCTTCCAGATGCAGCTTACAGTGGAACATTTCGCGTCTGGCACGTCGACAAAGTCGACGAGTTGGGTCGGCCAATCGAGGCCAATCGATGACTTGTTTATAGAGAATTATGTTGCCAGCGTAATCCCAGTTCCAGGCAGGTTGTGGGTGATCCTCACACTCTGACACTCCGTTTAGCAGGGTGGACGTTTAGTCTTCTGAAGCTAACTCAATCAAACAGAAATCGCCGTTATAAGTTGCCGACTGACATTTCGTTTTGGTTTCATTTCATTTTAAAGGACACGGTTGTGACATAATATGACATCCTTCAATATGTGACAATTGTGATGTTGTGTCTGGTGAAATTCATATTGATATGTGACTTTATCTTGCATATCTAACTATAAATGCATCAAGTCTATGTACGTCTGTTATCCGAGAACCGTTCGCCCCACCGACTTCAAATTCAACACACGCGTTCCACTCCACCACGGGGAGTGCAGTGCCCGGTGTCGAGTCGGTCAGACCCACGGTTGTCCAGAACCGCCCCAAAAAGGCCTCTGCACGTGCTCGCCAGCAACCAGGACCACCACTACTGTAGCTTTTCCCAGCGGGAAACAACCCTTAAGGGCGACGGAGGCACCAGCAAAGCCAACCATAAAATGAAGCGTAAAGAACGCAAACTCTATCTGCAAGCCCCACAGAGAGAGAGGAAAGGGATGGGGGGGGGGGATACGGGGTCCGCAAATGAAAAAAAAACACAGATAGGCGCCATGGCAACGATGGCCCTTAAAGGGGGCCACAAACAAACAGCGAGGGGGGAGGCGAAACGGAGACGGGTCTGAAAGCCAAACGCCAATTAACCGATGTTCTCATGCTTGTCCCTCCGATGACAAAAGGGGCCTCAGATGACTCGTTCTATAATAAACTATAGTGGCTTTGTCTTTCGGTTTGCCATTTCTCTCCCATAGAGGAGAGGAGAGGAGAGGAGAGGAGAGGAGAGGAGAGGAGAGGAGAGGAGAGGAGAGGAGAGGAGAGGAGAGGAGAGGAGAGGAGAGGAGGCTCCATTGAAATGTGTATTTCTCACCGTCTTGGCAGTGGAAGAGCGGGGCTGGCGGTTGGAGGCGGAAGAGGAGAGGTGTGGGGAGAAAATAAAAGGTGTTAGATCCTCTCTCCAGCTGTGCAATGGAAGCCATAATGGGAATATGCCGGGGGAGCAGAACCTCGGAATCCCATGAATAACGAGGAGAGAGATCTGGAAGGCTCAGACGAGCAAAGGTACAGTATACGTACAGTATACAGTCGAACGCCATGCGAGGTCCAAAACCATATTGGAGCTGCTGCTGGCTCCTCTGTCTGTCTCTGCTGAGACAGGGGTTCACGGTGACATTTAAACACGGACACGGGGCCAGTCGGGGCCCGGCTTTGACGTTAAACCCCCGCCGATTTACACCGTGTTGGTTTCTTTCATTTCCTTTAATGAGAAAATGATCTCATGCAAGCACTGCCTTTCTTAGATAATCTCTCCCGTGCGTGTGTGCGTGCACGTGTGTTTGGGGGTTGAAAAAGAAGGGCTGCAGAATTGTGTCTAAAATCCTATAACTGGAGGAGCCGTAGGAAGGTTTTGTGCATCTATATCGTGACGCGGTGTCTTTGAAGTGCAAACAGGACTGCATGTGGAAACATAACTCTGTGAACGAGCCACGTACTGCATGGGGCCCAAACCTCTGATTCCCAAACTGTGGAACAAACTCCCCATTGCAGTTAGAACTGCAGACTGATGGGACACAGTGGCACAGTCGGTAGTGCTGTCGCCTCACAGCTAGAAGGTCCTGGGTTCGATTCCCGTTGGGGACGCTGTGGGCGTGTTCTCTCCTCTGTGTCATCAGTGCCCATAGAGCGTCGCAGTCCCGCCCCCTACCAGGGCCCAGGAAATGATTCTCCGTTCATTTTCCTCATAGACATTTCAAAAAGTATTTATTTAAAGACGTTTACGCCGCGGACAAAGCCAACTCTTGTCGTGACAAATCATGACAACAAACACAATTTTTTGGGCCGAACAAATTAGAAAGAAGAAAAAAACGTGGAGTAATCCTGGTCTCCAAACTACCTCCCCCTGGCCAGCCGGGGCGCCTGATGGAGGGAAAAGGAACTGGTCGGAATAAACGTGTTCCTTCCACACGCTACGTCCGGCCGGGGAAACTCTCCCTTGTCAGGTGAAAAGAAGCAGCTTGGACTCCTCATGCATTGAAGGGAGCATGAGGTCAGTCCGCTGGTGTTGCAGAGGACTTTGATAATATTTAGAATTCATCAATACCACTTCAGTTTAACCACTCAAACCCTCAAACCTCCTCACCAAAAATAGCCGATCTACAAGCTCACAACAACGTCACACGTTGTGAGCTTGTAGATCGGCTTTGTTTAGTTTGAAGTTATTTTCAATCTGTCGTAATGAAAACTACTATTGTCTGAGAAGTTTTCCTCGTGACACAAACTGATATATCTTAGCGGGAAAGATTTTCACATTTACGTAACGTGATGTGACATAAATGTATAAGGTTCTGACTGTAAAGTAACAATGCAATCCCAGGGGCTCCTTGTAAGTTATTCACAGGTGTGACCAGAGCAGCCAAAACAGCTTGAGAATCATTGCTCTACAGGGGCTGGATATGGATGGATGGTGTGGGTCCTTGAAATGAAGATGTCTGGAGACCCAGTGAGCTCTCTCTGACTGAACTGATGAAAGGGGATGCTTAGCGTTGGTCTTCAGGGTCTCCTGAGGTCCCCCCAGCCCCACCACCACCGCCCCCCATAGCTCCCGCCACACGATCATCTGCTATTACTCATTAATTCCTCGGCCCTCGGCAGCTATAGCTCCACTAGTGGCGCGCTTATATACCAGAGCTAGCCCCTCCCCTCCTCTCTTAACCCATTTTGAGCGGGAACCCCTTTTGGTGTTAGCATTATGTTGTGCTTTATAGCTATTGAAAAATAGCAAATCTACAAGCTCATAGCGCGCCACCGAGTGGCGCGCTACGAGCTTGTAGGTCTGCTATTTTTGAAAAATCGAAGAACGATAGTTCTTCGAACATAGTTTTTTCAGAAAACTGTCAGGATGTAGAAGACATTTTTAGAATCTGATCTCAGGTCAAAATGGGATAATACAATACACACATGGTGATGACAAGCCGCCCCTGATGAACACAGCCCTGGAGAGGAGCTGATGATGGGGATCAGCGGCAGGGAAAGTAACTAAGTGCGTTTCGTTCGCTGCCGTCGTCGGGGCGGAAAAAACCTCTTATCTCCATATTCAAACTGGTCTTTTTTTCTCCTGTAAATTAACGCCATTGACTACAGCGTCACACAAACACTTATCAAAATCATCAGATCCGCAAGCTCGGTCACGCTGCATTTTGAGCTTGTAGATCAATCTGCTACTTTTGCTGTTTTTGAATTTGAATCCTGAAAAGGTACAGAATAAACTACAGAGACGATTTACTTCAAGCTGCTATAAGCAATACTATGTTAACATTTTAATTACCTTTTTATTTTTTATTTGTTTGGTATTCATACAGCCAGCAATGGGTAGAACGCTCCCAAAAAGATTTAGTCTCTGTGACACATCTAGGGGCCGCAATCTGCATTCAAAGATGTTCCTAGAAGCTTTGTCATTGGTCGAAAAAAACCTGGTCGCAATGACTAACCAATCAGGAAGCTGACAGGCAAATCGACCAATGACAAAGCTTCTAGGAAAATCTTTGAATGCAGATTGCGGCCCCTAGATGTGTCACAGAGACTAAATCTTTTTGGGAGCGTTCTACCCATTGCTGGCTGTCTGAATACCAAAAAAATAAAAAATAAAAAGGTCATTCAAATGTTGACATATTATTGCTTATAATAGCTTTAAGTACTTACACTTTTGAGGTGCTTTTACATCACACGAATATGTACAATTTTCAATACTTCATACTTCACTGCGTCTCAGAGTGAAATAGTGTTACTCTTTCACTCTGCCAATTATTTGACAGCTAAATACTGTAAGTCACAAGTTGCTTTTGTAGATTTGGTCTTATTATTATTACAAAACATGCAGCAAACAATTAAGCCCTATTTCATAGTTTGTCTATTAGACAAATTGCAGATCTACAAGCCCCATAACACACCGCGGTGTGCCATGTTCTGGGCTTGTAGATTTAAGATTGATATATAAAAAAGAAAAACTATAGTCTGACACGTACATCTAGATTTTTTTGTACTTTTACACTTTTACTCTAGTCAAATTCCAAATACAATACTTTGCCTCTGTCGAGTGGAAACCTTGTATTTCCAAACTTTTAAGGGTCTAAATTCAAAAATAGCAAAAGTATCAGATCTACAAGCTTGTTCGTGCCGTGTTTCAAGCTTGCATTTGTGTGTGATGCTGTAGTACGATCAAGTATTAAGGTACTTGATCGTATTAATGGAAATGAATGACAAGGATGACCTACGGCCGCACACAGTGTGTTAAATTCGGTGATACATTGTCTGACATTATATCCTAGAGAAATGAGTCCCTCACGGTTCCATTCTAGGGCCTTTGCTTTTTCTGCTGTATGGAAACCATATATTTGTAGTCAATCTAAGCATAGTAGGTATATCATACGTATGCCGATGATACAATTCTGCATTCCTGTGCCCCCTCACTTGATGTGGCGGTGTCAAACTTGGCCTCTGACTTTGTCTCATTGCAGCATGAACTGCTAAATAGCAAACTGCTACTAAATGGCCACAAAACCATGTTATTTTCTCCAAATAGCCTATTCAACGTCCCCTCAAACATCACCACTCTGGATGGAGTATCCATTGAATGGGTTGAGTTGTATAAATATCTTGGGATTTGGTTGGACAACAAGTTAAACTTCAAACACCACATTAACACCTTGGCAAAAAAGCTTAAGTCCACGCTGAGTTTCTACTACAGAATGAAGTCCTGCGCTTTTCTTATGCTTCTCGCAAAAACCTTGTTACAGGCCTCTTCCTGTCGCAGCTCGATTATGGCGATACTGTCCTCCGTTTTGCTAGTTCCTCAATTCTGAGAAAACTTGACCCCTTGTTTCATTTTGCATTGAGGTTCATAACGAACTCCCCCCTATAGGACTCATCAGTCCTCTGTACACCTTAGTGGGTCGGTATACTCCTTAACGTCTCGCAGGTTGCTACATTGGTATATTCTGACTTATAAAGCCATTCTTGGTAATCTCCCACTTTGCATTTGTTCTAAATTTGAACTTGTCCAAAACTCTCTCAACCTCAGATCAAATGCTTGGCTGCTTGGCTATGTCGTGCCCCCTGCAGCTAAATCTGAGGCTGGAAAAAAGAGCCTTGCTTTTTTTTGGACCCATGGTCTTGTTATGACCTACTATGACTCAAACTGGCTTCATGTGATTCCCCTAGTGAGCTTTAAAAGGATTGCCGCGGGCACACTTCCCAAACATTGCTCCTGCTTTGACGTATAGCAAATGTTGGTTCTCCTGCTTTTTAGTTTATTAGCAAATTTCTTTGCTTAGTTTTGAGTTATCAGCCTTTAGTGGTTGCGTTATTAGACCTTCCTGTTCTCCCTTTGAGCTTCTTCGTTATAAATATACTGTATTTATGAGCGTTGCATGTTTGTCCTGCTATTGTCTTGTATTTATTGTTGCTGGCAGAGCTGTGTCACTTATTTTCTTCTATTTAACTGGCAAATTATACACGTTTGCCAGTTCACACTGTGTAAAAGAGACTTCAGTCTCAATGTGGTTTTTATAATGGTTGAATAAAGGTTAAATAAATAAATAAAAAATACACGAAAAGTCAGAATATGGAGATAAGAGGTTTATGCACTTGTAACAGAGCATGTCTATACGTTGTGGTATGTCTACTTTTACGCGAGTAAAACACAGAGAAAAATAATAATCTGATTACTTGCACCCACCCAACACTGCAGTGGATTAGCCCCACCAGAGCCCCGTTAGGATAAATGATATACAGCTGCAGATTGTTTTGACCGTTCTCGTTTTCGGCCACGGTGCAAATAGGACTCACATTTATGCGAGCGCTGGAACCAGTGTTGTTTTTGGCAGCAAATTTCTATTTTAGTTTTAGTCATAGTCTCTTCAATAGTTTTCATTTAGTTTCAGTCACATTTTAGTCACCCGGAATGTCTTAGTGTTAGTCTAGGTTTAGTCGACTAAATATCATAGGATTTCAGTCGACTAAATCTACGGTTGATTTCGTCGGGGCTGGCCTCTGTGCAGCGTGAAGACATACAAAAATAATTGCGAACGCAGTGAGCATTTACTATGAGACCCAGCAGATCACGTCTGTGTGTGTGTGTGTCTGTCTGTGTGTGTGTCACGCTGTAACACCACCCGCCCACCACCAGAGGGCGCAGCTGTATCACACACAAAAACACACACACACACATGCACGCACACACGCACGCACGCACGCACGCACGCACGCACGCACGCACGCACGCACGCACACACAAAAAACTTAACTTAAAAAAAAACTTAACTTAAAAAAAAACTTAACTTAAAAAAACAACTTAAAAGGAAAAACGCACACACACACACAAAACTTAACTTAAAAAAAAACTTAACTTAAAAAAAAAACTTAAAAAGGAAAAACGCACACACACAAACTTAACTTAAAAAAAAACTTAACTTAAAAAAAAAACTTAAAAAGGAAAAACTTTAAAAGGAAAGAAAAACTTAAAAAAAACTTAACTTAAAAAAAGACTTAACTTAAAAAAAAACTTAAAAAGGAAAAACTTTAAAAGGAAAGAAAAACTTAAAAAAAACTTAACTTAAAAAAAAACTTAACTTAAAAAAAAAACTTAAAAAGGAAAAACTTTAAAAGGAAAGAAAAACTTAAAAAAAACTTAACTTACAAAAAAACTTAACTTAAAAAAAAAACTTAAAAAGGAAAAACTTTAAAAGGAAAGAAAAACTTAAAAAAAACTTAACTTAAGAAAAAAACTTAAACACAAAAAAAGAGAACTTAAAAAAAACCTTACAAAATTACGTAATTTATTCTAATTGTTGTTTTTTTAATTTACGAGCTGCGTTCGCTTCCCGCGTTCGCGCGTCTTACTTGTAATAGAGTTTATTGAATAATTGATGTTCCACTACAGGGTCTTTCATCCCCCTCGTGCACCACACCCCCATTATGGCAGCACCGAATGCATGGCTTAGTGTTCCACGTGTGCGTGCGTGCGTGCGTGCGTGCGTGCGTGCGTGCGTGCGTGCGTGCGTGCGTGCGTGCGTGCGCACACTCATAGACGTTTGTATTTCTATACTTGTGAGCACATACAACATTCTGTATAGGTCATTTCATGGTGAATTGTTCATGAATGTACATCTTTGTACATTTTGCATCGTCGTCTCGCCTCCTGTCCACTTGTTTGAGTGTTGAATGTTCTAATCTGACCACAATGGAAACAAGTCTTTGGCTTTTCGTGTGTGTGTGTGTGTGTGTGTGTGTGTGTGTGTGTGTGTGTGTGTGTGTGTGTGTGTGTGTGTGTGTCGTGCATATTTGGCCATCTTTTTTACTTTTTGTGCTGATTTACCTCTACAAATGTGTACAAAACTAATCAGTCAAACAATCAATCGATCAATCAATCAAAAACATCCCAAACCTCTAAACCCCAAGCTGAATATTTTCCTAATCGTATAAGCCTGACTCCCCAAAGTCCTTCAACTGTAAAACAATCATTTATCTTGTGAGGAGCAGGAAAATGGTCTTATTTCTCAAATTCTATACTTGTGGAGTCGAGCCTCAAGTATAGACACACACACGCACTCACACACACACGCACATTTTAACCATTTATTTATGTCCACACAAAGGATATGCATACAAGGACACAAATATTATAGGTGCATTAAAGTTACATCTGCAAAGTCATGGTATGTGTTTTCATGATACAACAGGCATGTCACACAGTACTCTATGGGTATAAGTAACAGCGTCTCCGCCATATATGACGGCTGCCAATTATAGCAGAGACACCACAATACTTTGCCAGCCTTTTTGCCTCCTTTTTGGGCATCCCAAGTTGTTGGAACCCTCTAAAACCAGTCTGTGCATATGCCCTAGGCTGCCAAATATAAAGACAAATAGTCTGCACCTATAGCCCAGCTCTGAGATGTTATGTAGAAGTGGTTGGTATTTTATGACCTTGGTCATAAAGGCTTCCTCTAGGCTGTGGTCAAAGGTGCAGGCTATCTCTAATACAGACACTTCTCTGGACTCTTCATCAACCACAACAATATCTGGTGTATTAGCTGCTAGAGATGTAAAGGTATCTGAGTTATCACTGAGTTGGAACATGGATGGAATGACCCTGGAATGTTTGTACATTCTCACTGAAGATGCATGGTATTTTGATATATCCTTTGCTATGAGTTCCACTATTCTATCATGGCGTGCTATGTACATTCCTTTGTAGGCATAACATCAATTCAAGATGTGTGACAGTGTTTCAGTGATCTGTTCTGTGGTGTGGTGCAAGCAATGAGGGACCTGAGTGGTGGGGAACCAGATGGATAGATTGAGTCTGGTGGGAAGGACTTGTAGTCTGGCCTTAACTGTGAATGTGATAATGTCCTCATTGAGTGCAGTGTTCTTGATGAATGCGTGTGAAACGGAGTGATCAGCATGGGGAAGACATGCACGCTTCCCTTGGAGTTTTAGTCCAGTCCAGTGTTGTTGTTGTTGGTGCTGGTGTACATCCATGAGGACTCATCTGGAACCTGTAGCTGTTAGCAGGTGACTGTGTCCTGCAGCATAGGTGACCGTTGCCCTGACCTGGGTGAGGGGGTCAGTTATGATATCCTCGGAGACCCTCACAGTCTCTGAGTCAGACCGCACCCACTCCAGGGACACTCCAGTACGGACACAGAGGTCATTTAGGTCTGGCCAGTCCGACCAAACCCCAAAGCCAGCGGAACGGGTGTCCAGTTTCCCGTTGGGTTTCCTCCGGAAGCCAAGGAAGTGTGGCTCTAACTCCCTGGCCAGTGGGACCTTACGCCTCCTTAGGTCCAGGAACAGGGAGGATCGAGCCAGCTCCCTAACATCCTTGTCGTCGTTGTTTAGCATTTTTAAGAGGTGAGAAATCCTCATGCTGGTATAGATCCTTTCCACGTTTGGGACCCCCAGTCCTCCCTCCCACTGTGGATGAAAAATGATGTCGCGGGTGCTGTGTGAGTTGAGTCCAAACCATTTTCGCACTAGGCTCACTGTTTTGTCATTCATCTCACACAGACCTTTCTGTTGAATGTGGACATTAGAGAACAGGTGTTGAACTTTGGAGAGCGCCACCTGTCTGATTGCTTCCAACTTCATAGTCAGGGGCAGTGGACACCTGTCAATCAGGTCCAGCCGAGATGTAAAATCAGACAAGATGTTGTTGACCTGCTCCTTCCATTCTCCTGCGATGTTGATTTTATGTCCAAGGTAGTTGTATGTCTCATGGAGAGCGTATACACGTAGAGGTTTCGAGGCTATGGTGAAAACTGGGGGTGTGTCTGTTTTGGAGTGGTACCACCGGTTCCCTCCACTCCTCCTTTCGTACAAGACAGCACATTTCGTGTTTTTGACCTCTAGGCCTGACCATTCTAAAAAGCGGTCCGTCCTGGAGAGCATGTTTTTAATTGTGCTCTCTTCCCTAGAGGCCAAGGAAATGTCATCCGCGCATCCCTGTACAGGGTTGGGGGAGGTCACACCGTGGGGGGTTCACACTGACACATCCACTTTATCCATTGGTTGGTGGCAATAATAAAATTTACTGCGCTCCATGGACAGCCAGTTTTAATGCCCATCTGTAGTGGTGTTGGCTGGGTTAGATCTTTCCCACATATTACCTGAATAAAGGAGCCCCTGTAAACATTTTTCACAATGTCAATAAACATCTGGGGCAGCTGTATTTCCTCCAGTGATTGAATCATGACTTTGTGGCTTAATGTTCCAAAGGCGTCTCTGAAGTCAAGGAAAACACAGTACAGTTTACAAGACTCATGCTTAAAGTCATCTATTCCTGTTTTGAGGCTAAAAACATGCTCATTCATGCCCTGCCTGTTGATGTAAGCCTTCTGCTTGGTGGACAAGATGTTAGCATCCACGAGCCAAGGAAGGACTCTGGCTAGTACGCACTTCATGAACACCTTGTAGATGGTAGGTAGGAGAGATATCTCTCCATGTTGTTAGATCCTCAGGAATATTGCCCTTTTTTGGGCAAATTTTTAACAAATTATAAATTAATAATGCATTTATTAGTGAATTAAAAATGCGAAAACGCACCCAGGGGGCAAGTATTTCACAACGGGTAAGGGCTAGTTAGAATAATTGTATGGCTCTAGCAGTGTTTCTCAACCCGTTTAAGTCACTTGACACCTGCACTGTTTTACAATCTTTCCTAGTGTAATAATTGTTTATTGTGTAGGTTAATGTCCTGTTTAGTACTTTATTTCCTTATAGGCTTCTCTTAATCTGTTTTTATTTTATTCTAGTAATAATAGCACCCTCCTCATCTCCTGGGTGTGCATCATCATCCTCATCTCCAGCATCCTCCTCGTCTTCAGCACCCTCCTCGTCTCCAGCATCCTCCTCCTCTCCTGGGTGTGCAGCATCCTCCTCCTCTCCTGGGTGTGCAGCATCCTCCTCCTCTCCTGGGTGTGCAGCATCCTCCTCCTCTCCTGGGTGTGCAGCATCCTCCTCCTCTCCTGGGTGTGCAGCATCCTACTCCTCTCCTGGGTGTGCAGCATCCTCCTCCTCTCCTGGGTGTGCAGCATCCTCCTCCTCTCCTGGGTGTGCAGCATCCTCCTCCTCTCCTGGGTGTGCAGCATCCTACTCCTCTCCTGGGTGTGCAGCATTCTCCTCCTCTCCTGGGTGTGCAGCATCCTCTTTGTCTCCTCGGTGTCCAGCTCCTGCAGCACCGCCTGCAGTTCTAACTGCAGCACCGCCTGCAGTTCTACCTGCAGCACCGCCTGCAGTTCTACCTGCAGCACCGCCTGCTGTTCTACCTGCAGCACCACCTGCAGCTCCGCCTGCAGCACCGCCTGCAGCACCGCCTGCAGTTCTACCTGCAGCACCGCCTGCAGCTCCGCCTGCAGCTCCGCCCCCTCCACCTGCAGTCCCGCCTGCAGTTCCGCCTGCAGTTCCACCTGCAGCCCCTTCGGCCTCGCCTCTGCCTGCAGCACCTCCGGCCTCGCCTCTGCCTGCAGCACCTCCGGCCTCGCCTCTGCCTGCAGCATCCTCTGGGGTCCCGTCTCCTGAGTCTGCAGCGTCTTCTAGGGTCCCGTCTCCGAAGCCTGCAGCGTCTTCTGGGGTCCCGTCTCCGGAGTCTGAAGCATCCTCGTCTCCTGCAGCCCCGTTTCCTGGGCCTCCAGAACGTCCGCCGGATGACACCGCTGCGTCGTCTCAGCCTCCCGGCCGACCTCCAGACAGCGCCTCCTTCGCCTCGTCTCGGCCTCCCGGTCGACCTCCAGACAGCGCCTCGTCTCGGCCTCCCGGTCGACCTCCAGACGGCGCCTCCCTCGCCTCGTCTCGGCCTCCCGGTCGACCTCCAGACGGCGCCTCCCTCGCCTCGTCTCGGCCTCCCGGCCGACCTCCCTTCCCTCGCCTCGTCTCGACCTCCAGACGGCGCCTCGTCTCGGCCTCCCGGCCGACCTCCAGACGGCGCTTCCCTCGCCTCGTCTCGACCTCCAGACGGCGCCTCGTCTCGGCCTCCCGGCCGACCTCCAGACGGCGCCTACTTCGCCTCTTCTCGGCCTCCCGGCCGACCTCCAGACGGCGCCTCCTTCGCCTCGTCTCGGCCTCCCGGCCGACCTCCAGACGCGTCCTTCGTCTCGTCTCTGCCTCCCGGCCGGCCTCCAGACGTAAGCTGCTCAGCCCGGGTCCATCCTCCAGGCCGTCCACCTGAGGTTCAGGTTCCCGGATCCCTTTGCTCTGGTGCCATGACACAGTCTCCCTCCTCCAGACCCCCTCCACCCACCCTGCTCGTTCCTGGTCTAGGTCATGGGTCATCTGGAATCCGCCCCTTGAGGGGAGGGTACTGTCGTGATTTGAGTCTCCCCCTGTCTGTATTTCCACTTCGGCCACTCCCTCATCCCATTCCACACTTCAGTCCCAGTTACACACCTGGTTCCACTCTCATCAGCCCAGCCCATTACAAACCTGTGAACACTACTGCAATCAACCCACCACCTATAAGACTGGACTCATTGCACACACACCTTGTCGGATCATACTTTCATGTCATGTTGTTGTACCTGGGATTGCTTGCCTTGTTCCTTGTTCCTGGACTATGCTTTGAAGCTTCTGGTAATTTGCTTGTACCTCTTTGTTTTTGCATTTTTGGACTGCTTAGTTTTTGCCATTTACTAGTTGTATATGTTTTGCCTTTTTTCTGCATTATTCAATAAATGCTTTGATTACACTCTGCCTTGCTGGTCGTGACTCTGCACTTGGGTTCAATACTTTTTGCCACCGTGACAGATAATGCTAACACCAAAAGGGGTTCCCGCCCAAAATGGGATAAGACAGAACCACATTTACAGAACGCGCCGCAGCAGAAACAAAGGAGGCAGAGCAGCACAACACAGGGCTGAGGTTGTTTTGTCTCCCCAGCCATTCCTTCCACCGTGCCTTACTGCCTTACTGCCTTACTGCCTTACTGCCTTACTGCCTTCTCAAAAGGTCATCGCTAAAGAAAAACGAAAAAAAACAAACATTATTAATTATGAAAACTTAATGAGTGCCAGAGGAAGTACTTGGCGACCTGCGTACTCCCCCCCCCCCCCCTCCTCTCCTCTCCTCAACCCCCCCCCCCCCCCCCCCCCCCCCCGCCCGACCGTGCTCGCCTGAGAAAACGAGGCTGTCTGATGATGATGTCGTGGAAGCTGTGTGCCGTGCTGCATCACTCTCAGCCACGCGTTTTGTTTGCTTTGAATTATTCACAGTGCAAACTGTGGGGGGGGGGGGGGGGGGGGGGGGTTTCTACAGGCGACATGGAGAAAGGGGGGGGGGGGGGGGGTTGACGGCGTTGCAGGTCAGAGCCCCTCGGGAGCCATACGGCAGTGTTTCCTAAACAATGGGTCAGTAAATATCTCCCCCTTTTTTAAAATATCCTAAAAATATCCTAAAAATATCCTAAATTTGTTTAAAGCAAATCTGCTTATACACCCACTTGCTTTTCATGAAGTATACTTTGTGCTCTTCAACAAGACGATCAACTTCTCAGCGGAGATCATGTTTGTTGCTCAAAGGATGAAAGACCATGTCTAGCTGTGTGTTGGTCGCAGGGACGTGCAGAGAGTGTTAGAGGGGCAGGGGCTACAATCCCGTAAGAGGGCACTTTTGGGGCGAAAATAGCAGATCTACAAGCTCACCACGCGTCGCGCTGCGACGCGCTGAGAGCTTGTAGATCAGCTATTTTCGGGGCGCAACCCAGCACTCTTTAGATGCGGTGTATACGACATGGATTTCAAAAGCAATTCTCCTGAATGCTGCCTTCCTTCCGGCATGGCATGGAAAGGAGTGCCATTTGCATTTCTTTCACCATATAGTAAATGCTGCATTCGTGGTCTGGAGAGGGGCGGTTGTTTTACAGACGGGTAAAAGGGCAGGTGATGAAGCCCCCTTTGATGTCTATGTGTGCACGTCCCTGGTTGGTCTGGAGGAAGGACACAGCACTGCTCAAAGGATGAAAGACCATGTTGTCTATGTGAAAGACAGCTGCGGAAAAACGGATAAAATCGACCCACGGACGAAATATTCGGCGGCAGCGTGCAAACGTGATAACCTGACTCCGCCAGATGGGGCAGCAGAGAGTACACTGGGTTCCCCCCTCCTGCTCCCATCTGGGAACTCTCAGGCAGACTTGATGCTCCGGCCACAAAACGGCCTGACCAATCAGCGGCAGCTAGAGGCGGGATCAAGGCAGCACTGTGTATACTCTCTGCTGCCCCATCTGGCGGAGTCAGGTTACAAGCGTGATTGACGTGAGGTCAATACTTTTTTCCCCGTGCATGCTCCGACATTCACTTCCGATATTCGGCCCGAAAAACGCGTCTTATACTGTATGTGCAAAACACCATTATGGTCATTTGGTTTGTACAGTAAAATGTGTGTAACACTGCGTGAAAAATATGGGTTGCAAAATCGTGGGATAAAAATTATACATATAAAAAAAATCAGACCAGTCTGAAGTAGGCATGTCCCGATACCGATACTTGTATCGGAATGCCCTCCGATATGCTCTTATTTGGTCATATCGGAATCGGCAAGTACGCCCCGCACCAATCCGATACCACATTTTATGTAATCACGTGATGCGCGCAGCACGGTGAGACGGGGCCGCCGGTATTGAAAACCCGCATTTCCAGCCCAGAGCCAGAGCCCAGAGAAATGCTCCAGCCGTAGGTGTGAACGGCTTTGCCGACGTGCGAATGGGGGACAATTTAAAACAAAGGCGCCTTGCTGTAGTTTGCGACTAACAGAAATGTGCATGCACAACTTCACAAGGGCTGCCAAGTAGGCTATATTTTGTTGTTTTTCTTTCTCCCCCTCTCTTCGAAGTTAGACTGGACAAATAAGCTCTAAACTGACTGACTTGGGACACGGTGGACTGACGCTCATATAGTAACTTGCTCCGTGGGTGGAACGGGTGGAAAAGTTTGGTTTATTTTAAAAGACAAGAGGGGAGCTAAATGCAATAATTAGCCTAGCATGTAATAATAACCTAGCTCCTTCTAAAGCTATATGGACCAGAGCAATAATCATAACCATTATAAAGACCAAAGGAACTGTGGTTGTAACTTGTTGTGAACATTTAGGCTTGTATGAATTGAATGAATAACATCCCATCGTTTTTCAACCAGCTGTCCTCTCCTCCGTGCCTGTATAACTCCATTCCAAAGTAACGTAACATGCTAATGCTATGCTGCTCCGTAGAAAGGTCTTGCACAACGAAAATAGCAGATCTACAAGCTAACAAGGCGTCCATCAGTGAGGCAGTGTAGACTTGTAACTTTGACAACAGCTGTTGTGAATTTTGGCCAATCAGAACGGCAACTCTGATTTTGGCATTTAAAGCAACCAAAGGTATGGCTCCCCCATATCTTGCCAGCATGATTGAACCCTACAAACCCTCCCGCGCACTCAGATCAGCCAACGCAGGGAAGCTGGAAGTACCCTCACTAAAAACGCCGGGACAACGCTCCACACGTCCCAAACTCTTCTCCCTTCTGGCCCCAAAACTGTGGAATGCACTTCCCGTTGCAATCAGAACTGCAGCATCACTCCCGATCTTCCGCCGTAGTCTGAAAACCCACCTTTTCAGACTCCATCATGGCCCATAGCACTTACCCTACCCCCCTTAGACAGCACTTCTTAGACTTATATAGCATTTGAAACAGACTTATAGCATGCCATGTAGACAGCACAATAAGTGCATTGTATGTAGTCATAGCACTTCATAGTATATATGTACAGCATAGTATAGCATATATGTGTAGTTTATATGTATAGTGTCATTATATAGATATGTTCTAGTTATAGTTTATATGTATAGTGTCATTATATAGATATGTTCTAGTCACGTTCTTAGCTTACGCATGTTTCGCGATAAATGCATTTTTACATATGTGATGTATTCCCATGCTTTTTGTTCTTGCCTATTGTAAATCGCTCTGGATTAAGAGCGTCTGCTAAATGCCTAAATTGTAAATTGTAAATTGTAACAAAAAAATCACACCTGTGTGAAGTGAGGGGCACTAATATATTAAAGTCTACTCATGTTGATTAGGTGATGTAATGGTGATTATGATGTAACATGTCTATTTGCTCAGACACTATGACATAAAATTGTCAATGAGAATTAAATCTTTTTGTAGGACGGAAATCTACACTAATAGCTGAATATAGGAGGGCATATATAGGGGTGCATTTCATTTTGAAAAAAATGCCTTATTGCGAGTGTGTGTGTGAGAAAGTGAGAGAGTTAAAGTTCCAGTTTTGCACAGCATGATGGTAGCATAATTGTAGCTCACATCTGTGGGAAAAATAAATCCTTATGAGGAATAAATTTGCCTCCTGTGTGATATAGCTGAATATTAACATTGTATTTTAACATTAATGCTGGACATGTTTTCTGAGGTGGTACTTGGTTAAAAAAGGTTGAGAACCACTGCTGTACAGCTGCTTAAATTGTGCTGCCTACCTACTTGTTTGAAGTGAACTTAAGTTACAGACAGTACTTTACACTTTTTTTAAAAGCACTCTGGTATCGGTATCGGTATCGGCTAACACAGAAATTGTTGGATCGGAATCGGATCGGAAACGAAAAAAGGGTATCGGGACATCACTAGTCTGAAGCGAGTGGTGCAACAGCACCCCCTATTGGTACTCTAAACATCGGGACATAGGTTAGGACATATAGGGATATTGCTGTTCCTTGGAGTGGTTGCACCACTCAAAAAAAAATAATGTGTGGAGCCAGACATGGCAGTGAGTCAAACAACCTGGCATTGAAGGTATAAATGCCTATATAAGAAAGACCAGTCAGGTTTCTCACTGGACTGTGTGACTACCCACACCCTACCCACCCACCCCACCTCCACCCATGTGCGTTTGGTGACAAGGGGAGATGGATGGGGGGTGTGGGTGCAGGGGGGGGGGGGGGGGGGGGGGGCAGTGCCGGGGCAGCAAAAGACAAATGAGAGCGAAACCCACCAATCAGCACCGGACCTGTCGACCCGCAGGAGGGAGGGAGGGAGGGAGGGAGGGAGGGAGGGAGGGAGGGCGAGTGACTCATTTGTTTCAGGTTTGAATACATCACGGGCGGGGATTTGACGTGAGTGATACGCCGGGTTCAGAGGAGTGCAGACTTTCGAGGCGATATATATGCATGCCATGCAGTCACAGACTCACTATAGCATGTGATCTCATTGTGTATGTGTAATATTCCTCAGCGCATCGAGGAATATAGGAATCATCTGTTTTTTGGAATTCCCGAAAAGGGCTTCACACGGAGCGACTTAAACCATGCATGTAGAGATGATGTGGTCGTTCCCAAAACCTTTTCTTTTTTTTTCATTTGGAGCCACCGCCTTTTCTGACAAAGTCTGGGACACGCACGCACGCCGCTACGCATATAGTATATAGTACTATAGTACACATATAGTACTTTCACGATTTTTCAAAAATAGCAGACCTACAAGCTCGTAGCGCGCCACTCGGTGGCACGCTATGAGCTTGTAGATCTGCTATTTTTCAACAGATACGCATAACACAATGCTTAAAACACCAAAAGGGGTTCCCGCCCAAAAGGGGTTAAGCTATGTACCCATATACTTACTCGTACAACGAATCTACGAGCTCACGTATAACAGCACACAAGCTTGTACATCTGCTACTTTTGCTATTCATTTGTTTTACTTTAAAAAACGTAGATTATTGTTTGACTATTTTTGACAATATAATGACCCTCCCAAAAAAAATGAATGTTTAAAATGTTGGACTCTCTCCAAACAGACATACAAGGCATGGGTCTCAGACCACACCCCCTGTGATCAGACATGGGTCTCAGACCACACCCCCTGTGATCAGACATGGGTCTCAGACCACACCCCCTGTGATCTTTGGCCTCCAAAATGGAAACCATTGCACCATAGGCTACACGGAGCTTTTTTTCCTCCTCCTTTTTTCTTATATTTTTTTATCCCACGATTTTGCAACCCATTTTTTCACCCAGTGTCAATTATCTAATGTAATCCTGGGCGCTACACTTCCTCTGCCAACCTGGGGGGGGGCAGTGGACTGACCTCATGCTTCCTTCTATGCATGAGGAGTCCAAGTTGCTTCTTTTCACCTGACGGGGGGAGAGTTTCCCCGGCCGGACGTAGCGCGTGGAAGGAACACGTTATTCCGACCAGTTCCTTTCCCCTCCATCAGGCGCCCCGGCTGGCCAGGGGGAGGTAGTTTAGAGACCAGGATTACTGCATGTTTTTGTGAGGGTATAGGGGGACACGGGGAGAACATGCAAACTCCACACAGAAAGGCCCTTTCGCCAACCTCGGGTATATGGGCACTGATGACGCGGAGGAGAGAACACGCCCCCAGCGCCCACAGCGTCCCCAGCGGGAATCGAACCCAGGACCTTCTAGCTGTGAGGCTACACGTAGCTTAACATTATAACACCACTGTGTACCCCCAGCTCTGCACGCTCAACCGTTCACACACAGCTCTCATAAACGCAGCTTGAAAAAAGAGCTCGTATAGATCGGCGTATCTTCGTTGCGCATTCACAGACGCACGACTAAGCATAACCGAGGCTTTACGAGCACGTAAATAACGTGCGTTGGTGAGAGTTCGGTGGCGTCCCGTTCGGCCCATGATGTGTATATTTCCCCCCCGGACATTTATGACCGTAACGGATGGCTTAAAGGTTAAAGGTTCCCTAAACGTTCCTCTTTTCCTTTTTCTTAATGTCAAGCGGATTTGTGTGGTACCTTTTTTTTGCTTTCTTTCTTTCTTTCTTTCTTTCTTTCTTTCTTTCTCTCTCGCACGCACGCACGCACGCACGCACGCACGCACGCACGCACGCACGCACGCACGCACGCACGCACGCTCGTTTTGAACTTTGGGAAATGGGACCTTCTGCATGCATATACTTGATTGATGCCGAATACTCTTGTGACAGACTATTTGTACAATTGATACTTTTACTGTCGTGAGTACTTCCATTACTGGGTGGTATGGTTCCAATTAAGCAGTGTGTGCGACCGCTGTGTGCGAACAGTGTTGTACATTTACGCCCGGCGCGACGTTTGTCTGACATCCGATGAATAATTGCGTTTTTCTTCCTCTGCTCTCTCTCTCTCTCTCTCTCTCTCTCTCTCTCTCTCTCCTTCCTGTTAACAGTCCGGGCGCCAAATCATATCTATTATATTATTCAGGCGGCGTTCCTTCCTCTGAGTCCGTGGCTGGCAGCAGTCTGCTCGTGCTCACGCTGTGCCGCAGCACGCCAAGGCGAGGCCCGGCACACAACATGTGTCTCTTACACTCATAGTCTTGCCAGATTTTGCAAGAGAAACAAGCGTCCAGGTCTATATATTTATATATAGGCATGGGGTTCCCTGGCACAGCATTGAAACCATGATCTTGATGACTGATGATTGTCAGTCAGTCAGTCAGTCAGTCAGTCAGTCAGTCAGTCAGTCAGTCAGTCAGTCAGCCACTCACTCACTCACTCACTCACTCACTCACTCACTCACTCACTCACTCACTCACTCACTCACTCACTCACTCACCCACCCACTCACTCACTCACTCACTCACTCACTCACTCGCTCCAAATGCATGCCCGCGTGCACAGACTCGCTCCTGCACACATGTGTGCACTCGCTCACCCACGCTGGGGCCTTAATGGGTAAAATACACACACATGCACCCATTTCAGCAGCCATTTATCAGCCGTTACGTATCGATAATTTCCCACGTAATTACAACCCTGCATGTCGTGTCAGGTGTGCACCGAGTCTGGAGAGCAAAAATGTTCACCGTGCGCGCCCGAGACACATTTCTCATCCCTGTGTGTGTGTGTGTGTGTGTGTGTGTGTGTGTGTGTGCGTGTGTGTGTGTGTGTGTGTGTTGGGGGGTGTCGTTTGAGAAATGGAGGGTTCATGAATAATCAGTGGTAGAAGAAGTACTCAGATTAGTGTTTTCACTCAAGTAAAAGTTTTCACGCCATGAAAAGAAAAGTAAAACGGTGTGTTGTGAGCTTGTAGATCGGCTATTTTGGAATAGCCAAAGTATAAAAATGGGTGCTTAAGTGGTTAATGTATGTATTGTAATTATAATCACAATCTGTAAAGGTAACTAATATTAAACTAATATTAATAGGCTTTAAAGGTATATTCAGTGATTTCACTAAATTCAAATATCACTTATTATTTTTGTTTTGTTGTGATAATCCTCCCTACTATAGTGTGCGCTGACCATATAAGGAGTTCCTCCCTGTCCCCAGTTAACCCCTGGCGGGGGTCAAAAAACCTTAGGTTTTGTTTTTGGCTATAGGTGGCCGAGCCTTCATCCAATCAGGATAGAGAGGGGCCTTCCGCCAATCATGATCGAGCGGGGGCGGGCCTTGGTGTGCGTACTGTTGGCCTGTCGTGTGCCCCCCCCCCCCCCCTCACTGTAGTGCACGCATGTGCACATCTTGTTACCGGGTGGACTGGGGTTCCAAATCACCCAAATCACTGAATACTCCTTTAACCCATTTTGGTGTTTTAACTAAGCATTATGTTATGCTTTAGCTATTGAAAAATAGTAGATCTACAAGCTCATGGCGCGCTATGAACTTGTAGGTCTGCTTATTTCGACATCAGGCCTAAATGGGTTAACTGATTAATTTCGATTAATTAATTACAGAAACAATAACGTGATTAAAAACAATGTAAAATCTGTTTTAATTGAAACAAATGCTTCTCAGGTCACATATTGATGTGCGATTAAATTGCGATTAATTTTGATTAATTAATTACAATGCCTCAAATTAATTGGATACATTTTTTTTAAATCGAATCCCAGCCCTAAATATTAACTGTTAAATAATTGCTGTGGAGTAAAAAAAAGTACAACATGTGCCCATCTGACGTGAAGCGGAGGAGAAATAATAGGAAGCATAGAAAAATGGAAATCCTCAAGTACAGTAAAAGCTTCTCAAAACTGTACTCAAGCACTCGAGTAAACACATACTCAGTTACTTTCCACCAGCTCTGTGTGTGTGTGTGCGTGTGCGTGTGTGACTGTGCGTGCGTGCGCGTGCGTGTGTGTGTGTGTGTGAGTGTGTGTGTGTGTGTGTGTGTGCAGTCTGGGGGCCAGTGAGAAATGGAGGGTCTATGAATTATGCCTTGTGCGCCGTTGGTGTAACAAGGACGAGATTAATCCCCTCTCGCGTACACACACACACACACACACACACACACACACAAAACACACGCACACATCACACATCACACACACACACACACACACACACACACACACACACACACACACACACACACACACACACACACACACACACACACACACACACACACACACACACACGCACGCACCCCCTTTTCCCTGATTAATTTCACATTCATAATTTAGTAATTGCGCGGCCTCGGACAGTTGGATATACAGCTAATGAGATTTACACATGCTCTTTGGACCCGGGGCACTGCTCTGGCTGTAAATACACCATGCATTGTGCATGAGCGATGGAGCCATAAGTCCATGCAGGGGCGGGCAGGCTGTTTTGAACGCTGCTGTATTATATAGTGCATGCATAGTGTGCGTTATAGTGAGCGAACATTGTAACGGTTTTTCCCCATTTTGACCTGATACCAGATTCTAAAAATGTCTTCTACATCCTGACAGTTTTCTGAAAAAGCTATGTTTCTATGTCAGTGGTTCTTCGATTTTTCAAAAATAGCAGACCTACAAGCTCGTAGCGCGCCACTCGGTGGCGCGCTATGAGCTTGTAGATCTGCTATTTTTCAATAGCTAAAGCATAACATAATGCTAACACCAAAAGGGGTTCCCGCCCAAAATGGGTTTTAACAATGTTTACATCTAAAATGTTTTTATTCAATATGCTTTTTTTAAAAAATATATATATGACTAGAGGTTCGGGTGGGCTTGTGTGAGCTTGTAAATCTACCATTTTCTACCAAAACTGTAAAGTTGGTAACCTAATGGATCTTTAGCTCTTGAGAGCGTAAAATGAAACCAAATGGACCCGTATGGGTCCATTTGGACTAATGCTGGTTAGAGTGGAATCAAAAAGAAACACGGCAAAGATGACACACTCTGGCCTCTTCACTGAAGCAAAACGTCCAGTTGTTTATCCCATTTTGGGCGGGAAGCCGGGAACCCCTTTTGGTGTTAGCATTATGTTATGCTTTAGCTATTGAAAAATAGCAGATCTACAAGCTCGTAGCGCGCCACCGAGTGGCACGCTACGAGCTTGTAGGTCTGCTATTTTTGAAAAATCGAAGAACGACTGACATGGAAACATAGCTTTTTCAGAAAACTGTCAGGATGTAGAAGACATTTTTAGAATCTGATCTCAGGTCAAAATGGGTTATTATGACAAATCAGCCCTGCGTCGTGCTGGGGATTTTTCCGAGGGAAAGTGTTTCCGCTGATAACCAGAAAGAGAAAAACAAATTATGGTCAGTTCAACAGGGACGGATTAGAACGGGAGAAAACGCACCGTCGGACAGAAACCTCTTATCTCTACGTTCTCTAACCGATTACATGCCACTAGGGGGCAGCGGTGGATCAGGGGTAGAGTGGCCACTAGGGGGCAGCGGTGGCGGCTCAGGGGTAGAGTGGCCACTAGGGGGCAGCGGTGGATCAGGGGTAGAGTGGCCACTAGGGGGCAGCGGTGGATCAGGGGTAGAGTGACCACTAGGGGGCAGCGGTGGCGGCTCAGGGGTAGAGTGACCACTAGGGGGCAGCGGTGGCGGCTCAGGGGTAGAGTGGCCACTAGGGGGCAGCGGTGGATCAGGGGTAGAGTGACCACTAGGGGGCAGCGGTGGATCAGGGGTAGAGTGACCACTAGGGGGCAGCGGTGGCGGCTCAGGGGTAGAGTGGCCACTAGGGGGCAGCGGTGGCGGCTCAGGGGTAGAGTGGCCACTAGGGGGCAGCGGTGGATCAGGGGTAGAGTGACCACTAGGGGGCAGCGGTGGATCAGGGGTAGAGTGACCACTAGGGGGCAGCGGTGGCGGCTCAGGGGTAGAGTGACCACTAGGGGGCAGCGGTGGCGGCTCAGGGGTAGAGCGGCCACTAGGGGGCAGCGGTGGCGGCTCAGGGGTAGAGTGACCACTAGGGGGCAGCGGTGGCGGCTCAGGGGTAGAGTGACCACTAGGGGGCAGCGGTGGCGGCTCAGGGGTAGAGTGACCACTAGGGGGCAGCGGTGGCGGCTCAGGGGTAGAGTGGCCACTAGGGGGCAGCGGTGGATCAGGGGTAGAGTGACCACTAGGGGGCAGCGGTGGCGGCTCAGGGGTAGAGTGACCACTAGGGGGCAGCGGTGGTGGCTCAGGGGTAGAGTGACCACTAGGGGGCAGCGGTGGCGGCTCAGGGGTAGAACGGCCACTAGGGGGCAGCGGTGGCGGCTCAGGGGTAGAGTGGCCACTAGGGGGCAGCGGTGGCGGCTCAGGGGTAGAGCGGCCACTAGGGGGCAGCGGTGGCGGCTCAGGGGTAGAGCGGCCACTAGGGGGCAGCGGTGGCGGCTCAGGGGTAGAGCGGCCACTAGGGGGCAGCGGTGGCGGCTCAGGGGTAGAGTGGCCACTAGGGGGCAGCGGTGGCGGCTCAGGGGTAGAGCGGCCACTAGGGGGCAGCGGTGGTGGCTCAGGGGTAGAGTGGCCACTAGGGGGCAGCGGTGGCGGCTCAGGGGTAGAGTGGCCACTAGGGGGCAGCGGTGGCGGCTCAGGGGTAGAGTGGTTACATGCCACGGGGCAGCGGTGGCGGCTCAGGGATAGAGCGGCCGGATGGTAACCACAAGGTCGCCGGTTCGAACCCGGGCTCCCCCAGAGTTGGTGTCGAAGTGTCCTTGAGCAAGACACTGAACCCCTAATTGCTCCTGCATGTGCAGGTTGGTGGTTTCCGCTGGCATCGGTGTGTGAATGGGTGAATGTAATGCACAATCTATGTAAAGCGCCCTGGATAAAGGCGCTATATAAATGCACCATTTACCATTTATGCCACCATCTGGTGGCTAAACTCGGTAGTGTTGCCAGACAATTCCAATGGAGTCAGCTCTTTGAGTCTAGTCGAACAGGAAGTAAATCCACGCGCTACGTCCGGCCGAGGAAACTCTCCCCTGTCAGGTGAAAAGAAGCAGCTTGGACTCCTCATGCATAGAAGGAAGCATGAGGTCAGTCCGCTGCCCCCCCAGGTTGGCAGAGGAAGTGTAGTGCCCAGGATTACATTAGATAATCGACACTGGGTGAAAAAATGGGTTGCAAAATCGTGGGATAAAAATTATTAAAAAATAAATAAAAATAACAGGAAGTAATTGTGTGGCGCACGGAGTCTCCGTCCACAGCGTCATCTCAAGATGTAAACAATGGTTTTACACTCGCGAGGTCGTATCAAAGTATCGTTAATGTAAACATATTATAGCCCTTTATTTCAGTCTGAGCCCTACACATGTTTTGATCGTGTGCGTGGATTATGGATATCCGATGGCGTCACAACATGGGCTAGCCGCGGATGCTAAAAACGGTAAATAAAATACTATTAATTCTGGATTAAATGACATTAAAGAAACACGAGATTTCTCGGGTTGCATGGCAAAGGAGGTAAAAAGGATTAAACCCGGAAAATCGCGGGGTTGGCAAATACTTTGTTAACAGTCCAACCGGGGAAACTCTCCCCTGTCGGGTGAAAAGAAGCGGCTTGGACTCTTCATGCATGGAAGGAAGCATGAGGTCAGTCCGTTGCTCTCCCCAGGTTGGCAGAGGGAGTGTATAGCGCCCAGGATTACACTAAAACAATTGGCACTGGGTATAAATATTGGGTTACAAAAATTGCGGGATAAATAATGTCGATTTGACCAAAACATTTCTTAGGCAATTATGCTATGAGGCAAATGATATGGACGAGATACAAGGTTTCTGCCCGATGGCAACGCTACGTATAGAGCCCTACCCTCGGGTTAGTTTATCGGTTGTTGGCTGCTCTGTCACAAGAGCAGGAGTTGGAGAATAATGTGAAGAGCTCCTTATTCCCGCTTCTCCTCGGGGAAACGACTGACTGCAGCGTGAACCATGCTGGAACCATCAACTCATCACCGTTTTCGGTTGCATTCACTTAATTGGACGGTCGTTGGATGCTAAACAACATCCCTGTGGGACGCCTCGGGCCAACAGCCTCTACTAACTAGACTGGGTTTTAACAGTCACACATAGCCTGGGACGCCCCGGGCCAACAGCCTCTACTAACTAGACTGGGTTTTAACAGTCACACATAGCCTGGGACGCCCCGGGCCAACAGCCTCTACTAACTAGACTGGGTTTTAACAGTCACACATAGCCTGGGACGCCCCGGGCCAACAGCCTCTACTAACTAGACTGGGTTTTAACAGTCACACATAGCCTGGGACGCCCCGGGCCAACAGCCTCTACTAACTAGACTGGGTTTTAACAGTCACACAGCCTCAGAGACGCCCTGGGCCAACAGCCTCTACTAACTAGACTGGGTTTTAACAGTCACACATAGCCTCAGAGACGCCCCGGGCCAACAGCCTCTACTAACTAGACTGGGTTTTAACAGTCACACATAGCCTCAGAGACGCCCCGGGCCAACAGCCTCTACTAACTAGACTGGGTTTTTACAGTCACACATAGCCTCAGAGACGAGCGATGCACCGTAACGCAACATCGATAAACTATCTCAATTGAAACCTAGTGCTGTAAACAAAAAGAGATGGTTATTATAGTTCCAGAGTATGACACACAAACAATTCAAATTCAAAAGACAAATATTGCACTTTTGACTCCACTACATTTCTAGGAAAAATGCCACTATATTAAAGGTATATTCAGTGATTTCACTTAAAGGGGCATTCCACTCATTTTCAACATTTTACTATGTCATTGATATACCTTAGAGCTGTTGAGTGGAAATAATAAAAAGTCCCCCCATTCTGTGTTTCCTAGAACCAGAGGTCTGAAAAAAATCATTAACATGGTGAAACACATCTTGATGATGTCATCAAGATGTGTTTCACCATGTTAATTTAATTTTTTTTCATAATTACAGTTCTAGGAAACACAGAATGGGGGGACTTTTTTATTATTTCCACACAACAGCTCTAAGGTATATTAATGGCATACTGTAGTAAAATGTTGAAAATGGGTGGTTTTCCCCTTTAATTCAAATATCACTTCTTTTTTTTTTTTTTGTGATAATCCTCCCTAGTGTGCTGACCATATAAGAAGTTCCTCCCTGTCCCCCCTGGGGGTAAAAAAGAAAAAAACCTTTGGCACATTAAAAAACAGAGATGGTTTGAATCGAACATTTAGAAAAAGTCATGCAAGGGGAACTTTCTCAGGACTTCATGGGCAAAGAAAATCCACTTAAAAATTTCAAAATCGGTCAGCCAGACCGCTCCGACGCGCTAGTGTTAAACATATTGAACATATTAAACCAAATCACGCAAATCACTGAATGCTCCTTTAAAGCCCCGTATCAAATATAGTGAAAAGTGTAACTTGAATCTGGTTATGTGCACAACTGCTGAAATATATTTACTGTAATATAGTAATGAGAGAGAGTCTCCATTGTGTCTCCATAGGGAACCAATGCTGGTCGTCAAATCTTTTGGCTTACAGGAATGCGACGAAATTCAAGTCTCCATGGGGTGAGTAGGCCTAGTCCTTTATAGAATTATCGATTTGGGGGGGGTGAATAATCCCTTTAACATATTTTACCATACAGATTGGACAAAATCACATTGTATTCATAACAAAGTTACATGACGCAGCTAACAACTCAAGTACACTTTTGACTGAGCAACTTTTCCTTGAAGTGTAGCCTAAACGTTGACTCAAGTAAAGGGCAAACAAAGGCAGACGGGTATTACGTCAATATACTATAGCCCTTATTAGACACTGTCAGTCAAGCACTGTACATGAAAAGAGGCAATAACTGAGGGGGGGGGGGAATAAAAACGTGGTTGCTGGAGACTGAATTGGACGTGGCACGTTCCAAATACCTTCCATGCACAGGCTCTCATAACGTACACTCGCCAGCTTTGTGTCCGCGTCGTGATTCGTCCCACGTTGGTGTCAAAGACGAGACGTGGTGGGTGTTGTTTCTTTTTTTTCCGTGCTCAGACGACGGGAGACGTAAAGCATCTGTCTCATTTTAGATTTTATATATAGGCTATATGGCACATTGGTTATGAACAATAGCAGGTGTTCAAGCTCGTCACTTTATGCCATGCTGTGAGCTTGTAAATCTACTTTTTTTGAAATTATGAAAATGTTTGCGAATCGCCTGGAACAACATATTTTGAGAAGGGGGGGGGGGGTTCATGGCCAAATAGAAAACATTTTGGAGGTCCTTGATGTGGAAAAGCATCCATTTCTACTGGATATCAACCACGTCAACATATGTTTTTCAGACATTAACAATTTTGTAGAATTGGCCTCAGGTCTTAATGGGTTATACGACCGTGACCATGCAGAACCATGCGCCGACGTGCAGGCTGGGACTTTGCATGTCGGCCCCGAATGTGTCCCCCCAAAAAAGCCACTCACTCACTCACTCACTCACTCACACTCACTCACTCACTCACTCACTCACTCACTCACTCACTCACTCAGTCCTTTTATTTTATGGACAACGTGAGCCAGTGGCTTTCATCTCTGTGACCAGTGGCAGCGCTCAAAAGTAAAAGTCTCAATGCTGCAATGTAGAAATACAGTAAATAGGACATAAGTAAAAGTCTGGAATTCAAAATGTGCTTGAGTAAAAAGTACAAAAGTATTGGCATCAAAATGTTTCTTCAAAGGGTGGCTGGCCCTTAGAGATAGGGTGAGAAGTTCAGACTCGGAGTAGAGTCGCTGCTCCTTCGCCTGGAAAGGAGCCAGCTTAGGTGGTTCGGGGCATCTGGTTAGGATGCCTCTCGGGCATCTCCCTATAGGGAGGTCCTCGAGGCACGTCCCACTGGGAGGAGACCCCAGGGGTAGACCAAGGCGTAGTTGGTGGAAACACATCGACTCACTGGCCTTGGAACGCCTCGGGATCCCTCAGGAGGAAGTCACTAATGTTGCTCTGGAGAGGGAAGTCTGGAGCTGTTGCCCCCGCGACCCGACTACGGATAAGCGGTTGAAGATGGATGGATGGATGGATGTACTTAAAGTACGTATACAGTATTAGAAAGTATACTCAATATGCAGAGTCCCATGTCACATGTTTTCAAATAATATATACTGTACAATGTATAAAAAATCATCTGAAAATAGGCCGAAATGTATACAGAGCCGAAGGTGGTTAACGTGTGTTTTTTTTGTAATAGTAATCACAATCTACAAAGTAACAACCGTAGTAACTGAAGTCTTCAAATAATTGTAGTGGAGTAAAAGTATAATATTTGCCTCTGAGATGTAGTGGAGTATAAGTATAAACAAGTATAAGTAAAAGTGCTGAAAATACTCCAGTACAGTACAGTAGTTGAGTTAATGCACTTTGATCTGGGCCCCTATCGCCAACGACCCTCATCGGTTCTGTCTAATCTGGACTGTATTCCCTGTTTCCCTCCATGAATCACGCCTTTGTAGTCTCTCTCTCTCTCTCTCTCTCTCTCTCTCTCTCACAGCGTTCAATGTGTTTAATATGTGCCAAGTGACAAGCCAAGCAAGTAGCCAAGAATGTTAGACCGAGGTTATTGGCCCCGAGAACTAATATACATGTCAAGAAAAGGTTCTGCCCTCGTTTTCCATGCTCGGACCCAACCAACGCGGGGCGGGGCGGTGGTGGTTGAGGGATCAGGCGTTTAATCACAATTTATCATGTCCCCATTTTGTCAAATTCACGCGAGACTGTAATGGCGGATTTAAGCCCCGGTTGCGCATCGTGTCGTGTGTATACCAAGAATTGCTGATCTACAAGCTCACGTGTTGCACTGTGTGACGCTTTGATCAGCTTGTTGATCGGCTATGTTTTATTGATACGCAACGCATCAAAGATTTTTTTTTTTTTTCTTCTCTTTTATTTTAATTTTAATTTACTTTGTATTGAATTTTAATCAAACGTACATGTAAATGAAAAGACTTGACACAAAGCATTTATTTTGGTGATGCCTCATAATACAGGCTTATGATAGTATTCGCGTTAAATAATCAACCTCCATTTAATAATCAACCTTAATAATAAACCTCCATTAAAAAAAAAAGTCACTTAATTGCCATTAATAATCACGCTCTCTCAGTGTGCATGAAACAGCCGTTTAAATGAATGTAAAATGTATCGCAAGAAAGTAAACGCAAAGTGCACTCTTAACACATCTTTTAGGCCTGCATGTGTGCGGAGGAGAGAGGGAGGGAGGCCTTACGGGGTGAACGCTACCAATGGTGGCACTCTCCCATCTCCCACATCTGGTTCACATGATCAAACAAGGCCAGTAATACGACTGTGTCCAAGAGAAAGAGAGAGAGAGAGAAAGAATGGACCGATAACTGAGTTCCAAAAGCACTTGGAGGTTAACCCGTTTTGGGCGGGGAACCCCTTTTGGTGTTTTAAACATTATGTTATACTTTAGCAGTAGTCTAATAGGCTGGGTGTTCACTGCACATTTTGGCCACTACCACTAGGGGGGCGCTAGTGAGTAATTTATGTTAATTTATGTTAATTTATTCATACATTCCATACATTCCATACATTCCATACATTCCATAATCATATTGTATATATCATAAAAAATCACATTATATTATTATTATTATTATAATCGTTTTATTTATGTATGTGATGTATGCCATGCTTTTTGTTCTTGCTTAAGTGTTAAGCTTAAGTGTTTTACATTAAGTGCTTAAATCTCCCATCTCTCCCTTTCTCTATGTCCCATTCATGTCACAGCCTGTGACCCCCCTCATGTGGGTCTGTCCCACAGATCAGACAGACATGCCGGCTCCAGGTGTGAATAGGACAATAGAAATGTAGATGAACCACTGTGTGGGGTGAGGGGTGGGGGATCCCTTATCTTTTACAACTGCCAGGTGGCAGTTGTAACCGGGGGGTGGGGGCCATTCTCTTTGAACTGCCAGCTGGCAGATTGGGGGGGTCCCTTATCTTTTTGAAGTGCCAGATGGCCGTTGTAACCCCCCCCCCCCCCTCCTCAAAACATTTGTTTGTTGTGTTAATGTGTTAATTAGATGAAGTTAAAATCGGGGGTGGGGGGCCTTATCTTTGAAGTGCCAGCTGGCAGTTGTAAACCCCCTCCCCCCTCATTAGAGGGGGTGGGGGACTATTGCGCATCATTTCTTGCATTCTTTGCATTCCAGATAGACAGGATGTAATCAGCAGATGGTTGGGGTGCGACCTCGTTTGGTCAACAACCGTTTTATGGTTGTGTTATCAGTTAGCTCTTATCTACCTGCAACAGACAAACTGCCTCAAACTGTGGTCTGTCACTATGTTAATTATGTTAATTAGAGGGGGGGTTGTATGCAGTGTGTGTGTGTATGGGGGTTGGCCTACTATGGGTAGGTGGGGTCTATGTTTGTGATTGGTTTATACAGGGTAGGGGCATGTCTTATCTGTATGTGTAGACTCACAATAAATACAGGGTCAAGCTAACATACAGCATCTGTAGGATCACCTCAAGTGAGCAGCCATCTTTGCTCCAACCGGACTAAGACTTCACGCATTTTTCTTCTTCTTCACCCTGCATCGGAGTTCTCTTTTCATCTACACCCCAAGACCCCAAAGACTTTTCTCTTTCGTGTTCTTCAGTTGAGATGGATCTCTCTCTCTCTCATAATGGTATGTGATATTATTTGTTTTAATAGAGTGTTTTAATAGAGTCCCCTAATGTTAGGGGGTTAGCTATTGTAAATAAGCCAATGTAAAATCACACAATTATAGTAGGGTTAAAAATACAACATCACTTGCATTGATCATTATTATTAAATGATCATAGAATGAGCATAGAACGCTTTCCAGTTTCATTTTATAATGTATAAAGTGTATCCTGTCTTTTTATAATGCATAATTTGTATCCTATTTCAATCCTATTTGTGTTTGTCTATAACATCTACCGTTTTGTCAAGTAGAGAGGAGCATGACGAGGGTGAATGGTACATAAGCCGAGCTGTGATGGGTCTACAAAACATCTGCTAGATGATCGTGTATCTTGCATTACACTCAAACGACCCCGAACTGAACGCTATGCAGGTAAATTATATTGCATGATTGATCTTTCATTTTGTTTTTAAATTTTAATTGTTTTCATGATTTAAATGTTTTTTCATATATTCATTTTTTTTCCCCCTTTGGTTTATTCATAGAAGCTGGCCAGGGATCAACACATTTGAAGACTACAATGGGGGTACAAAGAGGGGCGTAGTCATATCTGACGATGAAGAAGATTAGGAGTGTGCTCCCGTCCAATCCTACACCCCAGGCGTCACGCTCAACAAGGGCCGTGAACTACCTGTAACCGTCCACAACGACCGTTATACAACTCCGGATATACCTGATCCGTTTACACCTGTGAGTAGTACACCTATAGTTGCTCATGAGTTTGATGTATACAAGTGAAGACCTATATCATCTGATACATGTTTTGTTTTTGTTTTTGTTTTGTTTTTTTTTTGTTTTTTTTGTACACATTATTACATGTTTTAAAAACAAATAAACAGTGTAGCGTTGAATTGTTCTATCGACTTACTCTTATTATATAGTGTAACAGTCTTTAGCATGGCTTAGTGAGGGACTTGGCCCATATAAACATCTTGTTTTAGGTAGGAAATAATGGCGCATATCGTGAATAGTCTGGAAATATTACTGCAATCCATACGCAATCAACAGTTAAGTATTGAAACTACTTTGAGACAATATTATGATGATATCGCTAATAATACCGATGGTACGTCTCACACAGATGATGGTGTTATTAATAACATACCTAATATAGAGGCTGATATTGCTGATTGTGGCCGTGCTAGTGTGATCCATCATACTAACACTGGCCCCATCATCATACCTTCTGGACATAACAACGGTGTGGACCCCTCTATAATTATTATTTCTGACGATGATGATGATATTGATGATGATGATGATGATATTACCCCCATGGAGGGTGTAATGACGGAGGAGGGGGTGTGTGTAGACCCTGTGGTGGGGGTGGGTGAACTGGTAATTGCTCAGATGGGTGCTGGTGAAGGTGGAGGGGTGGATGACACTGATATGGGTTCCGATCCTATGGTCGATGGGAGTCTAAACGATCTACATATAACACCTATGCCATCTTTTGGGGGTATGGAAGTACGCCAACGCATTGATTTACGTGATATATCTCTAGCAAATATAGAAACTGTACCTGCTCAGATCCGTAGTAAATTTTCTATAGCTATTGACCGTGCAATGGAACTAGTAGGGTCTCCTACTAGCAAAGTTTCTGTATCATTGATGGGACCATCATTACCTGGTGGTGTCCAAGGTATGTTGATCCCTACCGATGCGGAAAATACTGATAGACTGTTGGATATAATATCTAATGTAATTCAGTCCAATGATACGAGCATGACTGATGATGCATTAGATTTAGTTATCTCTATCGCGAATGACAGAATCGGAGGGGGTAAGGCAAAGGCAGAGACAAAGACACAGGCAAAATCAAAGACAAATGCTACACAAAAAACAAAGGCCAATACAAAGAAAAAGACACATGCCAAGACAAAGAAAAGACCTAGCAAAAAACATAGTTTAAAGCTCGGTAATATCCCTTATGATCAGATACTTGAACGCCGGTATGCGGCTATTTTCAGCCCAAAAAACACTAATCAGACGTGTTTTTCACACTGTATGACATACCATGCAAACCCCAAAATGTCCTTTGACGATCGTGGGGTACATGCAATGAGATTGCATACAGAGCTTGGATTTGCGCCTACACAGGGAGTGTCGTTTTCTGATATTGCTGCTTTTGAGGATCATCTACAGAAGAAAATTGTGGTTTTTTATCATGCACCAGGGTGTGGTAATCAGTTGTTGCATTTTGAAACTAGTAGACCTCACGAGAAGGATGATGTGTGGTTATTTCTATATAATAACACTCATTACTGTCTCATTAAGAACAGAACCCATTTCTTTGGTGCCTCATATGTCTGTGAACACTGCTACGCCCCACACAGCGACCTAAGATTCCATAATTGTCCTCATGTCTGTCGTACATGTTACTCTGATTGTGGCCCTTTTACTAAAGGCAAGGGTACTGTATGTCCCGATTGTAATATGTATTGTAAGTCACCTGAATGTGACAGACTGCACAAAATGACTGCAGCACTACATAGTTCCCCCGCATGTGTGGAGATGCGGCGATGCCCCGATTGTAAGGGTGGTTATAAAACTATGAGCCCAGATAAGACCCCTGAAGGAGACTTTATACCAGCAGTGCATAAATGTATACCACCTAAATGCATGCGATGTGGTGAAGTTTTATACGGTGACGGGCATCATAAATGCTACATACAACCTATACCCATAGATGAAAAACCCACAGAACGATATTTATACTATGATTTTGAGACGATGTATCATAATAATAAACATGAAGCCAATTTTGTCGCGGTCAAAGAGTGGGACAATGAATATATATGGTATAATTCAGGTCCTAACTGTGTCGACGCATTTATTAAACAGTACCGAGAGCCAAAATTCTCTGATTGTACGTTTGTAGCTCATAATGCTGCTGGATTTGATAATTATATCATTCTGCAAGAGCTGGTGCGGCAGAAGATAAAAGTGGAGTTAATAATGCAAGGATCCAGAATTATTCATATGAAAGACCCTGCCTACAATCAGCGGTATATTGATAGTTTCTCGTTTATGCCCATGCGATTGGCTAATACACCTGCGGCATTAGGCTTTGTGGATGAGTTGGGGAAAGGTTATTTTCCACATAGGTTTAATACAGTTGAAAATGCGAATTATATCGGGGCATACCCTGCCCCCTCTTATTATGGATATGATGAGATGTCAACTAAAGACCAGGGTAAATTTAAAGATTGGTATGATTCAGTTAAACATGATGTGTTTGACTTCCAGCAGGAACTCAAGCGTTATGGGATAAATGATGTCGCTGTTTTACATAAAGCCTGTTCGATTTTCAGAACAACGTTCATGGACTGTGCAAAAGTTGATCCTTTCAAACACATTACTCTAGCAGCGAGCTGCATGGCCGTCTATAAGACCTTATTCATGCCTAAGGATACAGTGGCCCTGACATATAATGGTGCATTTATTAGTCAGAAAAAGGCTTTCTCAAATGTGTCTATAGAATGGCTCGAATATGTGAAACATTCATCCGGCAAGGACATCCAACATGCTATGAATCATGGTGAACATCAGATTGGACCTTTTTATGTAGATGGATATGACTCCATTAGCAATACATGTTATGAATTCGCTGGTTGCTTTTTTCATGGTTGTAAACATTGCTATGGTGGAGGCAACTTCAACGTTGTCACGAAATGCACATATGCCCAATTGCATTATCATTTCATAGGGCGAAAAATAGCTCTTGAATCTGAACATAAGATGACCGTGGAAATCATGTGGGAGTGCGATTGGAATCGTATGAAAAAAACAGACCCTAAAGTCCGGGCGTTTATGGCTACATATAAACATCCTGAGAGATTGGACCCACGTTCTGCATTGTTTGGTGGTCGGACTAATGCGTTGGTAATGTATAAGATTGTGAATGGATATGACGAGGACACTAGTTATGTAGATTTCACATCCCTTTACCCCTTCGTCCAGGCTACCATGCCATATCCTATAGGGAATCCTGAAATAATTTTGGACAATTTTGGTCCTATACATGATTATTTTGGATTGGTCAAGTGTACAGTAATGCCCCCTCGTGGGTTGTATCATCCGGTATTACCACATCGTTGTCATGGGAAATTGATGTTTCCATTGTGTAGGACATGTGCGGAAGAGTTGAATCAAACTTCAGACTGTTCTCATACTGATGAGGAAAGACAATTGTCAGGGGTCTGGGTGACTTGTGAATTGATCAAGGCTCTGGATAAAGGCTACATAGTTGTGGCCATTGATGAAATATGGCACTTCAGGGAAAAGTCTACTACATTATTCAAGGAATATGTAAAGACATTCTTGAAGTGTAAACAGGAAGCTTCAGGGTACCCTAGTCACGTAACCACTGAGGCTGAGAAGGATCTATATGTGAGTGATTATCTGGCTCGTGAAGGAATTCAACTTGACAAATCAAAGATCGCTTTTAACAGTGCCATCCGAAGTATCAACAAGCTACTATTGAATTCGCTTTGGGGTCGATTCTGTATGAACCCTGATAAAGCACGCACTGAAGTGATAGATGACCCTCAGGAATTTGCCAAGTATATGTTCAGTAATGAATATGTAGTAAAACTCTTCTGTTTCTTATCACATGATATTGCTCTAATCCAGTATACCCATAGCAATCCCAGCGCATCGAGAATGTCGAATATAAACATATTCATAGGTGCTATGACAACGGCGTATGCTAGACTCAAACTATATGATTTATTAGATGCATTAGGACCCAGAGCATTGTACTGTGACACAGATAGTGTGATATATACTTCAAAGCCTGGGGATTGGCGTCCTACGACGGGGTCTTACCTCGGTGACTTAACGGACGAATTGAGTGACGGGTCAAAGGGACCTCCAGACAGCATCATGGAGTATGTCTCAGGGGGGCCAAAGGCCTATGCATATAGGACACGTAACAACAAGACTGTTGTGAAATGGAAGGGGGTTACGTTAAACTCTAGGAATGCTGCCATCGTCACACAGGATGCTTTGAAGAAATTAGTCACAGCATTTGTAGCCAATCAGAATGACACACAATGTGTATACGCTGAGACAGGCAATATTGTTAGGAATAAAACAACGTTGCAGTTAAAGAATGCAACAGTTGTTAAACGTGTACGAATTGTGTACAACAAGAGACGAGTATTCCCCGACTTCACCACTCTTCCTTATGGCTACTAATAGAGATGTTTTTAGAGATGCCGATGGTTTTCAGACCAAATTACAACATCCTTTTAGCATGTTAATAGCGGGGCCATCTAATAGTGGGAAGACTTTCTTTGTGAAAGACCTAATTGAACATGCTGAACAGATTATCTCTGCTAAAGTTGAGAATATTGTGTACATATATGCTTGCTGGCAAAACCTGTATGATGATTTATTGAAAATTAGGCCTATTAACTTTGTGAAAGGAATACCCGATTCATTATGTGACGATAACCTCTTACCTACTCATTTACATAATTTATTAATAATCGATGATGTTATGGATGCAGCTAGCCAGAATCAAGAGGTTCAGAATGTTTTCACAAAGTATGTACATCATCGGAATCTCAGCTGTATCTATCTACTACAGAACATTTTCATACAAGGTAAGGCTAGTAGAACTATTAGCTTGAATGCTAATTACTTAGTCTTATTCAAAACAGCCAGAGACAAGAATCAGATAATGTTATTAGCACGACAGATGTATCCAGGGAATACTAAATATTTTTTACAAGCCTATAACGATGCCACCAGTCGGCCGTATGGGTATTTACTTGTCGACTTTAAAACGACTACACCAGACAGTTTTCGTCTCAGATCCGAGATACTGTCAGACACCTCAGTAGTCTATTTACCTAGAAAAGCCCTGTTATAACCATGTCAGCCCTCATTCGTAGAAATCTAGTCCTACTGGAAAGATTGTATAAGGCTAGTCCTAAAACCAGACGGATTATTCTGAAGAATGCTAGTTCAGATTTTCTGAATGCTCTGTGTGAAATCTCCAGCAATATTCTACGTGGCAAAATACCATTATCATCGAAACAATATAACGCATTGCAGAAGAAAAAGGGGCATGTGAGATTGTTTGCTGATAAGCGGGTTAATCTAATCAAAAAGAAGAGAATTATTAATCAGAGAGGTAATGGTTTCATTCTACCATTACTAGGAGCTGCTCTGCCGTTTATTACCAGTCTATTTTCCAGGCGATAGTTTTTATTTTATTTTGTTTTTTTTTATTTTCCTTATTTTTATTTTACAATATGGATCATGCTCAGAAAATGTTTCTAGTACCACAACAACAGCTTGATAGTTTAAAGCAGTTATCATCAACATCATCACCTCGTGAATCTATCAGACAAGTCGCTGAGAATGAATTGGATAAATCAATATTAGATGTCCTGAACACACCTGACCCCGATTTATATGCAAAGGCGAAAAAATATACTATGGTTCTACATAGATATTTGGCCCTGGTGAAGCAGAGAGGGTCCGAAACAGCTATGCTCACATTAGCATTACCTGAGGGCACACAGAACCCCCCTGTGCCTGATATTGCAGAAAATGCTAATATAGTAGACCAGGAAGATCATGTTTTGAAGGATATTTTATACCATATGCCTGCCAAAAATAAGAATAATACTCTACACATCTTGGATACATTATCTAAAAATAAAGATGCTATCTCATGGACACCTCAAGGAGAGATAATTATTGATGGAAATACTATTAGAGGATCACATCTTTACGATTTACTGAAGAGTGTAACATCATCATTCAAAATTAATGAGGATAGGAGGCCTGTAGGATGGACACAGTTTCTGAAAAAAATTGCAAAATTGAATATACCCCTAGCGGCCATCCCTAACAATAGCGTCAAGTTGTCTATCACTACCATGAAGCGCCGTGCTATATCTCCACCTCGAAGACAATGGGGCCCTACCGACATAGCGTATGAAATTTCACCAATGAGAAAAAGTAGAAGCCCCAGGAGGCGTAGTATTACAAGGTATACTACATCAAAAGAATGGGTTGACATATGATATGGT
Source organism: Electrona antarctica (assembly GCF_951216825.1). NCBI lineage: Eukaryota > Metazoa > Chordata > Actinopteri > Myctophiformes > Myctophidae > Electrona > Electrona antarctica. The sequence continues at coordinate 1,225,033 of NW_027638147.1, read as the reverse complement.
TTATATTATATGTTTTTGTTTTAATTGTTTTCATAATTTGTGTATATTGCACACTATGTATGTACTATGCTACTGTGATTCATACAATGCCAACAACGATGTATATGCTATACACTGACAGTGAATGTAACTGTATCACAATGTTTTCCCATGTTATAGTAAAATAAAAACTTTTACATTTGAAATATTTTGTGTCCATGTTTTTATTATTATTATTGTCATTATCATTGTTATACACATATATATATATACACCCACCTTAACATCAGTTACGTTTGTCACATACGCCGTTTTACATGTTGTACACACTGCACACATGTAAAATCATGATTTCTACATATCTCAGGACGTATTCTACTAACAAACTTACAGACCATAACATCGTTACAACATAGATCATCCTTATACAAATTCATCACTTTTTGATAAGAAAAACCCCTCTGCATATGACATAAAAAAAATACACAATGCTGTCCACATGTTGTGGCCATGTCATCTTGAACCTGCTTTACAGAATAGTACACATTCACACAATTCTTCTGAAGAAATATATTTATATCTTCAGGGAAATCCCGATATGTTGGAGGGTGTCCAAATGAATCAAAGAAATAACCATATCGGTCATTAGTGATGTATATGGCTAACCAGTGTGCTCCATCCATCGATGAGGGTTGGGTATTGATAATAACCATAGTAGGGATACTACTAATGATAATATCAGGGAGTTGATCACACGCCAATACCCCTAATAAATGTATGTGTCTCTTAACCTTCTTTTTAAGAACACTAGTTAATTCTATAGTATTCATGATAGAACACTAGTTAATTCTATAGTATTCATGATGAGTATCTAGTTTTAGTACTCAATAATAATCCACTAAGACTTGTCTACGGTTTGATACCTCTATGACTGAATCGAAAATAGCATAACAGATCATATTGACTGTATGAGGTAAAGGGGCTCTAAATCGAGCCTCCAAACGTACATTCCCAGACCGAACCAATGATACGTGGGCTCCGCAACCCTCGTCTGGTTCTAGATTGAAACAATACAATGTATATCCATGACCAAAATCTCTTCGGGTGATGGCTAGTCCTCTGTCTTTCAGTTGACGACCCGTGGCCTGTATCATCTGATAATATTCACGTCCATACTGTCCATTATCGAAGGTTGGTTGAAAAGGCCTCCCCGGGAATGATTGACTGTCCGTATGTAGATTCAGGAATTCTAAATTGTAATGGTGGAATTTGAAGGGGTTCCTTGTGTAACTTCCGGTGAATGCTTCATGATCAACAAAGCCGATAACTATAAACTTAGGTATCTGACCTAAGTTCTCCTGGTTGCATACTCGTGCTCCATTCGGTATAGAAACGGTCTTCAAGCACACTCTATCAATAGGATATTTGATATTTGTTTGTGTTAAAGCTCTGGCATGTCCCATTCGGACACCCGGTGCTACCGATACTTTCTTTATGAATAGACTAGCTGATACAATTTTAACCTTATGAGCATCAGCAACAGTTGTAGCCATCAGACAGAAATCATCTTTTGCACGTATACATTTAATCTTGAGATCAACACCATTTATAAGTAATTTTTATTGAAAAAACATATCAGAATGAATAGGAGCTATAATATCTACAATTGTACTATCTGCAGTGTATGCAGCTCTCGCATTCAGCCCCACATTTGCACCACCAGGGTTTGTAACGTCCATATGTCCACAGGTATCTTTAGAGAAGAGGCCGCATCCAAATTGGGTGGATAATGTATCCTCACCATAATTCAATAAACATTCCAATACCCCTCTATAAGGGTAAGTATTAGATGCATGTGATATGAGTGTATCCCCCAGCATAATATCCACTTGTGAGAATAGTGAACATCCTGGGTAGTTGACAAATCCTACTTCAGCACCTGCAGCAAGATTGGTTCCATCAGCGTTCGTAATTTTCGCTTGTACATGCAAATATGTATTATTCAGATCGAGATAATCTTCAGAACTCCCAGTGATGTAAAACTCTATAGGTGAAGTATCCGTGATGGCTGACAACGGGTTTATCTCATGGTAAGTATTCTTATCAATTGATGTCTGTGTTAGACACACAGTGAAGAGGTCTAGTTCACTCTTTGAGCATTCTTGCGATTGAGTATGTATCAACGACATAGTGAAATAATGGAGTATAGCTAAAAGATATCTCTAGCTGACGGTCTAGTAGTCCTTCCGACACAAAGTCTAGCCTTTGTCTTCTTCTTAGGTATGCCCCCTACTCTTTTATATGTCTTTCTACGCTTCTGGACACGCCCATATGACTGGAACGTTGGAGGTCGTTTAATACCCCTCCTATGATGAATCATTAACCCCGATCCCTCCTGGCGTGGTTTTGAAGGTCTATTCATAATATGGGTGACCACATCCCCCACGATATTTTTAGCTGCGGTCTTGAGGTGTGGCTTAGCCATATTGAAACCACTCTTTAAAAGTGGCATAGCGAATCTAAATAGATTTCTAAACATACCCCCCAACCCCGCCCCATACTGTGTGGCTGATCCCGTAAACCCTGGAAGTCCGGATCCTGCTTGATTAGCATAATATGCCATATATCTGTCATCATTCGCAATGTATGGAGAGCCCTTCATTATGCTCACGGTCCTAAGATCTATCACGTACAGGTCTAAAGTGTAATTTAGCGACTACCTTCCCATATGTAAATGGCACATATAGATTCTGATCAGTCTTCAGAGAGATTTCTATATCACCTATCATAGACCGGGACAGGCGGGTGTAGTGTGGCTTATCATACAAGAGGTATGGCATACGGCGGGCTTCGTCAGCTGTATTTATACTTCTCAACAATGGGACATAACTATCCCCTACAATCTGATAATCCACTATATCTGTATACACATATATATTATAACACCCTCCGGAGATATCAGCAGGGTGTGGACTATAATGCATAGGATCCTGTAATGGTGATATTTCGAGGGGTCGAATCCAAGAATTAGTGCTAGACGTCCTCTAAACACAACTGTCATACCCTCACCCCCTATAAAAAAAATGCGATTTTCAATAGCATTAAACATCATGGTTAGTTTTTTTATTCTATGGTGTAGTAGATTATTTATTTCCTTAATAATCCTAGAAATGCTATCGTAGACCCCTGGAGGTAGCATCATGTGTATAGGGGGTATTAATAAACCATCTGCTTTACGTGGAGTAAAAGTTATCCAACCATCCTCTTTTGTAAAATTATGCCAGTTACGAGGGTATTGCAACTCGATTAACCCCACCTCATAAGGTTCCTTGAGGGTGATAGGTTTAGCTAGTTTAGTTCTATAATTCCATATCTTATTAGATGGGTATACATCTAATGAGGCATTACTAGGTAGTGTTATATAAAACCCTTGTCCTTCCATTGTGTACTGCTGCTATAACTACAGTCCTACGATATGATTCATACAATCTCCTCCATTGCCTTATATACCTATACTTCACTAAATTATATTGACTACTATTCTTGATCAATAATTTCACTATCAGGTATCCATGAGTTGAACTTCTCACCCCATCCTAACCATTTAACTAATACCATTATACGACCCCCACACTTTTTCTTTTTTAGTATTTTTTCTATTTTGAAAGTCTTATTTTTGTCTATGACAACTTTCTGTAGCTCCTTTTCATAAAATGTCCCTTGTATATTCTCGCCTGAAGTATCTTGTAGTTTGTAAACAGGTGGGGTTCTCGGGATACATTCTGTTATTTTAAAAAATTCATCTGTAAATGTCTGTTCATAACCTTTCCTAAACACACCTCTGTATTTTGAGATGCGTACAGTCTCACCCATACTGTATTTAAATTTGATCCTATCACTATTCTTAGACTTGTATAGATTGTTGAATACTATATTCTCATTATCCTTATTAACCATAGATGGAGACATTTTAATAGACCTATGGTATGATCCATTATATGCTTCGACTAGTTGTTGTAGAACAGGTATATATCTCCGCGAATTGACTGATGTCAAGTAACGCCACATCTTTGTCTTCAGACTCCTATTGAAACGCTCCACTATACTAGCCTTTGTCTCATTATCAGTCGAGAAATGATGGACACCATATTCACTCATCAATTGCTGAAATGTCTTGTTATAAAACTCTTTCCCGGCATCCGTCTGTAGTTTCTGTGGTGTCCTCCCCTCATTCAAGATATCTTTAAAGGCCTCTGTAACACATGCCCCAGTCTTATTGTGTAGAGGTCTCACCCATGCATATTTCGAAAACACATCTATACAGGTCAGAATATACCTAACACCGTCATTTTCTTTAGAATATTCCCCCATTTCAACTAGATCAGCTTGAAATTGTTTATCTATACCGCTTACAAATACTCTATTTCTCCTGAAATACTTTGCAGCAGGAGCATGAAGTGTATAGACATCCTGTTTCTCTAACCACTTTTTAACCTCCACTATTTTAGGGGTGACCCCTTCTTCTGTTTTAACAGCTGTGATCAGTCTGGATACCCCTCCTAACCCCCCAGGGTTACCAGCATCATAATATATCTTCTGTAAAGCTCCGTCCATCATAACACCTATACCAACAATGAATAGATTGTACACTAATCCGTATTAAGTATTGGTTTTATTATTAAAAACATACACCTGCATCAATCATGTTCATATACATCACACACGATGTTTCATCGACCGCAATCATCCGTCGAACGGCATATACAACATTATGTCTATAGCACGCCTCTGAGTATAGCAATGTCCTCAACCACCAAACGTTGATTCTTCTGGACACCGTCTTTAGATAATTCCGATACCGTTGCACCCAGGGGGACCTCCTCTGCACCCCCTGTATGGATGATGGACCTACAATCCTCAGAAGCACACACCCCGATCAGATCACGCTGGTTCTGACTTTGTCCAAACTCTTTAATCCATGTATAGATTGTATCATCACCCAGATCAGATACAGTATAATCCACACCATTATCTGTAGAGTTGTCCATAGATTGAGGATTCCACCCTAAATAAGGATGTAAAAAAGAAAAAAGTCATTATATAAAATAATACATATAGTATGTATAAACACAACAACCACAATACACCATAATTATAATAACAAAGCATTATAATAAGTATTAACTATTTACCGTTATTGAAATTCAGGAGAATTCAAGTCTTCGGCTGAGCGGCAATTCAGACAGGTAAGGAACGGTATACATAGCATCAATGCAACTACACGACCCAAGGCCGTGAAGAATCCTTCTCCTGATGCATTCGAATTCGTGACTGAAATATCCTCGGCTGATAGTGTGATCAATCTGCATGAACACACACTGCAACGAGTCCCCTGCATAACGCTGCATGACAAATAGATCTCTGTTTTCACAAATACAAGGGTCCATGGGTTCTAGAGACAATACATTATTCCCCTCGTTACTACCCCAAATATCACTTTCCTCTAATTTAAAATCACACACGCACCTGGCCGAACCATCATACACTATATGTGATTCAGATTCCTTGCTCATAGTACGTCTAAGGACCCCACCATTCTTCTTCTTAGGAGCATAACAAACTTCCTCACAAATCATCACATCATTAACACTACCATGATGCACGGTATCAGACATACCTTCACCATCAATTGAAGTCATGACCAGGCGTAGGAATGATTAACCAATATGTCTTAGTTTAGGTAGAACACCGGTGTTTTTGAGAGGATCCTACATACACTGCATGCTAACACACCCTCTGTATTTATTAGGAGTCTACACATTCAGATAAGACATGCCCCTACCCTGCATAAACCAATCACACTAGACCCCACCTACCCATAGTAGGCCAACCCCCATACACACACACACTGCATACAACCCCCCCTCTAATTAACATAATTAACATAGTGACAGACCACAGTTTGAGGCAGTTTGTCTGTTGCAGGTAGATAAGAGCTAACTGATAACACAACCATAAAACGGTTGTTGACCAAACGAGGTCGCACCCCAACCATCTGCTGATTACATCCTGTCTATCTGGAATGCAAAGAATGCAAGAAATGATGCGCAATAGTCCCCCACCCCCTCTAATGAGGGGGGAGGGGGTTTACAACTGCCAGCTGGCACTTCAAAGATAAGGCCCCCCACCCCCGATTTTAACTTCATCTAATTAACACATTAACACAACAAACAAATGTTTTGAGGAGGGGGGGGGGGGGGGGGGGGGTTTACAACGGCCATCTGGCACTTCAAAAAGATAAGGGACCCCCCCCAATCTGCCAGCTGGCAGTTCAAAGAGAATGGCCCCCACCCCCCGGTTACAACTGCCACCTGGCAGTTGTAAAAGATAAGGGATCCCCCACCCCTCACCCCACACAGTGGTTCATCTACATTTCTATTGTCCTATTCACACCTGGAGCTGGCATGTCTGTCTGATCTGTGGGACAGACCCACATGAGGGGGGTCACAGGCTGTGACATGAATGGGACATAGAGAAAGGGAGAGATGGGAGATTTAAGCACTTAATGTAAAACACTTAAGCTTAACACTTAAGCAAGAACAAAAAGCATGGCATACATCACATACATAAAACGATTATAATAATAATAATAATATAATGTGATTTTTATGATATATACACAATATGATTATGGAATGTATGGAATGTATGGAATGTATGAAATGTATGGAATGTATGGAATGTATGGAATGTATGAATAAATTAACATAAATTAACATAAATTACTCACTAGCGCCCCCCTAGTGGTAGTGGCCAAAATGTGCAGTGAACACCCAGCCTATTAGACTACTTTTAGCTATTGAAAAATAGCAGATCTACAGGCTCATAGCGCGCCACCGAGTGGCACGCTACGAGCTTGCAGGTCTGCTATTTTGTTTTAATTGTGAAAATGTGTCACAAATCTTTGAATATATATTCTTTCAGAGTGAACGTTTTTAACTCAAGTCTTTGGGGGAGGGTCCCTGGAACATATTTTCCGATGGGGGTCGGCGGCCAAATACATATATTTTTGGGGGTCCTTGACATGAAACTGTTATAGAAACATGAGGTTTTTCAGAAATTTGTCATGATTTCGTTTCGACGTCAGGCCTAAATGGTTTAACCCTTAGACAGATTACTACTGGAAAACACGTGGAGTTTTGCATTAGTCTTTTCTGCCCTGTACGTGATTTTCCGTAGTTCTCTTTTTTTATTAATACCAATATATTAATTCGGTCCGCACCTCTGTATATAGTATTGAGCATAAATATCAACTACATTTCCCAGAATTCCCGTGTCACGTGACACACGTGTATGCTTTCCTATTGGAAACTGACGCCCAGCCCCCAGTGAACAGGGGGGTTGGTTGACTCCTCCGAGGTGGGCACTGGAGGAAGAGTTTTTCAGCCAGGTTTGCAGTCGCCGCAAAAAAAACAATCTGAAAAATGATCCATCCGTGTCCAGTGGCATTCTCCAGTCCCAGACCGTTGGCCGGGCTGCAACATCCACCCTCGCGGATTACACGTGTGCAATGTTTTTTCTTCTCCCCACCGGAGTTACCACCAAGGCTGATGCCTTCGCTAAAAGGTAATTTTATTGTATTCGAAAATGCCCTAATATGTCTAGTAAGACGATCCCTATATTTGGCCCGAGCCGACCTAGTGCTGATATCAGATAGATGTGGTAGAACCATATATGGATAGATCTAACTGGTTTAGTCATCGTGACATGCATAGTCGGAGAATATATAACAAGGGTCGGTACTATAGGTGATCGACGTAGCTAACAAAAACATCTGATCAAATGAATGTATTGTACTGTGTCTTTGTGGGCCGAATCGTGGCATCGTGGCATACAAATAGATGTTTGTATAATTAGTATCACGATAAAATAATATGGCGACGTTAGAATGACACCACCAATGAGTGATCGCGTGTAATGTAGCTGCCCAGCGTATATCCAGCACCATCACGTCACCACATTCCACTGGCTGTTGGCTAGTAGTAGTTGCTAACAAACACTGCACAAATGGTACTGGCTATTGGCCGGGCCACAAGCCCGGGCAATAGCCAGTACCAATGTTGCTGGATGATTGCGACGCAATGGTGCTGGATATACCCTGGGCAGCTAGCTACATTACCACCGATCACTCATTGGTGTTTCATTCTAACGTTGCCATATTATTTTATCGTGATACTACTTATACAAGCATCTATTTGTATTTGTCATGCCACGACTCGGCCCACAAAGACACTGCACAATAAAATCATTGATCGCCAGCAGCCGGGTAAAACGCCATGTAATAGTAGCGTGCACTGACTACAGCTAAAATGTTTATTTCTTTTTATATATTTAGAACTGGCATCAGATGAGGAGGAGGAGGAGGAGGATGAAGAGTCAAGACTGCGATGGCGTTCTCCGACACTGAACCGGATTCATTCATTCATTCATTTCAGGGGGGGCAGTTTTTGGGTGTTTTTTTTATTTAGCCTACTCACACATAACCTGACTCCGCCAGATGGGGCAGCAGAGAGTACACTGGGTTCCCCCCTCCTGCTCCCATCTGGGAACTCTCAGGCAGACTTGATGCCCGGCCACAAAACGGCCTGGCCAATCAGCAGCAGCTAGAAGCGAAGTTGCTCACAAAACGGCCTGGCCAATCAGCAGCAGCTAGTAGAAGCTAGAAGCTGCTGCTAGAAGTTGCTAGAAGCTGCTGCTGATTGGCCAGGCCGTTTTGTGGCCGGGCATCAAGTCTGCCTGAGAGTTCCCAGATGGGAGCAGGAGGGGGGAACACAGTGTACACTCTGCTGCCCCATATGGCGGAGTCAGGTTAACTCACACACACACACCGTCAAGGACTGGGTTTGGGGACATTTGGGAGGAGTAGCTCTGATCCATAGCTCTAAATGCGCATTTAGAGCTATGGATCAGAGCTAGGGGAGGAGTAACTGTTTTGTATGTAGGCCTATTTATTTTCTGTAATATTTATCATTTTATTATGTTAGTAGTCGTAAAAAATAAAAGACGCTTTTACAATGAGTTAGACCTGTCATGACTATTTTGTTCACTATTGTGAGGTTTATTGTATATGACTAAGCAAGTTTCAACTGTGATTTACTCTGTAACGGTAGATGGTAATAACTCAATTTCTTTTTTATAATACAGTATACATTCAAGTCTATATTTTGATACATATCATGGGCACCAAGTCATATCAAAACAATGTCCTTGGATGTGTTTTTTATCAAAACTGTGTTTCTTCATAACAGGTTTTTGAGATACATGCATGAATAGACAAGGTACTGGTAAGACTATGTAAACATGGTATATATCAAAATGTGCGTTAGAATGTCTAATTTTACCCCAAAAAAGAATTGAGTTTATATGATGTTCCAATTTCAGAGCTATGGGGACTTTTAGCTGGATAGGTCAGATTGATCATGACTGACCATGCTATTTATAGATGGCAAAATATCTACAGTGGTACATGTGAGAAACTTTTTATTTCATTTTAATTGAACTAGACAACTCACCCTTTAAAATGAGATATTGCATGGCTATGTATGCCCAGCAGAAAAAAAGTTATTTAGAAAATAAAACTTCAACCGGGCATAACTTTTTTTGGTTGTCCTAGAAACAGAAACAGTGTAAATGCAGGCTCTTTTAAATGGCTTCCAACACAAGAACTAAACATTTTATCAACTCAGTTCATTTTTTTCCTGGAAGCAGACAAGTCAAGCTTTCTCTGAAGGTCTTTCGTTGTCACACATTCACAACAGAGAATTTTCAATAAATCATTCAAAAACGCCATTCTGCCATAGAGAAGTCTACAAACTATATAGAAATCCTTGAAACTCTCAAAGAGTTAAGCTTGCCTGTCTATAGTTTACGTGCGTTGGACGGCGCGTCGCCGATGACTCAGAGCGAGTTGAGCGAACCTGGACGGAACGGCAGAGACTGGAGAGTGAACGGGGGATCTGAGAGAGGACCGACGACGGAGGAATGAAGGAGTTTATTCAACTCTCGTGATGGACGATTCTATATGGAACAACTTAAATACACTCCATGCATTTCAGTTCCATATATTATATGGAACTGAAATGCATAACACTCCATATATGGCCTCTGTATTCTGTAGGATGAGGAGCCAACGGTTCCAGAGGCCATGTGGTTCCATACTGCACGTTTAAGAACTTCACATGTCCTGCCATTGGCAATTCAGTAGATTGTCAGTACGTTTTCAGAAACAGAACATCATCAGTGAGAATGGGGGCGGGAATTGATATGTTTATATGGTCAATTTATATATGTTGATTATATGTTCATTCTGTTCAGATTCCCTGAAAATAGAAAACCTTCAGGAAAAGATCAGTGAAGCGTGAAGAGTTGGAGTTGCACATCTGTAGTAGTAACGTTTCTGCCTATATAATAATAATAATAATGAATTGCATTTTTATAGTGCTTTTCCAAGTGCTCAAAGCGCTTTACAATAGTTAATTCATTCATACATTGGGAGGTGAAGCGGCAAACAGTCGACGCCAAACTCTAACACCGACCAACTCATTGGAGGCAATGTAGGGTTCAGTGTCTTGCCCAAGGACACTTCGACATGTGGACAGGAGAAGCCGGGATTCGAACCGCCGACCCAGGGATTATTGGACGACCTGCTCTACCTCCTGAGCCACATCATCTGCAAAAAGCAGAGATGCAACCCTTAGCTCAGCAAGCCGTATACCCTCTCCGCCACGACTTCGCCTCGAGATCATGTCCATTAAAACACATGTAGACCGGATATGCATACGCCCAGGCCTTCTCCAAGATCCCTGCAAGATTAAGCTTATAGCCTACATACACCACCATCAATCTAGAGTAGTGTGGGGGTTCGAACCCAACCTCTGGCTTTGTCGAGTGTCTAATATGAACACGATTGGCCCGTGTCCTGGCCTGATTGGTTTTTATTGGTGCCGTGTCAGATCAACATATAAAGCGATATAAAACGTATATACGTCAATCGCAGACAACAGATAGCTATTAAAAACATATATATACGACTATACGTCAACATCAGACTTTTTGATTGATTGATTGATTCTAGACAATAGAAAATGCAAACAGTACATGGTACAGTCAAAGCACATTTTGTCCAAAAGGATAGCACCGGAAAAATACCTTGCGGTCTTGTTTCCATTCAGGTCCCATCATGCATTCGATCACAAACACAACAATGACAATAATCGAGATATCTCAAAAACATGATTACTATGAAATACAAATAAATCAAAATACACCAATATATATCAATCGGAGGGTGGTATAAGGAGGTTAGGCCATCACCTTCTCTCCTTTTGACCCGCTGACAATGATAAATTAATTTTCAGACCGGTTTTAAAGCGTTCCATTCCCGCTGGGGACGCTGTGGGCGTGTTCCCTCCTCCGCGTCATCAGTGCCCATACCCGAGGCGGGGTTGGCGAAAGGGCCTTTCTGTGTGGAGTTTGCATTTTCTCCCCGTGTCCTCTAGTAAAACATGCAGTAATCCTGGTCTCTAAACTGCCTCCCCCTGGCCAGCCGGGGCGCCTGATGGAGGGGAAAGGAACTGGTCGGAATAACGTGTTCCTTCCACACGCTACGTCCGGCCGGGGAAACTCTCCCCTGTCAGGTGAAAAGAAGCAGCTTGGACTCCACATAAGGAGGCATGAGGTCAGTCCGCTGCCCCCCCCCCCCCCCCCCCCCCCCCCCAGGTTGGCAGAGGAAGTGTAGCGCCCAGGATTACATTAGATAATTGACACTGGGTGAGAAAAAGAGTTACACAAATCGTGGGATAATAATTTAAGAAAAAAAAAGGAAGCCAGTGATTTGCTTGTTTTTGAGGGAATGGGGCACACCTGAGTTCCACACCTGAGTGGCAGTGCTTTGGTTTGAAGCTTCGTTTTTTTGTGACATTGAGATGTTAGAGAAGCAGACAGTGTGTTAATTACTGTCCACCACTGCTTTTACAAGTTTACACAGTAACAGTCTAAGCTTTATTGTGTATCGGGAGGAGTCGGACCAACCGGTCACAACCAGAAGGCTCGTTTTGCGAATCTACTTGATTAAAAGTACAAAGGTTTTCACATCAAATATACTTGCCGCCTAGCTGTCCAAAGTACAGTACAACAGTAAAAGTACTCATTATGAATGGCCAAGTGCACAAGTATTTAGAAAATAATACGACACGTTGTCAGCTTGTATAGATCATCTACTTTTGAACAGCCTGGGTATAAAATAGTTTGTAATATTAATGCGAATCTGTAGAAATAACTAGTAACGGAAGTTATTAAATAAACGTAATAGAGAGAAACAAGGAATGATTACATAGTAATAATCTGTCAGGTGAAACAGGCGCTGTCTCCGTTGTCCCCCTTTGTGTCTTTGTCCCCCCCCCCCCCCCCCCCCCCCCATATTATTATTATGATTTTGGTAACGTGTATGTTTCTCTGGCGCAAACTCGCGGCCGTCGTTCGCGTTCGTTTTCCACGTTTTGTCGTCGCTTTCCTGCTGTCCAGCTCATAACATTAGCAGCTGTTGTCGCTTCGAGGCTGCCGCTGGCTGGCGGTTGTAGCCTGGTTAATAAACCAGACCGAATCAGCCGTTGGCAAAAAAAATTTGCCTACCAGCGGATTACGGTCTGGCGAGGCTCAGTAGCACGCCTCTTTCCTACAACCGAGAACAGGTCGGACCAATCGGGACACGGTATGCAATATGGGCGGGCTTTGGTACAGTGACGTTCAATGCTTGAGACTTTTGACTGACAGTAGCTCTGACCAATTGCGTCAAAGAGAAAATGTTTGAACCCGCCCCCCGGGAAATGAAATCCAAGTGGAGCCAGCCCAGACTAATATACCGCGACAGTGTTGTGTGATATTAGTCTGGCTTATTAGCCAGGCTATGGCGGTTGTACAGCTTGCTCGCTGCGGTGCGTGTGGCATAGCTTAAGCCCTACACACACCGTCTGTGAACGCCGCACGTCCGTTATTTTCAATGAACCTATCCCACACCGGCGGCGTCAGACGCGCGCTGGCGCGCGTTCACGCCTCGCCTGACGCTCCGATACGCCGCTGTTCTATTTTCCAGGCGTTGCCGCGCGGCCTCGATCCGGGAATCCGTGGGCGTGGCTTGCCAGCCGCGCGGTAGCGCGGCGCGTCCTGTGGGTGTTGCTGTGCGGCTATGACGCGCGGCAATACTGTGCCGCGTCGCTGCACACCCGCTTCACAGACGGTGTGTGTTGGGCTTTAGGAGGCGATGAGGCATACTACACTCCCATTGGCTTAGGCCGTGTGCGTGGCAGCCAATCCGGTGGTCACAATGTCGTCTACATTTCATGAGCTTTCATTTTTTGTCAGGTTTGACCTGACAAAAAAAGCTACAGTATTTTGCGTTTTTGAATGCAGTTGTAGTAGAAGCGTAGAAACGTATCGTAAAATGTAAAGTCAAATATACTCAAGCAAAGTAAAAGCACTGCAGACACTGTACTTAACCCATTCTGGGCAGGGACCCCTTTTGGTGTTTTAACTAAGCATTATGTTATACTTTAGCTATTGAAAAATAGCAGATCTACAAGAGGTCTGCTATTTTTTGAAGAATCGTGAAAATGCGGCACAAATCTTTTAATATATATTCCTTCAGAATACTTTTTATTTTTATTTCGACGTCGGGCCTAAATGGGTTAAGTATACGATACCAGAGTAGAAGTACTTGGATTACTTTCCACCACCTTCGTTACATACCTCCGTGCCTGTGCTGCCAAGAGCAACGCTCCAGATGTGGAGACAATACACAACTCCATCACTCTCTCTCTCTCTCTCTCTGCTAACGCTCCAGATGTGGAGACACTGTGGATCCTCGATAGACGACTCCATCACTCTTCCTCTCTGCTCATCCCTTTCCATCGTCGTAGTCGCACAGAAACCTCCTATCTCCATTTTCTTTTTAGCTCATTGTCGATCTACATGGTCAAATACGTTTTTTTTTCCCGATTTTGAAGTTTATTATCTTTGCCCATGTAAGCTTTCAGAAGGTTCCCCTTCCATGAAGATCATCATCCATCACCATTCTATCATCTCGGAATGTTTGGACATCTGAAACATTTTCTAAATAGATTTGACTGAGACTGCCCATTCGCGCACATTCCAGCTTTTCAAAATGAGTTAATAGCACAGGCAGACTCTTCACATACTAGAGCATGTCTGAAAATAAGTGTCAGAGCTAAAATCGACATGTACATATGAAATAAATGCTTAAACATGTAGCTATAGGTGTAATGTTACGTCATTGTAATGTCATTGGTTTATCAAACAAATGCGTTTGTAGTATACAGAAGAGTTTGTGAGTGACTAAAATAATATCGTCGTAATCCATCAGTTATTTTGTATAGGTTTTTCCACCGTTTCCTGAAAAGGCACGTTTCTTTTGGGAGATGCGAGGTTTTTATCTCCACCCCCTCGCTGTTATAAATCTTGCATCTATCACACCCGGCGTCCTCCTCCTCCTCCTGCGGGTGCCATTTGTTTGTGTCTGCTGCAAAGGGCATCGGCGAAGGGCATGGAGGAGGGGAGGATACAAAAAAAACATGGGAAACATAAAGAATTGGTTCAGCCCGGTGGTGTGTGGAGTGGAGCGACACTGCGGGGCTGGGAGGGAGCAACGTGTGTGGTACATCAACCCTTGCCTTGGAGCTTGCCGGCTTCATACCGTGTACAGAACACAACTATGCGTTGGTACGAAGCCTTCTAATATAGCAGGACTGTGCTCCAATTAATCATTGCTGTCGAGGAAAAAAAACAATATATCTCCATATTCCATATTTTTTCACCTTATTTTGTCGCACAAGATTGTCACAGAAAAGTAGCGAAAATGGCGATCAGGTTCATCTGCTGTTTAAAGAAAAATAGTTATTTTTTTTTATCTCAACCCGATTGTATCTGTGATCCTCTCTACCTTGGCCTCTGTCTTTTACTTTGCATGGCTCTTCACATACAACTTCGTTTTGCTTCATTTTGGGTTTTTAAACATTACTTATGTTGTTGTTTTTCTGGTTCCCTGTCCCACATCGTTCCAGTGTTGTGTCTGTGTGGAGCGTTACATAGCGGTGGTTCACCCCGTGGTCAGGGACGGATTAACCCTCACCAGGGTCCCTGGGCCGGTCATTTTTGCAGGGCCCCCATAGTGCGCGCACACAACATTTTCGGGTTTTTTACGTGTTTTTATCATATTTTTGGAGTGGTGCAACCACTCCAAGGAACAACAATGTCCGTGTTAACCTATGTGACTGTGTGTTAACCTATGTGTTAACCTATGTGTGACTATGAGTACCAGTAGGGGCAAAAGTGGCTGTTGTGCCAGAAACAGAGAGAGAGAGATAGTGCTGCACTGTTGCCTGCTAATGAGAGAGAGAGAGAGAGAGAGAGAGAGAGAGAGAGAGAGAGAGAGAGAGAGAGAGTGAGAGAGAGAGAGAGAGAGTGAGAGAGAGATAGGGGGGGGGGGGGGGGGGGGGGGGTGAGTTGCACCACTCAGTTCACACGGGTGTGATTTTTTACCTAAATTTAACAAAATCAATGGCCAATGAAGGGCCCCAGACGCCCTTTTCAGGGCCTCAAAGGCTCAAACCCAGTACCGTGCGGTCCAATTTCCCCAAAGGACAGGATGCTCTACGCTTCCCCATCTCTACTCTGCTCTCTCTCTCTCTCTCTCTCTCTCTCTCTGTGTGCGTGAATGGGTGAATGTAATGCGTAATCTCTGTAAAGCGCCTTGGATAAAGGCGCTATGTACGTAAATGCACCATTTACCATTCACAATTAAGCTGCGGAGCCGCGGAGAAAATTATTATTATGAGTATCGGTTTGGCGAATTTTTTTGCCTCTCCTCGGCGGGTTGCCCTATGCCACTGGTTCCCAAACGTTTTCATGTCAAGGACCCCCAAATTGAATTAAATCAGGGTGCCCAGCGATTTGCAGCTACGGAGCGCATTTCAAGGTGCACCAGGCGCCATCTTGAATATAGCTGAAGTATAGCTAGATATAGCCAAAACACTCCCGAGGCGATCGACAACAACGGGAGCTATGATTAATTCTAACACGACTATAGCGACAGGACCGCGATGGGCCGTCAAAAACATCATCTTTGGTTAGAATTAATATCGAGCTCCTGGGTCTGCCCATCAACAGCTACGTTCTGTGGCTGATACTGAGTGGAGCTGGTGGGACGATCGCCTCCGAGTTCTTCTATCTCAACCTGATCGTATCTGTGATCCTCTCTACCTTGGCTGATGTCTTTTACTCTGCATGGCTCTTCACATACAACTCAATTTTGCTAGGGGACTTTATTTTTGCTTTGTTTCTCTTATTCTCCATCCCATCGTTCCAGTGTTGTATCTGTGTGGAGCGTTACATAGCGGTGGTTCACCCCGTGGTGTTTCTCAGGTACAAAGCTCTTCGGTACAGGGTGGCCTGTTGCTGCCCTGTCTGGCTGACGGGGCTTGCATTCAGCTTATTTAATTTTGTTCTATCCGGTACGTTCTATCCTCACTACTTCCTGCTGGGCTTTTGGGTGGTGTGCATTTCTGTGGTGTGTTTCTGCTGCCTCTCGGTCCTCAGGGCTCTGAAACAGCCTGGACCAGGAGAAGGACAGAGGGACAGTGGGGAGGGAAACGGCCTGAAGAGAAGAGCTTTTAGAATCATTCTAATCAGCTTGGTAGTAATGTCTGTGACTATAATGAGCTGTATTCCCTTTACTCTGTTTACACTACTGAATTATTACAACATAGTTGCTGAAACCATCCTATATGCAGTAGCCATGATTTCAGCGTTTGTCCATCCATTGCTCTACCTCCACAAAGCTGGGAAACTGCCATGCTTCAAGGGGCTCTGAAAGCAGGTCAGCAGGATAGATCTCTAATGCTGCGTTCACACTGGCAGATGCAAAAGATGCGAAGATGCAAAGATCACATCATAATTGTATGTGTTGTTGCTTTGTAAAATATGTTGCTCACACGGTCATTGACATCATCAAGCGTGCGTCCGTAGTGACGTGTGTCATTGCAGCTACAGTTTTGTAGCTTTGCATCTGGAAGTTGAACCCAGCTCAGCTTCAATTTGTAGCTTTTGCAGCAGCCACAAACATCAGATGCATCTTTGTATCTTCATGCTGGCTTCCATTGACAATGAATGGTAGACTGTATCTTTGCATCTGCCCGTGTGAACGCAGCATTACCAGACCTGTGTGTGATACTAGGCTCTAATCCTACAAATGTAATCCAAATCTGTCACTGTGTCAAAGAAACCTATTTTATTTCATTTAATCAGCTATTTGATATGTTGTTGTTGTTTTTTAATTACTAGAGATGTTGACAAAATACTCTGCAATTATTACGTTATTGTTTAACATAATATGTTAAACAATAACGTAATAATTGCAGAGTAATTGTCATTGTCATTACATATTATGTAGATTTGTTTTTTTTAATGGAAAATCATTGTTTCTCAGTTGAAATGCCCCCCCCCAGGTGACGGTAAAGTAAAAAAAAAAAAGATATACATTAAATATAATAGAAAATATCATCACTGCATCAAAAGTAAGATCAAAAACTATAGGCCACTATAGAACGAGTCAAATATTGGAGAAATTTGCAAATTATATAAGAAAGAGGCAAAGATTGTGAACAGAGCTGATCTGCATGCTCACAACGAGCTTGTAAATCAGCTGTTATCACAACATGTATCTGCGTAACCAGTTCAAATAGGATTATTTTGGGGAGTTGTGGCCTGAAAAGGTTGAGAACCACTGGTCTAAATAAAATGACCTGTTCATGAACTTTGTTTAATTCAATCATTTGGATTATTCATACAATGGAACATGACACATGTGTGACGGATTAATACCCACTGTCTATTCAAGTTTTATTTATTCTCAAAATTACACTGAGTAATTAAACTCAATTTCAGTGTCGTTGAGTAATACAATATCATATAAAAAACATCACAATACATCAGAAGATCAGGAAAAGAAAAACAAAAGGTATATGTGAATTACATATGGTTACAAATAAAAGCTAAGATAAATTTCAAAACGATCTAAAAACAGTTACATAATTATTGTTGGGATCTGTATGCTCACCAAGGTTTTAAAACGACTCAGGGGTACCAATGTGGTCAATTTTAATGCCGTTTGCAGGTCATTCCATGTATTAGGGCCACAGAAGCTAAAAGCAGATCTACCAAGTTCAGAGTTAACTTTTGGTACCTTGAATTTGGGGAAATGACTTGATCTGGTCTGATATGACCTGTTCATTAACTACTTTCAATTAAAGGGGCATTCCACTCATTTTCAACATTTTACTATGTCATTAATATACCTTAGAGCTGTTGTGTGGAAATAATATAAAAGCCCCCCCATTCTGTGTTTCCTAGAACTGTAATTATGAAAAAAATCATTAACATGGTGAAACACATCTTGATGACATCATCAAGATGTGTTTCACCATGTTAATGATTTTTTTCAGACCTCTAGTTCTAGGAAACACAGAATGGGGGAACCTTTTTATTATTTCCACACCACAACAGCTCTAAGGTATATTAATGACATAGTAAAATGTTGAAAATGAGTGGAATGCCCCTTTAATCTGTTTTTCATCATCATTCACAATGTGTCACCGATGGAACATGAAGCATCGATGGAAAATAAAAATCTAGTGAAGAAAGTTTTTTTCTTTTCCCTTTTTTGCTGTGTATTGACTTTAAACGTACAGAACCAAACATAGGACAAACTACTGTAACCCATTACGAATACTGTGGAATTATTGTCATGGCTGGAGTTGTCTGTGAAGAGAGACGTTGCTTGGTGCTTCCCATTGTATGAATCAACTAGAAAAGAGAACTCTGTTACATTTGCACATAATTTGCTGCATATGAACAGTGACAAGTGTATGTAGCAGGTGTGGTGCTACCTATGGACCTATGGGTGTGTAAGTGAAATCACTTTAGGCTCTGTGTTGAGCATGGGACTTTTGTTTGTTTGTTTGTTTGTTTGTTTGTTAAAAGGATAAAGCTCTATATTCTGATATAATCATTGTAATAGAGTGTCTGTTCAGTCACAGGGCTCTCCATGTATGTTTAATAAACAATATCATAAAATCCAGTGTCCATCCAGGATATGGCGTCTTTATACCACAGCTTAAGGTTAGCACTTTCAATATCAAATGACACTCCTCTGTAGTGCTTTTTAAGTGGTGCAACCACTTCATTAAGTAGCTTTGTGTGTGCCTGCATGGCTGCCTGGCTACCTGGCTGTGTCTGAGCACGAAAATAGCATTTGGTTGGTTTTCAAAACAGTGCAGCCTGTAGCAACTCATAATGTAATAACTGCTCAGCCTAACACACACATACATATTAACTGTATATATGATGATTTCAGGTGTAACAGTACAGTACAGTACCAATCACCCAGCTGGAAGACCGAGGCGTAAGAGGCCGGGGGGGCGCAGGTCCACACCAGGACGGGCGTCCATCCCGACTGTCGAGCACCAAGGTCTTTCAGTGCTCCAACTCAACATTGAGGGCCTTACCCCAGCCAAATTGGAGGTCGTACACAATCTGGCCGAGTCCAATAAAGTAGCTGTTGTCCTGCTCCAGGAGACCCATTGTACGGATGAGGAAAAGCTCAGGATGCCCGGATTCCATCTATCTGGTTCCATCTTCAGCAGACGGCATGGTCTGGCAACCTTTGTGAGGGCTGACATCAGCTGGACAGATGGTGGCCAGTCCCCGCTTGACTCCAGTGTCGAGTGGCTGGTAACCAAAATCCAGGAAACATCGGTGGTCAACATATATAAACCTCCACCATCTCCGTTGACTGCATCTGCACTCCCGCTGGTCCTGGCACCCGCCATCTATGCTGGGGATTTCAACTGCCAGCATACTGATTGGGGATACAGCCACACATCTGCAGATGGGGAGGCGCTAAGCGAATGGGCCTCTCCTGATGTGGATGGTGCGTACACTGCGTACACTGCCTATTGCAACGTCCTCCTGAGGGCAGCAAAGAAAACCATCCCACGAGGCTTCAACAAGAGCTATATCCCAGGATGGGATGAAGAATGCTGCCACCTCTTGCGTGACCACCAACAAGCTAGCTCGAGGGAAGAGGTGGATGTGACGGCATCGGCACTTTTACAAAAGCTGGACGCCACCCGTAAAGCCAGATGGACTGAAACCATCGAGTCAGTCGATTTCACCCATTCTAGCCGCAAAGCGTGGCAGACCATTAACCAGCTGACTGGTAGAAAAACATCACCTCCCACATGTCCGGTGACAGCAGATGCCATCGCGTCCCAGCTCCTCAAGAACGGACGGTTCCCTGGAGCAGACAAGAACTTCGCCCGCCAGACATCGCGAGAGGTTTCTTCCCTCTCCAGGGCGGCTAGTGCCAATGCCAACCTTTCAGGAGACTTCTCAACAGCTGAGCTTAGAGAGGCCATCAGCAAGATGAAGCAAGGCAAGTCACCAGGACACGATAACATCCACCCGGAGTTTGTGATCCACCAAAGTGCAACTACATCTGCCTGGCTCTGTGCATTCTTCTCGTCGTGTTTCCGGAGGTCCAAGCTCCCAAAGACCTGGCGTCGCTCTTCTGTCATAGCCCTGCTGAAGCCTAACAAACCTGCAGAAGACCCCAAGGCCTACAGACCCATCTCACTGCTCTGCGTCCCATTTAAGATACTGGAGAGGATGATCCACAGCCGCATTGAACCGGTGGTGGACCCACAGCTCCCGAGGGAACAGGCTGGTTTCCGTCGGGGCAGGTCAACTGTGGACCAGGTCACACTTCTCACGCAGGACATCGAGGACAGCTTCCAGGCCAACGAGAAAGCTGGGGTGGTGCTACTCGACCTGACAGCCGCGTATGACAGCGTATGACACCGTCTGGCACCGCGGACTCCATCTCAAGCTTCTGAGGACAATTCCAGATCGCCATATGGTGAACTTCATCATGGAGATGCTGTCAAACCGCAGCTTCATCCTGCGGACCAGCGATGGTCAGCAAAGCAGGCTGAGAAGATTGAGGAACGGTGTCCCCCAGGGCTCTGTCCTTTCCCCGATGTTGTTCAATATATACATCTACGACCTTCCAGAGATAACATCAAGGAAGTATGGGTACGCAGATGACCTGGCCATCATGCTACGACGACCGACCTGGAAGGCAATGGAAGATGGTCTCAACCAGGACATGGACATCTTGGCTTCCTACCTCCTTAGGTGGCGCCTGCAGCTCAGCACAGGCAAGACAGTGTCGGCGGCATACCACCTCAACAACAGGGAGGCTAAGAGGGAAATCTATGTGTTTGTTGACAGCAAGCGCCTTGAGTTCCAACAAGCCCCAAAATACCTCGGGGTGCGCTTGGACAGAACTCTGTCATTCAAACAACACCTTGAAGACGTGAGGGCAAAGGTCACATCAAGGGTCTCACTTATCCGTCGCCTCGCTGGTACGACCTGGGGAGCTTCCGCCAACACATTGCGGATTTCCACCCAAGCCCTGGTCTTCTCTGCAGCTGAATACTGTGCCCCAGTCTGGTGTAGGAGCCCACATGTCCAAAAGGTGGACACAGTAATTAATAACTCTCTCCGAACCATAACTGGCTGCCTGAAGCCCACTCCTGTGTCCTACCTGCCAGTTCTTGCAGGAATTGCCCCGTCCGGCCTCCGACGAGAGGCTGCTACCATCAACCTAGCAAGGAAAGCCAAAAAACACGACTGGCACATCCTACACAACACCACAGTGGAAATGGAGCCTCCAAACAGACTCAAGTCCCGCCACCCTTACAACAAGGCGGCACAAGACATGTTGCGTTCCATCCCGGAGGACTCATCCACCAGTGCATGGCTGGCGGCATCTTGGAAGCAGGAGTGGGAGTCTGCTGGGCCCTCCCGTATGCACCACTACATCCTTGACCCGGGTGATGGTGTTGAAGGAGAGGACCTACCACGCTGGCAGTGGACCCTACTGAACCGCCTGCGCACTGGAGTCGGCTGCTTCAAATCAGCAATGAAGAGGTGGGGCTTGGCGGATAGTGCAGGATGCGAGTGCGGCGAGCCTGAGCAATCTGCCGAGCACATCATTAACACCTGCCCCCTGTACAGACCTCCGTCGGAGGCCGGCCTCTTCCACGTGGGACCAGAGACAAGGGCGTGGCTACTCGATACTGAGTTGGACATTTGAGGATGATACACGAAAGAAGAAGAAGAAGACAGTACAGTACAGTACAGTACAGTACAGTACAGTACAGTACAGTACAGTACAGTACAGTACAGTACAGTACAGTACAGGGACCCCCCGGGGACCGCCACAAGGAGTTGCACCACTTACTTCACACGGGTGTGATTTTTAAACTCATGCCATCTGGACAATGATACAGAACCTTGCTGTGGAAAATGGTCAGTTTTAGTAGGAGTTTTGTCCCCTCAGCCATCAAACTGCCCCACCGTGATGGTGCTCTATACAGTATACAGAACATTTTTCACCGTGATTGCTCCTGCTTCAATTGATTTATTTTACTGGTTGTTCTGCATTTAAGTTCCTTTGTAATTTATCCGGATTTATAATGTTGTGTTGATTTTGTATTGTTTTGACTGTGTTTGTGAATTGTAACCTCGGCTACATTGAAAATGAGGGCTTGCCCTCAACTGTATTTCCGAGTATAAATAAAGGTGATGATACAGTGGGGACCACATGTTTTTGTATTGTCTTGGTGTCATGTGGTTAATGGTGCATTTATATAGCGCCTTTATCCAAGGCGCTTTACGTAGATTGTACATTACATTCAACCATTCACACACACATTCATACAACATTGGCGGCGGAAACCACGCAAGGCACCAACCAGCAAATCAGGAGCAATTAGGGGTTCAGCGTCTTGCTCAATACACTTCGACACTAACTCTGGGGGAGCCCAGGTTCGAACTGGCAACCTTGCGGTTACCATCCAGCCACTCTACCCCTGAGCCACCGCCGCCCCTACATTATTTGTTGTTTTGATGTGGGTGTTTGAACAGAACTTTGAAGATGAATATCCTTCAGAACAATAAAGATTATTATTAGCTTGGTGTGTGGCTTCTACCCCTTTAACGTTAGAGGTTGTGGTGACAGCAGCTCCAATGAGTCTCGCTTCAGTTCAAACATGTTGATGTCTGGGACATAACTTTGCATTGAACATCCATCTGTGGTCGTTTCTGCATCATCGAGCGCCACACATTATTTGAATGTCACATGCAGGCATTTGTATATACCTGTACTGTATATTGGAGCATGGCTACCCCAGAACACCAGGGATCCATCCATCTATATCTATGACTATCAGTCATAACTTTACACCTGCAGAGTCATGGGTTGTGTCATGGGTTAATAAACAGTAATGGCCATTTGTAGTTGATTGCTGTTCTTGTCCTTGTCACATACAGCTTTGTTTGTTTGTTTTTTTGTTTGTGTTTTTTGTGTCGGAGGAGCTGTGACTCGAGTGATTTGTCTGTAGCGAAGTGGCGCGCGATTTTGAAACGGGATGACTGACGTTTATATGCTATATGATCAATTAGCAGCGGTGTAATCGAACCCAATAAAAAGGGTTGGGATTTCATTATTTTAAAATCACGTCATGTACAGAACCCCCACACCCACCACGCACGCACGCAAACACGCACACACGCACGCACAAGACCGGTAATACATCATAATTCATGAATTCCACATGTCATTTTCTACCTTGACCCCGACCGTCGTTCGTGGAAAGACTTCCACATGAGGTTCTGTCACGTCTAGGCGGTGTCACGCCAGTAATAATAACAACATGTATACGGTGATCTCATCTGGGTTGCAGAGACACGCAGCACAAACAAGAGCCGCAGACGTACGCATGCGGCACGCATGGAGACACGAGGCAACGGTCGTCGGCTCGGGACTCGAACCCGCTGTCAGGCTGGATTGCTAGCCTAGGTGCCTGGACCGCTCGGCCGGCCCGGGCCAAAGCTGTCTATTCTGATATTAATGATTGCAATAGAGAAGGGGTGAGCAGCATTTGTTTCCCAGGGGGCCACAATGACTTTGATAATGTGAGAGATACAGTACAGCTGTTAAACTTTTATCAAACATAGTATCAAATCTATCTATCTATCTATCTATCTATCTATCTATCTATCTATCTATCTATCTATCTATCTATCTATCTATCTATCTATCTATCTACAGGTATCTATCTATCTATCTATCTATCTATCTATCTATCTATCTATCTATCGTATCATAGTTAGAGTTCATTTGGAGGATCTGCTCTCATCAGGAAGAAAGTGACCGTCGGACGAAGAGACTTCACCAAAACACCAACTCAGAGATCTGAGACACTCTGCTGGCATCAAAAGGTGAGATCCCTTTATATAATATATAATATATATATTAACCTTGTGTTCATTGTTCATTAGAATAGTTGTTCAATAGAATAGAAACATTTAGAAGAGTTGTTCAAAATGTTTACTTGTGTCATTGTTATATCAGGTCAACTGTGCTCAAATCCATCTTCTGTACCGGTTACAGGACACACACAGAGCCTTAAGATGAACGACACACTGGCGAATGGCACCAACTCCTCCATCCCCTCCACATCCTCGGAGTTGATAGCAATGTGCAGTTTCAGCTCTATCAAGCTCATCCTGGGTCTCCCCATCAACAGCTACGTTCTGTGGCTGATACTGAGTGGAGCTGGCGGAACGATCGCCTCCGAGTTCTTTTATCTCAACGTGATCGTATCTGTGATCTTCTCTACCTTGGCCGATGTCTTTTACTCTGCATGGCTCTTCACATACAACTCAATGTTGTACAAGGTTGCTAACTTTACTTTTGATTTGTTTTTCTCCTTCTCCATCCCATCGTTCCAGTGTTGTATCTGTGTGGAGCGTTACATAGCGGTGGTTCACCCCGTGGTGTTTCTCAGGTACAAAGCTCTTCGGTACAGGGTGGCCTGTTGCTGCGCTGTCTGGCTGACGGGGCTTGCAGTCAGCTTGTTAACTGTTATATTCGATACTTTTTATCCTTACTACTTCCTGATGGGCTTTTGGGCCGTGTGCATTTCTGTGGTGTGTTTCTGCTGCCTCTCGGTCCTCAGGGCTCTGAAACAGCCTGGACCAGGAGAAGGACAGAGGGACAGTGGGGAGGGAAACGGCCTGAAGAGAAGAGCTTTTAGAATCATTCTGATCAGCTTGGTAGTAATGTCACTGACTATAATGAGCTGTATTCCCTTTGTTATGTTTACACTACTGAATTATTCCAACTTAGTTGCTAATACCATCCTATTTACAGTATCCATGATTTCAGTGTTTGTCCATCCATTGCTCTACCTCCACAAAGCTGGGAAACTGCCATGCTTCAAGGGGCTCTGAAAGCAGGTCAGCATGAGGATAGATCTCTAATGCTGCGTTCACACATGGAAGATGCAAAGATCACAGCATAATGTGTTGTTGCTTTGTAAAATCTGTTGCTCACATGGTCATTGACATCATCAAACGTGCGTCCGTAGTGACGTGTGTCATTGCAGCTACAGTTGTAGCTTTGCATCTGGAAGTTGAACCCAGCTCAGCTTAAATTTGTAGCTTTTGCAGCAGCCACAAACGTCAGATGCATCTTTGTATCTTCATGCTGGCTTCCATTGACAATGAATGGTAGACTGTATCTTTGCATCTGCCCGTGTGAACGCAGCATTACCAGACCTGTGTGTGATACTAGGCTCTAATCCTACAAATGTAATCCAAATCTGTCACTGTGTCAGAGAAACCTATTTTAATTCATTTAATCAGCTATTTGATATGTTGTTGTTTTTTAATTACTTGTGGTATTACTCTGCAATTATTGCGTTATTGTTTAACATATGTAGATTTGTTTTTTTTAATGGAAAATCATTGTTTCTCAGTTGAAATCCCCCCCCCCCCCAGGTGACGGTAAAGTAAACAAAAAACCAAAAAAAAAAAGGTATACATTAAATATAATAGAAAAGATCATCACTGCATCAAAAGTAAGATCAACAAACTATAGGCCACTATAGAACCAGTCAAATATTGGAGAAATTTGCAAATTATATAAGAAAGAGGAAAAGATTGTGAACATGCAACATCTGCATGCTCACAACGAGCTTGTAAATCAGCTGTTATCACAACAATGTATCTGCGTAACCAGTTCAAATAGGATTATCTTGGGGGGTCGTGGCCTGAAAAGGTTGAGAACCACTGGTCTAAATAATATGACCTGTTCATGAACTTTGTTCAATTCAATCATTTGGATTATTCATACAATGGAACATGACACATGTGTGACGGATTAATACCCACTGTCTATTCAAGTTTTATTTATTCTCAAAATTACACTGAGTAATTCAACTCAATTTCAGTGTCGTTGAGTAATACAATATCATATAAAAAATCACACCTGTGTGAACTGAGTGGTGTAATATAGCCTGTCTGACGTAATGAAATAATGTCTGACGTAATGAAATCACACCCGGGTGAACAGGGTGAACATAGCAACCATGCTCATTTTTTCTGCACTAACAAAGCCAGTTGTAGGAGTGGTTTACACCACTCAAAAAACATCACAATACATCAGAAGATCAGGAAAAGAAAAACAAAAGGTATACATGTGAATTACATATGGTTACAAATAAAAGCTAAGATACATTTCAAAACGATCTAAAAACAGTTACATAATTATTGTTGGGATCTGTATGCTCACCAAGGTTTTAAAATGACTCAGGGGTACCAATGTGGTCAATTTGAATGTTGTTTGCAGGTCATTCCATGTATTAGGGCCACAGAAGCTAAAAGCAGATCTACCAAATTCAGAGTTTACTTTTGGTACCTTGAATTTGGGGAAATTACTTGATCTGGTCTGATATGACCTGTTCATTAACTACTTGTAATTATTAATCTGTTTTTCATCATCATTTATAATGTGTCACTGATGGAACATGAAGCATCGATGGAAAATAAAAATCTAGTGAAGAATTGTTTTTTTTGTTTTTTGTTTGCTGTGTATTGACTTTAAACACATACAGAACCAAACATAGGACAAACTACTGTAACCCATTATGGATACTGTGGAATTATTGTCATGGCTGGAGTTGTCTTTGAAGAGAGACATAGCGTGGAGCTTCCTATTGGATGAATCAACTAGAAAGGGGAACTCTGTTACATGTGTACATAATTTGCTGCATATGAACAGTGACACAGTATGTAGCAGGTGTTGGGCCCTGTATGGGTGTATAAGTGAAATCACTTTAGGCCCTGTGTTGAGCATGGTACCTTTGTTTGGTTCTTTGATAAATGGTTAAAGCTCTATATTCTGATATTTTATATTCATTGTAATATAGCGTCGCAGTCCCGCCCCTACCATGGCCCAGGAAATGATTCTCCGTTCATTTTCCTCATAGACATTTCAGAAAGTATTTATTTAAAGACGTTTACGCCGCGGACAAAGCCAACTCGAGTCGTGACAAATCATGACAACAAACACAATTTTTTGGGCCGAACAAATAATTAGAAAGAAGAAAAAAACGGCAGGTTACAACACTTTTTTTGTTGTTTTTCTTCTTCGTAATTATTTGTTTGGTCCAAAATATTGTTTGTGTTGTCATGAGTTGTCACGACTCGAGTTGGCTTGTGTGATGAGATTCAAATATGGCCAGTCTGGATCTGTTGCTGTTGTGTGAGATTGACCTGAGGGTCTACATCAGATCACAATGTTTGTTTTCTTTTAAAAAGAAGACGACTTTATACCACGGCTTGGTGTGTGGATGCCTGCATGGCTTCTACCCCTTTAACGTTAGAGGTTGTGGTGACAGCAGCTCCAATGAGTCTCGCTTCAGTTCAAACATGTTGATGTCTGGGACAGAATTTTGCATTGAACATCCATCTGTGGTAGTTTCTGCATCATCGAGGGCCACGCATTATTTGAATGTCACACGCAGGCCTATTTTAGACTAAACTAGACAGGGTGGCAAAAAAAATAAATATGAGGCATTAAGAGTTCAAGACACAGAGCATAATAAACACATTATACAAGAATTTAGAAACAGCAAAAAATAAAATTGAAGAGTAGAAAAACTCAGCGGAAAGGTTATTACGGCCTATAGTGAAAAGAGGCGATCTACAAGCTCACAACGAGCTTGTCAATCAGCTGTTATCACAACATGTATCTGCGGAACCAGTTCAAATAGGATTCTCTTGGGGGGTCGTGGCCTGAAAAGGTTGAGAACCACTGGTCTAAATAATATGACCTGTTCACATGGCTGAGGGAAGTAGGGGTGCTGGGGGGGCTGTAGCACCCCCTCCCCCCAGGCACAGCCCCCCCTCGAACAGGAGGGGAAGGAAAAAAAAAGATAAATAAATATGCTGTATCACAGTATTGGCACCTTATCCTGGTGAATTGCCTGTGTCAGTTCGTTCATATAACTTGCGTGTGGAGAGGGAAAGTAAAGGCCACGTTTGCGAGTGAAAATGCGCTAAAATGCGCGTGCATGATGCGCGTGCACGCGCATTTTTGCGGCGCGCGCTATGCGCGCGCACCCCCTACTAGACGCTCAGCCCCTGCGAGTGTAAAGTACTTCCCGCGGGCCTGCCTGTTCATGAACAATTGTTTATTCTTTCATTTTGATTATTCTTACAATGGAAGATTTATAATACCCACTGTCTATAATATGACCTATGATATACCTTTAATTCATCTGTTTTTATTTTAATCATAATATGTGACTGTGATTGTGTGCAATGGCAATATTACAGCCAACATGTTTTGTTGATTCTTTTGAGAATCGCACTTTTGCAATTTTGTACAGCCAGTAGAATAACGATAACTTGTTCACTTGTTCAGACTTAAGAGTTATGTGTTCTGTGGATCTATTTTTTAAAGAAATTTGTATTTTACTAATACTAAACAACTAAGACTAGACTAGATTAACAACAAATACTTTCAGAAGACTAAATGGGACTAAAGACTAAATGTGTGTTTTCAAAAGACTAAGACTAAATCAAAATAATTTACACTGGTGTTCACTGTTGTTTCTTCACACAGAGCTGGTTCTATGTTACTGAAAGAATGTGGATTAATATCCACTTATTCAATATTGTTAGACTATACATATATTATCCAGATAGCCAGATACTCTATATTGGATATAGATAGATTCATATATTAAATATGAAGTTTACAAAGCAATCTCACAGTTAGCAGTTTATTTCTAGAATGTTGCATAGAGCATGACCTGGGGGAGGAGTCAGAGAGGGGTGGAGCACATGCAGCAGTTTGTTAGGTTGAGATTGGTGGCTGATGACTGTATTGTTCCACTCTTTGGCCAATCAACACCAAGCAGTTAGTGGTTCTGTAGTATTTATTTTGAATAGCAGCTATTTTTGTATTTGGAGCATATTATTTATTTTGTACAACTTTGTAGGTCCATTTAAAACAGTTACAGTTTAAGACATTATTATATTGCTTACAGCATCACAGAGATCGATAGTTCTAGGATCGACTATTGTGTTTTGGTGAATCTGTGATCGATTGGTTTGGTCTGTGTCAGTTGTTGCGCCGTTTCCTCTTCAGTAGCGTTTGTGCTCGGAAGAGAGACACTGCGTCGTGTGTTTGTTTGATTCATACATTGCTCCTTTTACAGGTAAAACTGCCGTCAGACGGCTCAAAGTATGAACCGAACGTATTGAGAATTGTGTATGACGTTGTGAACTGTATTTCCGTTTGTTTATAGTCACTTTAAGAGCTTAATACAGACCAAATACTTGATGAAGTTTATTGTGGTTTCAGAGACGCATGGTGTACACTAGGCTCCGCCATCTTATGTAGCTATACACTGTGGTTGGCGTCGCAAGCACGTCGTGTGTAATGTTGTTTACATTTATTTCTGAACCATTTCGTTTATAGAACAGTGCAATACATTGGTGCATGTTTAAAACATGGTGCATTTATAATTTAATTGGTCATAGCTAAAAGAATATGGACAACTGAGTTCATGAAAGAGCAAAAGGGTCATTTGAAAAGTAAAAAGAATAACTTATGGTTAAAAAGGGATAAAAGAGTACAATGAGAAATGCATTTATATACTAATTAGTTAAAAACTGAACAACAGTGTATTTCATGTCATGTTTACGGACATGTGCATTGGTCATAATTGCATTTAAGCACTTTGATGCACTTCTAGTGGTAATGGTATATGTTTAAGCATACAACGTGCCTTTCTGGATTAATGTGATATTGTGCCTTTTACTTATTACAGAATGTAATGTGGGTAATTCATGTGAAGTGTGATTATATTAGGGGTTCATCTGAACATTTACTGATGCTGATGCTACAGTCATCTTGTTTAATTCATGAAGAAATGATAACAGAGTATGGTATTTGAATTCATGGGAACTATACCTATTGTGCACATACTGAGACTGGTATTTTGGTAATAGTTCAGGGTTAAAGGTCACATGATTAGTACAGTAGTGCTCGTGATATAATGCTGCTATTGTAAGACTATGAGAGAATGTATTCATGATTGTATGTATCTGATTATTGCTGATTTTGAGATACAAGTAGCGTTTGTGCTCGGAAGAGAGACACTGCGTCGTGTGTTTGTTTGATTCACACATTGCTCCTTTTACAGGGGTACTACAGTTCCACCTCAGGCTATCCAGTATAAGAAGAGTTTGTAGTTGTTCTCCACAACTCCTCCAGGATATCTATACTTTCTGATCACATCTGACTGTGGACTCCAGACTTGAGCTGAAGATGAACTCTCTCAACACACCCAAGGATCATCAAGACCTCTGTAAGTTACTTACTGTGTCTATATGGATATACAGCATGCCATAAGGATGTTTTTTATCTAGTAATTTGTTTGTTTTGATTTATTTTAGCATTGACTACCTGTTGGTATGTATTTTCTAAAATATAAAATGATTGTAGAATCGAATTATAAATTGATGCTAAATTGATAAGAGGGTACATTAACTTAACACTATAGGTTTTTCTATTTTAAGTCCAGGAATGCCTCTAAACAACATTTCCTTTGTCTTTGTTTCCAATTCAGTGTTGCATCATCAGTCTGGCTTCCCTGTTCTACCAGAGGTGAATGAACAAAGAAGCTTGGCTAAGCAAAAATGCCACTGCTGTGATCAGTGTGGTAAACGCTTTCCTACAATGTCTAGACTTAAAACACACCAGACCATTCACACTGGAGAGAAACCCTTTGGATGTGATGATTGTGGACAACACTTCTCCCAAATGGCACACCTTAAAAGCCACCAGACCATTCACACTGGAGAGAAACCCTTTGGATGTGATCAGTGTGGTAAACGCTTCCCTACAATGTCTAGACTTAAAAATCACCAGAGAATTCATACTGGAGAGAAACCCTATGGGTGTGATCAGTGTGGACAACATTTCTCTCTAATGTCCAGCCTTAAAAGCCACCAGATAATTCACACTGGAGAGAAAGCCTATGGATGTTATCAGTGTGGACAACATTTCTCTCGAATGGACAGCCTTAAAGGCCACCAGAGAATTCACACCGGAGAGAAACCCTATGGATGTGATCAATGTGGTAAACGCTTCTCTCGAATGGTCAGCCTTAAAACACACCAGAGAATTCACACTGGAGATAAACCCTATGGATGTGATCAGTGTGGGCAACACTTCTCTCATGTGTCTGACCTTAAAAAACACCAGAGAATTCATACTGGAGAGAAACCCTATGGATGTGATCAATGTGGACAACACTTCTCTCAAATGTCAAGCCTTAAAACACACCAGATAATTCACACTGGAGAGAAACCCTATGGATGTGATCAATGTGGACAAAACTTCTCTCACATGTCAAGCCTTAGAAGACACCAGAGAATTCATACTGGAGAGAAACCCTATGGATGTGATGAGTGTGGACAACACTTCTCTATAATCGCAAATCTTAATACACACCAGATAATTCACACTGGAGAGAAACCATATGGATGTGATCAGTGTGGTAAAAGCTTCTCTCGAACGGACAGTCTTAAAAGCCACCAGATAATTCACACTGGAGAGAAACCCAAATGATTTTTTTTGTTGATTTTGTTTAACTTGTTAATGGATTTTCTTATTGGACATTTTCAAGACATTTTAAATTAGACACATTGTCTGTGACAGGGAAGAAATTATCACGTAATCACATTTTGTACATGGATGAAATAAAACGTGTTACAAAATACATATTGTGTACATTCTTATATATTATGGCTACAGCCATTGGTCAAATATATGAAAGGAGTCACAGACGTCCATATACAAGCTTCCCATTGTATTTTCAAACACCATTTTAACCATGTTAGATTAATTGAACATATCCTGACGAAGAAACGTTGTATCCTCTTCTCCATGAAATAAAAATGTGGAGCCCAAGGCTGGTGTGCGAACTACATCTCCTTTCATCAGATTCATTGAAAACACCCATATTCTGGTGACTGTCATAATGTGTGAGGGTGGGTGATTTTTATTACTTTTAATTCATTTTTTTATTTTCTAGTTTTTCTACTTGATGAGGCATTTCTGTCTCTTTTTTTAAAAATATATATTTGACACGTTGATTTGACATCCCACAATGTATTCTCTCTATTTCCTACTCAGATCATGCGTCTCAAATGGCCAATTTTCTGGTTACCATTTCAGATTTGGCCCATACTATGAAGCTTCATAGTACTGGTCAATTTTATTATTAACACATTTCACATTATGAAATAGTAATAATTATGTTAGTGAAATGGGTATGGAGACGTGGGAAGACCTCTGTTACTGAACAAACAATATAGCAATGATTAGTAGAGCTATTTTAACAAAACATATCCCTTACAAGTTACAGCACCTTTAACATTTCACAAAGGATGATAATAATAATAAGTTCTGTGTCATAGACCTATTTCTGTAGTTCTGTTGAAACCCAAAGAGGTGTAACATGGTCTCAGTTCATCCATAATGTGATCATTAACAGGTGATCTGTCCAATGCCAGACAACCAGTGACCATTAACACGTTTAATCTCTGCATTTGAATGCATTGTCTATAGTGAATGAAGCATCAGCCATCATCATTTAGCCTGTTTACATTTTAACCTGGGGAAAGAATGTGGGGTTTGTTCATTATTTAGCATTTGAAAAAACATTGAATAAAAGTGCAGTCGAACCCTATTAAAACTAATTCCACACACCTGCATGCTCCTCATTCCCTCATAGCAACACAACTTGAACAATGACTTAAAGTTGTCCAGGTTTTCCAGGTTTAAACAAATACAGTTGTTGCTGTTATTGTGTCTCTGTTGTTAATAGCAATGTAATGATGGATATAGGATATGATTATTATACGGATAATGACGTATCCTGATTTATCCTGACTTATCCTGGTCATGAATTAATAATGTCTTACACTATGGACACATGGCCTACACATTACACAATGGAATTTCACTGTAAATATAGATAAGCGATTAAATGAGAACAATAGAGCACAATTTGCTATGAGACTTTGAGGATTTGACAATATACTAATTTGTTGTTAGGCCTTGACCAGTCCTGTACAGAAGACCCACCACTGTCTTCTAAAGTCGAAACAAATTTAACTTGCATTGCAACTTATGGTGTGCGGTAGTATACTTGTAAAAGACAAGATGTGAAGGAAGAGAGTAAACTGTCATTTCCAGTCTTTTTTCTGTCTGGTACAGCCCTTAAGTTTTGTGGTGAGGTCAAGTACGTCAAGCCATTATTTAACAAATGACCTATCTGATGATAGGGACATCTACAGGCAACGTAGAATGTGATATGCACAAGCCAACATGATTGTACGTAAATTTAGTATTTTCATAGGCTGGCCTGTTTATTCCCCTCTTTCTGTATCTCTCCCTCTGCCCAGTTGTGTCTGTCTTTCCACTTCAGCCACTCCCACTTCCCATTGCAGCCCTCAGTCCATGGCTGAGGGAAGTAGGGGTGCTGGGGGGGCTGGAGCACCCTCTCCGCCCAGGCACAGCCCCCCCTCAGACAGGAGGGGGAAAATAATAATAATTGTAATCAAAACAGATTTCTGTTAATGGACTAATAAATATGCTGTATCACAGTATCGGCGCCTTATCCTGGTTAATTGCCTGTGTCAGTTTGCTCATGCGTGGGGAGAGGCCACTTTAAAAGCCACTTTTCTGCGTGAAAATGCGCGTGCACGAGGCGCGTGCACACGCATTTTGCGGCGCGCGCTAACGCGCGCACACCCCCTACTAAGCGTTCAGCACCTCCTACTGTAAACATCTTCCAGCGGCCATGCCTCAGTCCTAGTTACACACCTGGTTCCACTCTCATCAGCCCAGCCAATTACAAACCTGTAAACTCTGCTACAATCAACCCACCACCTATACATACTGGACTCCTTGCACAAACTAACTGTCAGAACATAAATCTTCACGTCGTTGTCCCCTGCTCTACCTTGAAGTTTTGGGTTTGTCATTTTGACAACAACTATTGTGTGTGTGTTTGTTTTTAAGCGGTTAAAGCTCTATATTCTGATATACTCATTGTAATAGAGTGTTTGTTCAGTCACAGGGCTCTCCATGTCTGTGTAATAAACAATGTGAGAAGATTAATAAACAATATCATATAAGATCTTTATACCACTGCTATCAACTCCATCAAGCTCATCCTGGGTCTCCCCTAACCTGACTCCACCAGATGGGGCAGCAGAGAGTACACTGGGTACTCTCTGCTGCCCCATCTGGCGGAGTCAGGTTAGGTCTCCCCATCAACAGCTACGTTCTGTGGCTGATACTGAGTGGAGCTGGTGGGACGATCGCCTCCGAGTTCTTCTATCTCAACCTTATCGTATCTGTGACCATCTCTTCCCTGGCCGCTGTCTTTTACTTTGCATGGCTCTTCACATGCACATTAATTTTGTTCAGGGTTTTTTCGCATTACTTCTAGTGTTTTTTTCTGGTTCCCTGTTCCATCATTCCAGTGTTGTATCTGTGTGGAGCGTTACATAGCGGTGGTTCACCCCGTGGTGTTTCTCAGGTACAAAGCTAAGCCAACGCAGGGAAGCTGCAGTACCCTCACTAAAAACGCCGGGACAACGCTCCACACGTCCCAAACGCTTCTCCCTTCTGGCTCCAAAACTATGGAATGCACTTCCCATTACAGTCAGAACTGCAGCAT
Source organism: Electrona antarctica (assembly GCF_951216825.1). Lineage (NCBI taxonomy): Eukaryota > Metazoa > Chordata > Actinopteri > Myctophiformes > Myctophidae > Electrona > Electrona antarctica. Next base: position 1,189,742 of record NW_027638147.1, on the reverse strand, counting down.
CACTCCCAATCTTCCGCCATAGTCTGAAAACCCACCTTTTCAGACTCCATCATGGCCCGTAGCACATACCCTACCCCCTTAGATAGCACTTTTGTAGACTTGGATAGCATCTGATACATACTTATAGCATGTTATGTAGACAGCACTAGAATTGCATTGTATGTAGTCTTAGCACTTCATAGTAGCCAGCATAGAATAGCCCACAAACGTCACATCCGGTTTTAGCCCAGGGTAAACAAAATGGTCTTCCCCATAGAGTTATAATAGCGTATGATCCTTTGGATCACGTTCAGAGCGATGTGTTGGATGATAGAAATATTGACAGCCAAGAAAAATCCATCAGAAAGACATCTGGAACACTCGCCCTCGGAAAGTTGACTTATTATTACGTATACGAGACGATTTAGCCATGGTTCACATGGCGCTCGTCTGTCATGGCGGAACTTCAACCTGTTTTATGCACTTTTCCCATTTAGAACGTTAACGTCTACATACATGTTCAGATTTCAAATATAAAGTGCTCGCCCCAGAGCCACGGATGTTACAATCCTCGTCTGGTGGGTAATAGTACCCGTGTCTTCCGCATTGTTCAATAAAAAGCGTTTTAATCCGATCGGTGACCATTTTATCAGAGTTATAATGCACCAACCGATAGGGGCGCATGGCCATAAACTGATTAAACATTGCTTTTTATTGAACAATAGGCCTATCTCACAGCCCGCTTTCCACGCCCACTTCCGGTAAATAGGGGTGTCATTTAACATTAGGATTTACACGTTTTTTTCTCTGGAGAATCTAAGTACATTTTCTAATGTAAAAATGTGACAGACCAATATTATTATGAAGCAAACAAGATGGTAAATCAGCTCGAACAGATAGAACAAACCTTACCTTGAGAAAACAAAAGTTGCAGACTTCTTAAATTACCTCTGTTAACATGTAGCGTCTATGGAGTGACGTCACGCTATCACCACTAACCCCGAAAGGGGGCGTATTAAGGGGGCGGGGAAATTCTGTGAGATAGGCTTATACGGAAGATACCGGTACTTATTCCCGCCCTAGCAGAATTGTAACATCTATGGTCCTGGGGTGAGCACTTTATATTTGTAATCGGAACATTTGTGACTAAATTTGACTGAGGGATGCCATTGGATTTTTTTGAATTTTCGTTTTTTCATGTCATATGAAAGTAGGGAATCATAGCTTCAAATTGACATATTGGTTGTTCAGTTTGGCCCTCCAGTTTTGGAGATATGGCTTATAGAGTAATGTCTTGCAGAAAACAGCGAGTTGAGAAAACAGGCATGAAAGGTTCACTTCTGTGGTCTCTCACCTAGCTACATGTTTAAGCATTTATTTCATATTTACATGTCGATTTCAGCTCTGACACTTATTTCAGACATGCTCTAGTACAGGGGTGCCCACACTTTTTTGACTTGAGGTCTACTTTTAAAATTGCCAGCTCAAGGTGATCTACCAACCAAAAGATAATTATCCCTTTGCTTAAAATACTCAAAATATGTACCTATATGGCGAATAAATAAATAACATTAAGGCATTAGGACTTTCAAAATCTAGGTTTCAAAATCAATTCTATTTATTTATCTTTTCCGTTTCCCCGCATTGCAAAGAAGAGACTTAATTTCTGACTTTTTCGGATTTTCTGACTTGATCTGGCCTGTTAACATTTTCATAGACCTGGTTGCTTGTTTCTCTCTCAGTCACGAAATGTGGCAACCGTCAAAGCTAGTCCTAGTTTGTTTTGGTTGTGAATGTGATGCATGGATGATGGCATCATGATGCTACCGCACAGACCACACAGAGACTACCGTGGAGGTGCGGACCCCCACGCAGACTATCGCGGACCCCCACGGAGGTCGGCGCGGACCCCCGCGGAGGTCCGCGATAGTCTGTGTGGGGGTCCGCGTCGACCTCCGCGGGGGTCCGTGCCGACCTCCGCGGGGGTCCGCGCCTCCGCGGTAGTCTGTGTGGGGGTCCGCGGATAATGGGGGTCCCCGCGGAGGAGTTTGTTTAACAACAGAACAGACCCGACGTTCTCCTTCAAAGCCACCGGCGCGCCGCCGCCTGCCCGAGGCGAGGATTTTTTTTCTTTTTTCATGGCAAGGCCAAGCGGTCTACCTGCGCAGCGCTTGCGATCGACTGGTCGACCGCGATCGACGTAATGGGCACCCCTGCTCTAGTATGTGAAGAGTCTGCCTGTGCTATTAACTCATTTAAAAAAAGAAGAAAAAAAAGTTTTCCTCCTCTGGTGAAAAGCTGTAATTTGCGCGATGGCAGTCTCTCAGTCAAATCTGGTCACATTTGTGTAGGCGTAAGCCGCCGTAAGGACTGTAAATGGAGAATGTGCGTAAAACACTTCAGTTCAGGCCAGGGCTACCATGAGCTCACAGCGCGTTGCGACGCGTTGTTTGTAGATCTTTTGTTTATGCTGGGGTCCTGGGGTTCAAGTGGTTTATAGTCAGAGTATCCTTATCTAATTAAACTTTATTGCAGCGTCAAGTTGCACAAGCATAACCACCACTGAAATCGGACATCGATCTCCCTCTCCCTCCATGTTACAAAACATTGTGTTACCGCGGCGCAGTGTTTACTCGCCTGGTAGAGACAATTAATTAAACTTAACGTAATATCAAAAACCAACAGCCATTAAGTCATCAATAATGTTTATAGAACACATTGTAGTGAATTCTAAGTAGTTTAGAGACAGTTGGAACTTGGAACGGAGCCATCGGTGTGCGGTCGAAACGAATGGTGTCGGTAGTCTACTTGGAATTCACTAAAACATGTTCTATAAACATCATTGATGAATTAATGGCTTTTTAAAATGTATATATTATGATAAGTTTCAGTGATCATATCTATAGAAAAGTGTCTCTTACCATGCGAATATATCAGTCCATTGTGTTGTGCTGGATCATGCCCATGCAGTCAAGGAAAACATTCCAATCGGCCTCTAGCTTGTTTCATTTTCTAAAGTAGCGTTCCTTGTCGAGTGGCAACAAGGATCTGTGCCTGTGATCTGGCAAGCCATGACGCCTACTTTTAAATTAGTAGTATTTAAAGCATCTGTGTTTGAAAACCCAACACTTCACTGTTTATTCCGGTTGGGAGAACTCTGAACTTTCCCCCGGCTCCACCCCCCAGCTATATTGACGCCCCTGATGACAAAGGTCGGTGTCGGTGTATATATGTATAGTTTATATAGTTTCATTATATAGATATTCCACTGTTACGTTCTTAGTTTATGCATGTTTCATGATAACTACTTTTTATGTATGTGATGTATTGCCATGCTTTTTGTTCTTGCTTAATGTAAATCGTTCTGGATTAAGAGCGTCTGCTAAATGCCTAAATTGTAAATTGTAAGTTGTAAGCTCGTCGGTACAGGGTGGCCTGTTGCTGCGCTGTCTGGCTGACGGGGCTTGCATTCAGCTTGTCAATTGTTATATCCGATACGGTGTATCCTTACTACTTCCTGCTGGTCTTTTGGGTGGTGTGCATTTCTGTGGTGTGTTTCTGCTGCCTCTCTGTCCTCAGAGCTCTGAAACAGCCTGGACCAGGAGAAGGACAGAGGGACAGTGGGGAGGGAAATGGCCTGAAGAGAAGAGCTTTTAGAATAATTCTGATCAGCTAGTAGTAATGTCACTGACTATAATGAGCTATATTCCCTATTATATGTTGTGTTTCGTCTGCTGCTGTTCAGATCTCAATTCTAATAGCCGTGATGTCAATGCTTGTTCATCCTTTGCTCTACCTCCACAAAGCTGGGAAACTGCCATGCTTCAAGTAATCATGGGGATATTATAATAATCATGAATGAATTGAATACATTCCTTACCAAGACATTTCTTCACCTATGTGTTTGTAAAGATGTTAACACATGTCACAAATCCATAACAAGCTTTCTTTTGTATGGAAAACACTCCTTGGGCGGCCAACCGTCCATACCCACTTTTCCAGGTCATCACCTTTACAAACGCATTGGTAAAGAAATCTCTTTGCAAGGAATTTATTCACAGATTGGAAATCCTTCTGATAAAATTCCCTGACTAAAGGGGCTCTGAAAGCAGGATAGATCTCTTACCAGACCCGTGTATGACCCACATGTGTCAGAGAAACCTATTTAAATTATTGAGATATTTGTTATGTTGTTGTTTATTGAATTACTTGTGGTAGGAGAAAACTGTATTTTGACAATTACATTGACATTATTACGTTATTGTTCATCATATATACATTGTTTCTCAGGCTAAATGCATGTATATTGATGTATATTTGGAGGAACCACATCACATTAAATTACATAACTTTTAAAGTATGAACCTAAGTTTCTGTCTCCCCTAAATGAGAGAATAACTTCAGCTATTCTGACATGCTCAAACACAGTTTTAGTAGGATAGGACCCCAGGGGTGACTGAGCACCTGGCCAGTTGAATCTAGATAAACATTCCTGTTTAATACACAAATTCAGAAGATTCAGCGTCCATCCCGGATATGGCCGATTTGTTAGAGGTTGTGGTGACAGCAGCTCCAATGAGTCGCGCTTCAGTTCAAACATGTTGATGTCTGGGCCAGAGGTTTGCATTGAACATCCATCTGTGGTAGTTTCTGCATCATCGAGCACCACACATTATTTGAATGTCACACGCAGGCCTATTTTAGACTAAACTAGACAGGCTGGCAAAAACAAACAAACATAAAACATTTGAAAACACCAAAAATAAAACGGACGTATATCAAATGAAATCAGGCAATCCACAAGCTCACTCATTTTGTAGAACATGGTGCCTGATCCATAGAGCACCGAAGTCTGACGTCAAAATCGGTAGAGGGCGCAAGTCCACGGGTTCATGTACTTTTTTATTTGCATTGTAATCCCCATAGGGGGATTTTAGATCGCCTCATATAAGAACTGTGTTTGAAAAATAAACATGTCATCCCTGCCGTTTCACTCATATGGATATGAAGAATCAACTGAGAGAAAATGCTATTGTTACTGCTGCTGAATTAGTTACATTTTCGCTATAAACAGACTGTATCATATATGAGTGACTGAGTGTCTGAAATGAGTGACTGAAATGACCATCACTGATAGGCTATTAAACCGGTCAAATATTGGCAAAATTGCCAAATAATATAAGAAAGAGACAACATTGTGCAAATAGCTGATCTACATGCCCACAATGAGCTTGTAAATCAGCTGTTATCACAATATTTATCTAGAGAACCTGTTCAAATAGGATTATTTTTTGGGGGTCGTGGCCTGAAAAGGTGAGAACCACTGGTCTAAATAAAATGACCTGTTCATGAACTACTTTTAATTCATTAATTTGGATTATTCATACAATGGAACATGACGCATGTGTGACGGATTAATACCCACTGCCTGTAATATGACCTGTTCATGAACTACTTTTAATGAATCTGTTTTTTTAATCATATGATGTGATTTTGGTTGATCATGAAACATTGATGGAAAATAAAAATCTAGTGAAGAAACTTTGTTTGCTGTGTATTGGCTTAAACGTACAGAACCAAACAGGACAACAGCAAATTATTGTAACCCATTAGATATTATAGGCGTGGGACGATTCACTTACCTCCCGATTCCATATCGATACCTAGGGTGCCAATTCGATTTATATTGCGATCCTGAAATAATATATTGTGATTCGATTCAATATTGCGATTTTTCTCCCAAATTGCTATTATACTAAACTCAGCAACAGGTCCATTATTTCTCCACTTTAATAATACCAATTCCATAACATTTTGTATTCGTCTTTTGGGCCCCAAATCATACCCTAATAAGCACTAGTGTCTATTTAAAACACATACTGTAGGTATTTTTGACTGAGGAGTCATATTTTGACACCATAAACTGCCACTCATTGATTGATTGATTGATTGATTGATTTATTAATAATTTAATTAGACAATGAAATGCAAAAGGTACAGGGGGCACTTTTTATATGCAAATATCCTGGCCAATGGCATTGTAAGACTAAACAATAGGACCCAATGATGATGTTTAGGTGAAAATAGACCAGAAAACAAATTATTTAAACTCTTTGTTTGATCAAATATAAATGTTGCCCTAAAGCAACAGTGGGTCTTGCAGGGTTTTAAGTGCCACGGCCTGCAGCCTGCAGGGCCCTTTGTGAGAGACTATTTCAAATAGGTATACAGATGGTGCTTCCGTCGAAACCGCGTTCGAGTCCCGATCCCGACGACCTTTGCTGCGTGTCTCCCACCCCCCCATCTCTCTCCCCCTCTCCTGTCAAGCTACTGTTAATCTGTCAATAAAGGCCAAAAGCCCCAACAATAGAATTCATGAATTCCACATATCATTCACTACCTTGACCCCCGACCTTCATTTGTGGAAAGACTTCCGCATGAGGTTCTGTCACGTCTCGGCGGTGTCACGCCAGTAATAATAACAACACGTACGGTTCACGGTGATCTCATCCATGTTGCAGAGACACGCAGCGCAAACAACAGCTGTAGACGCACACATGCACGCATGCATAAAGTTAGGTCATATTTTGGTGTTAAACCTTTTTTTCCCCCATTTTCTTTAGCTGTATTTTTTGGGGGGGCTTTTTGCCTTTTAATGATAGATTTACAGTAGCTTGGGCCCAATCATTGCAATAGAGCAGGGGTGGGCAGCATTTGTTTCCCAGGGGGCCACAATGACTTTGATAAAGTGAGTGAAGGGCCACACATTGGACTATTTTAATGGAGTTGGTACAACATGTTCAGGAGGAAGACCACGCCTTCAATGATAAATCGTTGACTAACACTGCTCCTCCTCAATCTACCCTAAGCTCCATCCTCTGCCAACTTCCTGCAACACTCTGTGATCAATCACCATGGTAACCAATCCAGTAGGCTACCTCCCCTCGACTTATCTACCATGGTAACTGATAACCTTCCACCCAAACCCCTCCCCTTTCTCCACGTATTTATACCTGCACGTCTACCTGCCATTTCGTGCTTGGTTCTTCGTATGACTCACGTCACGTATCTCTCAGTCACACAGGCCGCTTCCGAGTTTGCTCCTCCGCCGAATCCCCGTCCGATTTCAAAGTAATCATTACTTAACTTACCCTCAACTTAAGTTACCTTGCCACCACGGACGGACCACACTATCAGCATTCAGCACCGTCCCCCGTCGGAGAAACCTCGGACAGACACCACCAACGCCAGCCAGCCACCCCGTATTCCAGCGCTGACACCCCGCCATCAACCGCTTCCTCATCGATCTCGTTAATGCCGTCTCACTGAACCGCCGTTCAGTTTATTCTTCCAACGCCAACCTGGCCCATCGACGTCGCGGGACACAAACACCACCGCGATCCGAGAGACCACCTCTCTCTCCCCCCCGCTGCAACTTCAAAACCGGCACACTTCTTGCCACGGACCCGTCACCTTCGCTGATTCGATGACGTCACTCCCAAATGCTGCGCTGACTGAGGCTGAGTTACACACCCGCCCACCAAGCAACTACAACACACAAAGCTAAGTTTCCTTCAACATCATTCATTCATACTACCCAGCCAACATGTCCATCTGGGCCCCACATGGGTTTTGACATGGGCTAATGGGCTCGGGTTCCAAGTGGGCCGTGCACCCAGTTTCCACAAAGGGCCCCCCTTTTACAAACCGCCGTGTAAGCGCAGCTGGACAACGTTCTCTCTGCGGTGCCCTTCACGCCCACTCGCCGTAGCTATTGGCTGTACTGACAGCCTCTAGTTTTCATCACAACTACGCATTCTATTGCGCTACAATTCAATCATCTGTGTGTTCGTTTCCTCATGCTCCACGATCATGCAGATCACCCCCTCCTAACCTATTGAATTAATTCACCCTCCATTCAGCCTTTTACCCACCCACCCCTCACCCACCCAGTTCTACTAGTCCCCTCTCTTTTACCAGCCGCTGTGTAAGCACAGCCGGTCAACGTTCTCTCTGCGGTGCCTTCACGCCCACTCGCCGTAGTCGAGACCTCATCGGCCGTACTGACAGCCTCTAGCTTCCATCACAAACATCCCTCTACCATGCCGCCTCCTCCCCCTACTTATTCTTCTTCGACTAGAAACATTGTTCCCGAAGAAACAATGTAGGCTCCCCGCAAGCCAAACATTTCAGTAAATAGTACATCAACAGAGTTTCTAAGTGAAAGCGGGAAAGACTAGTCCTTCCATCCTTACACTCATCAGCCCCCATCTAACACTACCCACCCATCCCCTAGGGTTGCACAATCACTCAACTCACTTGGTGAACTAGGAATTAACGGGCCATCATGGCAATGCATTTACCCAGTTAACTGCCCGTATGCTGGGCATCCGTTAACACCATCGGACATCTACAGTCTAAACAATTTACTGATCGTCTGCTCATTAACATCTGATGTAACGAGCATTTACCCAGTTAACTGCCCGCATGCTGGGCATCCGCTAACATCATCGGACATCTTCAGTCTAAACAATTTACTGATTGTGTGCTCATTAACTTTGACATAACGTGCAACGTGTACGTGAGCCAAAACGTACAGCAAAGGTCGTGTTAGGTTCCCGTGACAACCATGAAGCTATCGTCACCATGAAGGAATCATCGCAACCTCGTCCAAGCAAGCAGCCCTCCTATCCTCCCACTCTTTCTCAGGCTAGCATCCATAATCATCTAGTCCACCACTCGTCACTCCCACTCCATCAAGGCTTCATCCCAGTCATCGCAGGACTCACCACGCGCCATCACGGCCGACCCAAGAGTACCTGCTCCAACCCAGTACAAACCGCACCGCCACAGCAGTAAGAATTCCACGGCAGCCAGAGCGGGCCTGCACCAAATCCCTATCATGTCCCTGCAACCGCAGTTCAACTCCGGTGCACACGTCGGCCTACATCGAGTCAACATCATGCTCGTCTTGCAGCCTTCATCCAGCCCTCCTTCCCCTCCTTCCCCTCCCCCCCCACCTCTCCTGGCACTGCGTGCTCCCTCCTTCCCTCCCTCGGCAGGGCGCTTCCTTCCCGCCTCCCTTCCCTCCCTCCTTCCCTCCCTCGGCACAGGGCGCCTCCCTCCCCCTTGCAGCCTTCTTCCAGCCCTCCTTCCCTCCCTCCTTCCCCTCCCCTCCCGCCTCCCCCGGCACAGCGTGCTCCCTCCTTACCTCCCTTGGCAGGGCGCTTCCTTCCCGCCTCCCTTCCCTCCCTCCTTCCCTCCCTCGGCACAGGGTGCCTCCCTCCTTCCCTCCCTCGGCACAGCGTGCCTCCTTCCACCCCTTCCTACCTCCCTTGGCACAGCGTGCCTCTTTACAACCCCTCCTACCTCCCCCGGCACAGCGTGCCCCCTTCCACCACTGCCTCCCTCCATCGGCACAGCGTACCCCCTTTACTCCCTCCTTCCCCTCCCTGCCTCCCTCCATCGACACAGCGTGCCACCGCCCCTCTGCACTACACGCTCAAGAATCGATTACCCCGTGATGCCGTTCGATGACAAGGATCAACTACCCAGTGATATCGGTCCATTACAAGAATCAATCGAATCTACCAGATCATCGTCGCGGCTTCCTTTGGGCTCTTAATTGACCAGCCGCCCGCTTCTCTACGCTCAAACAACCATCACAGTTCACAACACCAAACGGAAGCTCGTCCAGACCATTAAACTCCACCCTAACCACCTCCAACCTACCATTCTGTCCCAAACCATCATGGGGGAAGACCCTACGACGACTCATCCCGGGTCACCGGCACGACTATAAACCACACCTACCTACCAAGCACCATAGACCTGCTTCGCAAATCCCACCATCAAGCAACAACTTCCCTACAGACTCCAGTCAGGAGCTCCTACCCCTCGTCTCATTCCACGTCACCCGGCTTCCCGAGAGCCTCTAAAGAACTAGTCACGTCATCCTCCTCGCCTCAAACCATCACCTCAAACCCACGTAGGACGAATCGACTCGCTCCACTCGGACCACGTCAACCTCTCCTGCATTCCCCGGGTTCCTAGGGTACTCGGAATTCACTACTTCAATCTCGCATGCAACCTCGCACGCATCAGACAAGGCGCCCTCGGGTCTAAGAAACGCCCACCTTGCCACCGTCAAGTAACTGTTTCTTACGCACTCCTCTCTTGGGGTCCTGAAATGACGGAGTGCGCCGTCTCAGACGTCAGCCAAGACGGACGCCTCTCTCTTCGGGCCGTCTCAGATGTCAGCCAAGACGGACGCCTCTCTCTTCGGACCCCAGGCCAATACTCAGGGTCCAATACCCCCATCGGAGCCCACACGGGCATCTCTCAGGGCCGCCGCCCTTCGATCCCGGGCTACGCCCTTCATCCTCCCCCCTCAGGGCTTCGCCCTTCATCCCCCCTCAGGGCTTCGCCCTTCATCCTACCCGGCCTTCGTCCAACACCTCCCCCATACAGAGCTTGCTCTCATCCTTCACCTCCCCCAGGGGCTTAGTCTTCACTATCATCCTCCCCCCCTCACCCCCTCCCCCCTCCCGTAACGCCAACTCATCCATGTCTCCCTCACCCCTCGAACCTCCCCCCCCCCCCCCTTTCACCCGTCACCCAGCCCCTCGGAACCTCCTACATCCTCACTCCCCCCCTCCTTCCCCTATTCCCAACCTATCATCCTCCTCCCCTCCCCCCTCATCCCACACGGACAGTCCAAGGCCACCCCACGCATATCAATATGCACGCATATCAACATGCATCTCATTTCTACCATTCCTCTTCATGTTCCACTTCTCTTCTAAATAAACGCTAAACCATGTCAAACGATGTTCGATTGAATGTGTGGTCTGTACTAGTGAAATGGAGTTGGTACAACATATGTTCAGGAGGAAGACCACGCCTTCAATGATAAATCGTTGACTAACACTGCTCCTCCTCAATCTACCCTAAGCTCCATCCTCGGCCAACTTCCTGCAACACTCTGTGATCAATCACCATGGTAACCAATCCAGTACCTCCCCTCGACTTATCTACCATGGTAACTGATAACCTTCCACCCAAACCCCTCCCCTTTCTCCACGTATTTATACCTGCACGTCTACCTGCCATTTCGTGCTTGGTTCTTCGTATCCCTCCCTCCCTCCCTTTTCCAGACCTAGAGTCTGGTCAGCCTGACTTTTCTTCCGCCGCCAAGGCGAAGTTTTTTGTCACCACTTCAGAAATTGCTTGCGCCCCGTCGCAATTGCCTACTCAGGATAGGACAACATCGGGTCTCCACAAGAGTGCACCGAGACAACTTGCAGTGTTCCACACCTTAACCAGTTTAATCGCAACCATATCCTCATTTTCAGGTTCCAGATGGGGGTCCTGAAATGACGGAGTGCGCCGTCTCAGACGTCAGCCAAGACGGACGCCTCTCTCTTCGGGCCGTCTCAGATGTCAGCCAAGACGGACGCCTCTCTCTTCGGACCCCAGGCCAATACTCAGGGTCTAATACCCCCATCGGAGCCCACACGGGCATCTCTCAGGGCCGCCGCCCCTCGATCCCGGGCTACGCCCTTCATCCTCCCCCCTCAGGGCTTCGCCCTTCATCCCCCCTCAGGGCTTCGCCCTTCATCCTACCCGGCCTTCGTCCAACACCTCCCCCATACAGAGCTTGCTCTCATCCTTCACCTCCCCCAGGGGCTTAGTCTTCACTATCATCCTCCCCCCCTCACCCCCTCCCCCCTCCCGTAACGCCAACTCATCCATGTCTCCCTCACCCCTCGAACCTCCCCCCCCCCCCCCCTTTCACCCGTCACCCAGCCCCTCGGAACCTCCTACATCCTCACTCCCCCCCTCCTTCCCCTATTCCCAACCTATCATCCTCCTCCCCTCCCCCCTCATCCCACACGGACAGTCCAAGGCCACCCCACGCATATCAATATGCACGCATATCAACATGCATCTCATTTCTACCATTCCTCTTCATGTTCCACTTCTCTTCTAAATAAACGCTAAACCATGTCAAACGATGTTCGATTGAATGTGTGGTCTGTACTAGTGAACTCTCAAATGGCACACCTTAAAAGCCACCAGAGAATTCACACTGGAGAGAAACCCAAATGATTGTTTTTGTTGATTTTGTTTAACATTTTCAAGACATTTTAAATTAGACACATTGTCTATGTGACAGGGAGGAAATTAGCACGTAATCACATTTTGTACATACATGTGTAAGTATGGATGAAATAAAACGTATTACAAGATACATATTGTGTACGTTCTTATTATTATGGCTACAGCCATTGGTCAAATATATGAAAGGAGTCACAGACATCCATATACAAGCTTCCCATTGTATTTTCAAACACCATTTTAACCATGTTAAATTAATAATATCCTGACGAAGACCCGAAGGGGTCGAAACGTTGTATCCTTGTTGTATCCTCTCCATGAAATAAAAATGTGGAGCTCAAGGCCGGTGTGCGAACTACATCTCCTTTCATCAGATTCATTGAAAACACCCATATTCTGGTGACTGTCATAATGTGTGAGGGTGAGTGATTTTTATTACTTTTAATTCATTTTTTTATTTTCTAGTTTTTCTACTTGATGAGGCATTTCTGTCTCTTTTTATTTCCTTTTTTTATTTTATATTTGACATTGTACGTTGACATCACAAGATGTATTCTCTCTCTTTCCTACTCAGATCATGCATCTCAAATGGCCAATGGCACAATTACTAGCATATGTAGATTTTTTTCTTTTAATGGAAAAGCATTGTTTCTCAGGTGAAATCCCCACCCCCCCCCCCCCCCCCCCAGGTGACGGTAAAGTAAAAAAAATGTAATACCTAAAAAAAAAAGATATTAATTAAATATAATAGAAACGACCATCAACTATTTTTATTCTTTTAATTCATTTTTTTATTTTCTAGTTTTTCTACTTGATGAGGCATTTCTGTCTCTTTTTATTTTCCTTTTTTTTAGAACCAGTCAATATAGAACCAGTCAATATATATAATATATATAAGAAAGAGGCAAAGATTGTGAACATAGCTGATCTGCATGCTCACAACGAGCTTGTAAACAAGTAAGACGCGCGAACGCGGGAAGCGAACGCAGCTCGTAAATTGCAAAAACAACAATTAGAATAAATTACGTAATTTATTAAGGTTTTTTTTATGTTACGTTTTTTTTAACTTAAGTTTTTTTTTAAGTTTTTCCTTTTAAAGTTTTTCCTTTTTAAGTTTTTTTTTTAAGTTAATTTTTTTTAAAGTTTTGTGTGTCTTTTAAGATTTTTTTTAAGTTAAGTTTTTTTTTAAGTTAAGTTTTTTTTTAGGTTAGGTGTGTGTGTGTGTGCATGCATGCATGTGTGTTTTTGTGTGTGATACAGCTGCGCCCTCTGGTGGTGGGCGGGTGGTGTTACAGCGTGACAGACACACACACAGACAGACAGACATGATCTGCTGGGTCTCATAGTAAATGCTCACTGCGTTCGCAATCACTTCGTTCGCAATCAGCTGTTATCACAACATGTATCTGCGTAACCAGTTCAAATAGGAATATCTTGGGGGGACGTGGGACGGCTCGCCGGAATCGGGCCGGCACCCTGGGTGCGTTCCTGTGAGTCTGGAACTCCCCCCCCCCCCCCCCCCCGGGAACCCCCACATGGAGTTGCACCACTTACTTCACATGGGTGTGATTTTTTATTAATACATTAATTTGGGTTTTTCATACAATGGAACATGACGCATGTGTGACGGATTAATACCCACTGTCTGTAATACACTTCTTAGAGAACCCCCCCCCCCACCCCCCCCCACACACACACACACACACACACACAAATTGAATAGGCCTACCATGTTGACATCAAGTCACACTTCTTAGAGAACCCCCCCACACACACACAGAGATAGTGGGGTGGAAATAACGAGACAGGCAGTGGTCTGTATAGTAGCCTAGTGCTTTTAATTGACATGGTATGTATTATGTCGCTATGAATCACGCTGGATTATAATTTCTTCACATCCCTATATTCTTCTCTCTTCCTATCTCCCCATATATGGCTTATTAACCAGGCTAATCTCCCCCCTCTCTCTCTCTCACTCCCCCCCCCCCGCCCCTCTCTCTCTCTCTCTGCCACATGCAGCGAGAGGAGACTCACTCTATGGAGCTATTATTGCGCCAAAACGTTTGATCGTTTAACAGAAACAGTTCCATCGAAAAAAATTAAATTGAAGTTGAAAAGTAAAAATGTAACCTGAAAGTCTCTTATTTTTTTTCTTGAACTTGAAAAAAACCTGAAAGTCTCATATTTTTTTTCTTGAACTTGAAAAATACCAAGATTTATTCAAAAGTTTTTTTTTGTATTCAAAAGTTTTTTTCAGTTTAATTTTTAACTTTACTATACATTTAGATTTTTGAGTATATATATATTTTTTCAGTTTCAGATTTTATTTTTTTCATTCAGATCTTTTTTTTTCATTCAGATCTTTTTTTTACAGATTCAAATCATATTTTTTTGGTTTCAGGTGTGTTTTTTTTTTCGCTTCTCACTTTGCTCACTTTCAGGTGCCAAAAAGTTTCAAATTACTTTTGGCACAGATCTTGCATGGGGGTGCGGCCTCAACCCTCCTGCCCCGTGATGTCATCAACCTGCATCCAGGAAATGTAGTTTAGAACAACTATGGTTTAGAAGCATACTGGTACCTACAGTTCAGGAAATACTAATAGTACTACTACTACTACTACTACTAGGCATAATAATAATAATAATAATAATAATAATAATAATAATAATAATAATAATAATTTATAATAATAAACACACACCGTTCCACTGCACGCACACATACGCACACACACAGGGCGCAGCAGTACAGTATGGTACAGTGCGGCACAGTATAGTACAGTGCGGTACAGTATTGTACAGCACAGTACAGTACAGTCTGCTACAGCACAGTACAGTACAGTACAGTACAGTACAGTACAGTATTGTACAGTACAGCACAGCCCAGTACAGTATGGCACGGCACGGCACAGCATGGCGCAGTACAGTGCAGTGCAGTACAGTACAGTACAGTACAGTACAGTACAGTACAGTACAGTACAGTACAGTACAGTACAGTACAGTACAGTACAGTGTTGTTTTTGGCAGCACATTTTGATTTTAGTTTTAGTCATAGTCTCTTGAATATTTTGTTTTGTTTTAGTCACATTTTAGTCACCTGGAATGGTTTAGTGTTAGTCTAGTTTTAGTCGACTAAATATCATTAGATTTTAGTCGACTAAATCTACAGTTGATTTAGTCGAACAAAATGTATTTTGGCGGGCCTTGATGCCGTCGTAATGACAGTTTTTTCCACTTGGTGAAAATAGCCGATCTACAAGCTCACAACGCGTCGCAGCGCGACACGTTGTGGGCTTATAGATCTGCTATTTTCAGCATGCAACATGCTAACATTTTAGTTAGCACTGGGGGGGACACTGGGCACTGGGGAGACACTGGGGGGACACTGGGGGGGCACTGGGGAGGCCCTGGGCAGACATTGGGGAGGTACTGTGGAGGAACTGGGGAGGCACTGTGGGGACACTGGGGAGGCACTGGGGTGACACTGGGCACTGGGGAGACACTGGGGAGGCACTGGGGGGACACTGGGGAGGCACTGGGGGGACACTGGGCACTGGGGAGACACTGGGGAGGCACTGGGGAGGCTCTGTGGAGGCACTGGGGGGCACTGGGGAGGCACTGGGGAGTCACTAGGGAGGCCCTGGGCAGACATTGGGGGGACACTGGGGAGGCAATGGGGGACACTGGGGAGGCAATGGGGGACACTGGGGAGGCACTGGGGGGACACTGGGGAGGCACTGGGGGGACACTGGGGAGGCACTAGGGAGGCCCTGGGCAGACATTGGGGAGGTACTGGGGAGGCACTGGGGGGACACTGGGGGGACCTGGGGACTTCAGTGCAATGTACTTACATATGTGACTAAATTTGACTGAGGAACTGCCATTGGATTTTTTTGAACCGAAGGTCGCAACATATGTAAGTGTATGTAAGTACATTGCAAGGAATGAGTGCATTCGCCATGTACTTGAAGGAAGCCTAATCCAATCACTCTTAGATTTTATCCAGTTTATCCCTGAGTTTACCCTATTGTTGTAGGATTTTTGGTTTATTTAGCCTTATTGGGGTTAATTCACCCCATGGCTCCATTTCAACTGTACTCAATTATATGTCTTGCTGGAAATAGGGCTTAGACCAGTGGGTCCTAGAGTGGGGTCTGGGGACCCCCAGGGGTCCTTGAGGGAGTTCCAGGGGGTCCCCAGCTAGTTTGGAACCAAATGGACCCTTATGGGTCTGTAATTATGAGAGTGTACAAATGGATCCATTTGGTATCATACTGTACTGTACTGCAGGGGTTCTCAACCCGTGGGTCGCGACCCCTCGGGGGGTCACCAAATTATTTTGGGGGGTCCCCAAATGATTTAAAAAAAATTCTAGTTCTACTACAATATGTTCCAACTGAATGGCTGGAAAGTGGAAATGAAGAGTTTACATATAGTACACATAGTAAATGCATACACCTTCCCTAATGATTATATCTGGTTTCAGTATTTATTTATTATTAAGGTTATTGTAGCAGTCAATTTATATTGGGGGTCGGGAGGGGGCGGGGCGGGGGTCCCGAGACATTGCCAAAGCATTTCCGGGGGTCCCCGGCCAAAAACGTTGAGAACCGCTGCTGTACTGTATTGTGCCATACTGTACTGTACTGTACTGTACTGTACCATACCGTACCACACTACTGTACTGTAATGTACCATACTGTACTGTACTGTACTGTACTGTACTGTACTGTACTGTATGCTACTGTACTGTACCGTGCTGTACTGCACAACATATTGTACCGTACTGTACTGTACCGTGCTGTACTGTGCTGTAGCAGACTGTACTGTACTGTGCTGTACTGTGCAATGCTGTACCGTACTGTACTATACTGTGCCGCACTGTACCATACTGTGCTGAACTGTACTGTACTGTATTGCTGCGCCGTGTGTGCGTGCGTGCGTGTGTGCGTGCGTGCGGCCTAAAATGTGATATAATTTGCATCACCGTGAAATGTTAATAACATGGTATTTTATGCAAATGCAAATTCTGACAGTTGTATGGATGCAACAAACGGGCGCAGGGCTCTCAATTAGTGTGGCAAGATTATTATTATTATTATTATTATTATTATTATTATTATTATTATGCCTAGTAGTAGTAGTAGTAGTACTATTAGTATTGCCTGAACAGTAGGTACCAGTATGCTTCTAAACCATAGAGTTGTTCTAAACTACATTTCCTGGATGCAGGTTGATGACATCACGGGGCAGGAGGGTTGAGGGCCCTCCCCCATGCAAGATCTGTGCCAAAATTAATTTGAAACTTTTTGGCACCTGAAAGTGAGCAAAGTGAGAAGCGGAAAAAAAACACACCTGAAACCAAAAAAATATGATTTGAATCTGTAAAAAAAAGATCTGAATGAAAAAAAAAAGATCTGAATGAAAAAAATAAAATCTGAAACTGAAAAAATATATATATACTCAAAAATCTAAATTTATATTAAAGTTAAAAATTAAACTGAAAAAAACTTTTGAATACAAAAAAAAACTTTTGAATAAATCTTGGTATTTTTCAAGTTCAAGAAAAAAAAGAAGAGACTTTCAGGTTACATTTTTACTTTTCAACTTCAATTTTTTTTTTCTTCGATGGAACTATTTCTGTTAAACGATTTGGCGCAATAATAGCTCCATATCACTCACCCCCCCCACACACACACACGCGCCTCTCCCTCACTCTCCCCCCTCTCTCACTCCCCTCTCTCTCTCTCTTCCTCCCCCCTCTCTCTCACACACACACACACACACACACACACACACACACACACACACACACACACACACACACACACACACACGCGCCTCTCCCTCACTCCCCCCCCCTCTCCCTCCCCTCGCTCTCTCTCTCTCTTCCTCCCCCCTCTCTCTCACACACACACACACACACACCCTAGCCCCCCTCTCTCTCACTCCCCCCTCTCTCTCTCTCTCTTCCTCCCCCCTCTCACACACACACACACACACACACACGTGCGCCGCGCCCACGCACGCACGCACACACACGCACTTGCTTTGCCTCCGCACGCACGCAGTCACTTGCGTTGCCGTTGCGCGCTTGCGCGCTCGGTCTCCCGTGTCGGACTATTGCCTCGTCTAAACATTGCCTCGTCTAAACTGTGGTTTTCGGACTATTGCGGGAACTTCTGTCTGGCTAATATCATGTCGGACTGTTGGAGTAAAAAGACGGTATTTCGGACAATGGGACCATTGCCCCGTCGGCTATTTGGGTGTCGGAAAAAAAGGCCGCCTCCCTGTGATCTTTATTCTCTTTTATATAACTGCTCTTATTCTGAAATGCCAAGCGCTTAACAGGAAGTGCCTATTAACATTGTGTATATATTGGCTGAATAAACGTCTGGCTTCAGTTGTGTTGACACTGAAGGAGTGGATGTGAGCTGCTGCCTACTCGTCTCATTATTTCCTCCGTATATCAGACTAGCTCCTAGGCTGTCTACATTCCTCCTACACTGCAATGGTATTTATGTAGTTCTGTTGAAACTCAGAGTCAAAGAGGTGTAAAATGGTCTCAGTTCATCCATAATGTGATCATTAACAGGTGATCTGTCCAATGCCAGACAACCAGTGACCATTAACACGTTTAATCTCTGCATTTGAATGTATTGTCTACAGTGAATTAATCATCAGCCATCATCATTTAGCCTGTTTACATTTTAACCTGGGGT
Source organism: Electrona antarctica (assembly GCF_951216825.1). Lineage (NCBI taxonomy): Eukaryota > Metazoa > Chordata > Actinopteri > Myctophiformes > Myctophidae > Electrona > Electrona antarctica. The sequence continues at coordinate 1,170,921 of NW_027638147.1, read as the reverse complement.
AAGAATGTGGGTTTTGTTCATTATTTAGCATTTGAAAAAAACATTGAATAAAAGTGCAGTCATCACAACCCTATTGAAACTAATTCCACACACCTGAGTGCTCCTCATTCCCTCAGAGCAACACAACCTGAACAATGACTTAAAGACTTAAAGTTGTCCCAGTGTCCCAGTCCCAGTTTCCCAGGTTTACAATACAGTTGTTGCTGTTATAGTGTCTCTGTTGTTAATAACAATGTAATGATGGATATAGGATATGATTATTATAAGGATAATGACTTATCCTGATTTATCCTGACTTATCCTGGCCATGAATTAATAATGCCTTATTACACTATGGACACATGTTTCTGCACACAGGCCTACACATTACACAATGGGATTGCACTGTACATATAGATAAGCGATTAAATGAGAACAATAGAGCACAATTGGCTATGAGACTTTGAGGATTTGACAATATACTAATTTGTTGTTAGGCCTTGACCAGTCCTGTACAGAAACCCTATACCACTGTCTTCTAAAGTCCACTCCGCCATCTCCCGCCTACAGAGGGTCCTGTATTTAAATCCCTAAACGGCCTAGCCCCTTCCTATATTTCTGAACTAATAACTGCTCCCCCTACCACCAGGACACTCAGATCCTCCACTCTCAAACTCATTGCAGTCCCCCCTTCAAATCTGAAAAGAAAAGGTGATCGGTCTGTAGCTGGACCTTTATACACTTTGGAATAATCTTCCACACAGATTTTGGACCATTTTAGTCTGGCTTTTAATACAGTGTGATGTTTATTGTTGTTCATTGTTTGTGTTGTTATGTTGTTTGTTTGTTCTACTATTGCACTGTGATAGACTACGGTCTACCTGTTCTCTGGAAAGCACTTTGGGTCAACTGCTGTTGTTTTTAAATGTGCTATATAAATAAAATTGACTTGACTTGACTAAAGTCGGGGTGTGCGTACAGGGTGTGCGGTATTTTACTTGTAAAAGACAAGATGTGAAGGCTTGTGTACTAATTATGAAGACTGTTTGCAATCATTTTAGGCGGTGGGTGGCAGTTTGTGTTTTGGAAGACAAATAGTATTTTGGAAAACCAAAAATAGCTGTTCTGACTGAATGGTGCAGTTGGTTTTCGCGAAACGCGGTAATCTGGTAGAGGGCCATGCCAAACGGTGAATATGCGAAGCCCAAGACGATTGGCCAAATGGTGGCGCTATAGCGCTCAATTGAAAATGCTAACTTTGAACGTCCATAGCTCATGAACCGTTTGACCGTTGGCAATGACACTTTGATACCCATATGCGTCTCCTCATGCTGAACAACTTTCGTGTTCTGACTTTTGACCTCTGACCTTTAGATCACCCGCCATTTTGAATTATATGATCAGTACTTCTTCTCCTTCTCCTTCCGCCAAAATAGCTGTTCTGACTGAACCGTGCAGTCGGTTTTCGCAAAACTTGTCAACATGATAGAGGACCATGCCAAACGGTGACTATGCGAAGCCCATCATGATTGGCCAAATGGTGGCGCTATAGCACTCAATTGATGCAAAACTTACAAACTTGCAAACTTTGAACGTGCATATCTCATGAACCGTTTGACCGTTGGCAATGACACTTTGATACACATATGTGTCTCCTCGTGCCGAACAACTGTCGTGTTCTGACTTTTGACCTCTGACCTTTAGATCACCCGCCATTTTGAATTATATGAAAAACAGTTCAAATGTAACTCCTCCCAGAATCTTTGCTCAAAATGCACGAAAACTTCTACACGTGAACTTTGGACCTATACGGACAAATAATCGTAGCACATTTTTGTTAAGTGAAAAAATGAAGTTTTTATGAGCCAATGAAAATTGCGCGCGCACGCACACACACACACACACACACACACACACACACACACACACACACACACACACACACACACACACACACACACACACACACACACACACACACACACAGGCCCTCATTTATCAATCGAGTGGAAATTCTGCCCCAAATTCGAGTGTAGGATTCGTAGTACACCCACGTCGGGTCGGCATTTACAAAGTGATCGCAGACAGCTGTTTCTTCCTTAATTTCGTTCGGACGTTTATAAATGTGACGGCTGAAATCTATCTGGCACGCCCTATGAAATCAAGCCTCGCCTTCGTTTTTGCGACATGAACAACTGCCATACGACCTGGAAACCATGGTTACAGGAAGAAAAAAAAGGTTCCCTCGCTGCCTCCTCTCTCACACAGACGCACGCACACGCAAGGCAACTTGCAACTTGTTGTATCTTAAATAAATAAACCTGCATGAATTAAATAAAGCTGTATAAAGGCCTACCCTGTCTGTTTCTCCTCTCGCTTCGCTTCCCTTGCTGCCTGCCTCACCCCCCCCCCCCCCGCACGCACGCACGCACATATCGCAATTTGCAAGCAACTGTCACTGTGTGTTGTTAGTTGTATATTAAATTATTAAAGTCTTTTTAATTTAATATACAACAAGATATATTAGTGAACGAAAACCTGAACCTGTGAACCATGAATTAAATAACAAATAGGCACACACACGCTGCTGTTTTGCATAGGTGCTCCTCCTGTCCTGTCTGTCTGTCTCTCTATCACTGTGGTCCGTCCGTGACACCGTGACCAACTGACCATGCACCGCACGTTCGAGAGTCTTTAGATTGCCTCGCAGTCGCTAGTCGCTGCAGTGGGGGGGCTGTCAACTGTCAATATATGAATGTGCAGCCAAAACCGTATAGCCTCATGTGGCTGGCACTGGTGGTGGTGGTGGGCTGGCTGGGTAGTCTACCTATCTCCGATGCGGTTCCCACTTGCGCTGGCACGGTACATTTGGCATTCGAGCGACGCGTCGGGTTTATTAAACGAGGAGGAGATTGCACATACCAAACTCCAGAAAGACATCGGCCTGCTGTAGATTAGGCTACAGTAACAGTAGGCTACCCACGCTGGGACTCTCCGCAGCTGCACCACTGCACTATAGTACTCTCCAACGTCCCGTCATGGAAATATTTCAGCACAAATATTTCAGCCCAAATCCTCGCATGTATGAGCTCATGCAAAACACTGTTTAAATGGCTTAGCATACGTTGCAACATTGTTTTTAATTGCGCGATTTTAATTGCTTGCTTGTAAAGTTGGAAATCTCCTACTAATTTCATATGACACAAAGACACATCGTTGATGTATTCTTTTACTTTTTTTTTTTTTTTTACATTTAGCCCATACCTATACCGTTTTATATAAACAGCCTACATATGTTTAGATGCCTGTGACAGCCTCTCAGCTGGTCAAACAATGCTGCTCCGCTGTTCTACGACAGAAAAACAGGTGAGGACAAAGCGTACGACAGCTCCCGACCAGACGTGGTTCTTGTCTTGGCTCAAGTTCAAAATCAAACGTTGGCGCAAATGGTAAATGCCGAAAATTGCGGTAATTTCGGCGTACGCCCATATTTTGGCGTACGCACGGTTGATAAATGAGGGCCACACACACTAAAGTTTGAGTACTTATGCTGAACTAACACTGAATGATTTTGATGTTAACAATGGAGTAACAGATTGTCTCTGTCTAGCTCAGTCAGTAGAGATCTCACCCTTGGACCACAAGATTGTTGGTTCAAATCCAGGTACCAACAACTCAGCCTGTGAGTCTCATTTGTGCATATTGTTGAACGCCCTGTGGGCCATATCAGTGAGATCAATAACTTTAAAGACTGGTGTGATAATAGCCACCTTATGTTAAACTCCACAAAAACTAAAGAGATGATCTTCGATCCAAATCCGTGGTTATGAACGATTGTCTGCCGAACACACACACGCATGCAGCCACGCAGGCAGGCAGGCAGGCAGGCAGGCAGGCAGGCAGGCACACACACGTACACACACGTACACACACACACACACACACACACACACACACACACACACACACACACACACACACACACACACACACACACACACACACTTTAACTGTGCGTGAAAACACACTGTAGTAATGGATAAAGACATGCCTAAAATGAGGACACACCTTCTTGTTACCAAATCACTGAATGGTTTTACTGTTTACAATATAGTCACTGTCAATATTGTCTCTGTGTAGGTCAGTCAGTAGAGCTCCCGCCTTCGGTCCACAAGGTTGTGAGTTCAAATCCCGGTACCGACAACTCAGCTCGTCAGTCTCATTTGTGCATGTTGTCCTTATTGCGCATTGTTCTTCTTCTATCTTGGTCCCGCTTTATCGCTGCTTGCAGCTATATTTATAATTAATATCCACTTATTCAATATTGTTAGACTATACATATATTATCCAGATAGCCAGATACTCTATATTGGATATAGATAGATTCATATATTAAATATGAAGCTTACAAAGCAATCTCACAGTTAGCAGTTTATTTCTAGAATGTTGCATAGAGCATGACCTGGGGGAGGAGTCAGAGAGGGGTGGAGCACATGCAGCAGTTTGTTAGGTTGAGATTGGTGGCTGATGACTGTTTTGTTCCACTCTTTGGCCAATCAACACCAAGCAGTTAGTGGTTCCACCTCAGGCTCTCCAGTATAAGAAGAGTTTGTAGTTGTTCTCCACAACTCCTCCAGGATATCTATACTTTCTGATCACATCTGACTGTGGACTCCAGACTTCAGCTGAAGATGAACTCTCTCAACACACCCAAGGATCATCAAGACCTCTGTAAGTTACTTACTGTGTCTGTATGGATATACAGCATGCCATAAGGATGTTCTTTTTATCTAGTAATTTGTTTGTTTTGATTTATTTTAGCATTGACTACCGTTGTCATGTATTTTTTAAAATATAAAATGATTGTAGAATCGAATTATAAATGGATGCTAAATTGATAATAGGGTACATTAACTTAACACTATAGGTCTTGCTATTTGTGACGATTTGATCGAAGGACTGCCATTAGATTGTTTTGAATTTTCGTTTTTTCATGTCATATGACAGCAGGGAATCATAGCTTCAAATTGACATATTGGTTGTTCAGTTTGACCCACCAGTTTTGGAGATATGGCTTATAGAGAAATGTCTTGCAGGAGTAGTGGAAAAAAGACCAAGCAGAGAAAATGGACTTCTAAGCTTTAGTTCAGTAATCTGTGACTTTAGGGGGCGCTGTTTTCCCTTCATTCCTCCATTAGTCAACCAGCAGTGTTGCCATGTCTGCTTATTATAATTAGTTGGCCTTGTTTCTAAAGAAAAATAATGCATAGGCCTTTCTAAAGAAAAATAATGCATAGGCCTACTGTACCAATTTTATAATAATTTATAACCTGTTAATACAAATGTATTTGACAAAAATAAAGTGTAGTTGATCATTTGGGCTTGTTTTTAAAGTGTAGTTGATTATGGAGAGTTGGTAACCAAGTGGACCCTTATTAGATCTTTAACTATCAAGTGTAAAAAGAAACCTTAAAAGGTCAATTTTGTTTCATTTTACACTCTCAAGATATACATAATTGTTAAACATCTGCATTACTTAATTTACAATAAGTCTACACAATTAGAGAATGTTGTTATCTCTCCTTTTTTAAATGGGCTACTGCATTTATTTGGCATTTTGTAGTATGAAAAAGGGAAAATAACAGTGGCAGATAAATTAGGCCTATGTAAATGTTCCAGATGAGTACAAATAAAAGAGCTATATGAATGCAAAAAAAACAATAACCAACAGACAACAGGACAGTTTGCTCTCAAACTCTCCCAGCACAAATTGTGCCCTCTTGGCTCTTCTCTTAATTCCTGTTTCATTAGCCTGTTATTATTATTATTTGTCTGCAGACCCCCATCTGAAAATCATTTATGCCAGACACAAGATTTGTTGTTTGTATGCATATCGATCGGCTATTTGTTGTCGGTACCGGGATTTGAACTTATTTTGGGCTTGTTTTCATATACCGGGTTGCTTATTTCTCTCGCAGAAACTGGCAACCCCGCAACGATAGTCGTTAGCTACATTTAGCTAATATATTGATATCAATCCTGTAGCTAAAACAAGTACATTATCGCGCTATATTACATATCGATGCGATCTGCGTTATTATGACCTTAATTTTCATGGCAGGTACATTCCAAAGCAACTAATAATAACCACGTTATGGTGACATAATGTTACAATGTTTACATTACATTCATTCGAGTCTTCTTCTGCTATTGGAAATAGGAAGCCATTTCCGCATTTTCCATTGTTGTGGTCACCAGTGCCCCCAGCTGGAACATTAGCATGAATTAGCTTTTGGCGGACCAAAATAAACACACTTTTTACGTTGTTAATACTTCTTTCTCTGCTAGCCAGTTAGTAAAAGACTAGTATTATCTTCCAAAACTATTGTGTACAAAAAGGCGGATTGTAGCGGAATTTGAATACTTTAGCAGGGAAGCCGTATGTCTAGTTAGCATTGGTTAACCCAATGGTTATAACATTAGACATAGTGACATGTTTAAGCATTTATTTCATATTTATATGTCTATCAGCTCTGACATTTATTTCAGACCTGCTCTAACATGACATGAATAATAATATAGCTTCAGATTATTTTAGACAGAAAAATAAAAAAGGACAAAGAAAATAGTTTTTCAGCTGTCCTCAACAGTTGCCACCCCCGCGATGGCAGTCCGTACATCGCGTGTGGTCACATTTTAAGTCCAGGAATGCCTCTAAACAACATTTCCTTTGTCTTTGTTTCCAATTCAGTGTTGCATCATCAGTCTGGCTTCCCTGTTCTACCAGAGGTGAATGAACAAAGAAGCTTGGCTAAGCAAAAATGCCACTGCTGTGATCAGTGTGGTAAACGCTTCCCTACAATGTCTAGCCTTAAAACACACCAGACCATTCACACTGGAGAGAAACCCTTTGGATGTGATCAGTGTGGTAAACGCTTCTCTCAGTTGTCTGATCTTAAAAGACACCAGATAATTCACACTGGAGAGAAACCATATGGATGTGATCAGTGTGGGCAACACTTCTCTCAGTTGTCTAACCTTAAAAAACACCAGAGAATTCACACTGGAGAGAAACCCTATGGATGTGATCAATGTGGACAACACTTCTCTCGAATGGACAGCCTTAAAACACACCAGAGAATTCATACTGGAGAGAAACCCTATGGATGTGATCAGTGTGGACAACATTTCTCTCTAATGTCCAGCCTTAAAAGCCACCAGATAATTCACACTGGAGAGAAAGCCTATGGATGTGATCAGTGTGGTAAACGCTTCTCTCGAATGGACAGCCTTAAAACACACCAGAGAATTCACACTGGAGAGAAACCATATGGATGTGATCAGTGTGGGCAACACTTCTCTCAGTTGTCTGACCTTAAAAAACACCAGAGAATTCACACTGGAGAGAAACCCTATGGATGTGATCAATGTGGACAACACTTCTCTCATATGTCAAGCCTTAAAACACACCAGAGAATTCACACTGGAGAGAAACCCTATGGATGTGATGAGTGTGGACAACACTTCTCTATAATGGGAAATCTTAAAACACACCAGAGAATTCACACTGGAGAGAAACCCTATGGATGTGATCAGTGTGATAAACGCTTCTCTCGAATGGACAGTCTTAAAACACACCAGAGAATTCACACTGGAGAGAAACCATATGGATGTGATGATTGTGGACAACACTTCTCTCAAATGGCAAACCTTAAAAGCCACCAGAGAATTCACACTGGAGAGAAACCCAAATGATTTTTTGTTGATTTTCTTATTGGACATTTTCAAGACATTTTAAATTAGACACATTGTCTGTGACAGGGAAGAAATTAGCACGTAATCACATTTTGTACATACATGTGTAAGTATGGATGAAATAAAACGTGTTACAAAATACATATTGTGTACCTTCTTATATATTATGGCTACAGCCATTGGTCAAATATATGAAAGGAGTCACAGACGTCCATATACAAGCTTCCCATTGTATTTTCAAACACCATTTTAACCATGTTAGATTAATTGAACATATCCTGACGAAGACCCGAAGGGGTCGAAACGTTGTATCCTCTTCTCCATGAAATAAAAATGTTGAGCTCAAGGCCAGTGTGCGAACTACATCTCCTTTCATCAGATTCATTGAAAACACTGACATTGAGTTATTTTTATTACTTTTAATTCATTTTTTTATTTTCTAGTTTTTCTACTTTATGAGGCATTTCTGTCTCTTTTTATTTCCTTTTTTATTTTATATTTGACATTGCACGTTGACATCACAAGATGTATTCTCTCTCTTTCCTACTCAGATCATGCATCTCAAATGGCCAATTCTCTGGTTACCATTTCAGATTTGGCCCATGGGCCTTCTTCTCTTCATAGTACTGGTCAATTTTATTATTAACACATTTCACATTATGAAATAGTAATAATTATGTTAGTGAAATGGGTATGGAGACGTGGGAAGACCTCTGTTACTGAACAAACAATATAGCAATGATTAGTAGAGCTATTTTAACAAAACATATCCCTTACAAGTTACAGCACCTTTAACATTTCACAAAGGATGATAATAAGTTCTGTGTCATAGACCTATTTCTGTAGTTCTGTTGAAACTCAAAGAGGTGTAACATGGTCTCAGTTCATCCATAATGTGATCATTAACAGGTGATCTGTCCAATGCCAGACAACCAGTGACCATTAACACGTTTAATCTCTGCATTTTAATGCATTGCCTATAGTGAATGAAGCATCAGACATCATAATTTAGCCTGTTTACATTTTAACCTGGGGAAAGAATCTGGGGTTTGTTCATTATTTAGCATTTGAAAAAACATTGAATAAAAGTGCAGTCGAACCCTATTAAACGCATGCTCCTCATTCCCTCAGAGCAACACAACCTGAACAATGACTTAAAGTTACAGAAATACAGTTGTTGCTGTTATTGTGTCTCTGTTGTTAATAGCAATGTAATGATGGATATAGGATATGATTATTATACGGATAATGACGTATCCTGATTTATCCTGACTTATCCTGGTCATGAATTAATAATGCCTTACACTATGGACACATGGCCTACACATTACACAATGGAATTTCACTGTAAATATAGATAAGCGATTAAATGAGAACAATAGAACACAATTTGCTATGAGACTTTGAGGATTTGACAATATACTAATTTGTTGTTAGGCCTTGACCAGTCCTGTACAGAAGACCCACCACTGTCTTCTAAAGTCGAAACAAATGAACTTGCATTGCAACTTAGGGTGTGCGGTAGTATAATTTCCAGTCTTTTTTCTGTCTGGTACAGCCCTTAAGTTTTTTGGTGAGGTCAAGTACGTCAAGCCATTATTTAACAAATGACCTATCTGATGATAGGGACATCTACAGGCAACGTAGAATGTGATATGCACAAGCAAACATGATTGTACGTAAGTTTAGTATTGTCATGGTCTGGCCCTCTGCCTGTTTATTCCAATCTTTCTGTATCTCTCCCTCTGCCCAGTTGTGTCTGTCTTTCCACTTCAGCCACTCCCACTTCCCATTGCAGTCCTAGTTACACACCTGGTTCCACTCTCATCAGCCCAGCCAATTACAAACCTGTGAACTCTGCTACAATCAACCCACCACCTATAAATACTGGACACCTTGCACAAACTAACTGTCAGAACATAAATCTTTGTCCGGTGCTTCACGTCGTTTGTCATTTTGACAACAACTATGAAGACATAGAAGACAACAACAAACTACAACAACAAACCCTAGCCCAAACATTTAGACTCTCGTAGATGTTTTTTTCGATTCTGACGAATCTCTCTACGAGAGTTTAAAAGACTAGTCCCTTAAAAAAAGTTTTGTGTTTACGTTTGTGCCTCAAAATCACTCTTACCTTGTACAAATGCAAAATCTAAAATCCGGCGGGTGTTCGGAAAACAATTACACCCGTAGGGACCGTAGTTTTCAATAAAAAAAATATTTTAATCCACTCCGTCCATACTCCTCCATTGTAAATGCGCAACAGAACATTGGCCGCGCCCCTAGTGGCCAGGGTTCTGTTGCGCATTTACAATGGAGAGAAAACCAAGATGGCCGCCAGATTCCGAGACGAGTATGGACGGAGTGGATTAAAATATTTTTTTATTGAAAACTACGGTCCCTACGGGTGTAATTGTTTTCCGAACACCCGCCGGACATGTGGGGCAAAACTATTTCGATTTTAGATTTTGCATTTGTACACGGTAAGAGTGATTTTGAGGCACAAACGTAAACACGAGACTTTTTTTTAAGGGACTAGTCTTTTAGACTCTCGTAGAGAGATTCGTCAGAATTTAAAAAAAACTCTACGAGAGTCTAAATGTTTGGGCTACTGTTTATTATTATTATTGTCATGGCTGGAGTTGTCGGTGAAAAGAGACATTGCTTGGAGCTTCCCATTGTATGAATCAACTAGGGAACTTGGTTATATTTGTACATCATTTGCTGCACATGATCAGTGACATATGTACAGTATGTAGCAGGTGTGGCGCCCTGTATGGGTGTATAAGTGAAATCACTTTAGGCTCTGTGTTAAGCATGGGACTATTGTGTGTTTGTTTGTTAAGCGGTTAAAGCTCTATATTCTGATATACTCATTGTAATAGTGTTTGTTCAGTCACAGGGCTCTCCATGTCTGTGTAATAAACAATGTGAGAAGATTAATAAACAATATCATATAAGATTCAGTGTCCATCCATGATATGGCGTCCTTATACCACTGCTATCAACTCCATCAAGCTCATCCTGGGTCTCCCCTAACCTGACTCCGCCAGATGGGGCAGCAGAGAGTACACTGGGTACTCTCTGCTGCCCCATCTGGCGGAGTCAGGTTAGGTCTCCCCATCAACAGCTACGTTCTGTGGCTGATACTGAGTGGAGCTGGTGGAACGATCGCCTCCGAGTTCTTCTATCTCAACCTGATCGTATCTGTGACCATCTCTTCCCTGGCCTCTGTCTTTTACTTTGCATGGCTCTTCACATGCACATTCATTTTGTTCAGGGTTTTTTCGCATTACTTCTAGTGTTTTTTTCTGGTTCCCTGTTCCATCATTCCAGTGTTGTATCTGTGTGGAGCGTTACATAGCGGTGGTTCACCCCGTGGTGTTTCTCAGGTACAAAGCTAAGCCAACGCAGGGAAGCTGCAGTACCCTCACTAAAAACGCTGGGACAACGCTCCACACGTCCCAAACTCTTCTCCCTTCTGGCTCCAAAACTATGGAATGCACCTTTTCAGACTCCATCATGGCCCGTAGCACTTACCCTACCCCCTTAGATAGCACTTTTGTAGACTTGGATAGCATCTGATACATACTTATAGCATGTTATGTAGACAGCACTAGAATTGCATTGTATGTAGTCTTAGCACTTCATAGTAGCCTACATATGTATACCATAGAATAGTATACATTGACACGATCGTAGACAGGAACACCCACAAATGTCATATCTGGTTTTAGCCCGGGGTAAACAAAATGGTCTTCCCCATAGAGTTATAATAGCGTATGATCCTTTGGATCACGTTCAGAGCGATGTGTTGGATGATAAAAATATTGACAGCCAAGAAAAATCCATCAACACTCGCCCTCGGAAAGTTGACTACGTATACGAGACGATTTAGCCATGGTTCACATGGTGCTCGTCTGTCATGGCGGCCATGGATGTTACAATCCTCGTCGGGTGGGTAATAGTACCCGTGTCTTCCGCATTGTTCAATAAAAAGCGTTTTAATCCGATCGGTGACCATTTTATCAGAGTTATTATAATGCACCAACCGATAGGGGCGCATGGCCATAAACTGATTAAACAGCTTTGTATTGAACAATACGGAAGATACCGGTACTTATTCCCGCCCTAGCAGAATTGTAACATCTATGGTCCTGGGGTGAGCAGGACCATAGATGGAGAATGTGCGTAAAACACTTCAGTCCAGGCCAGGGCTACCATGAGCTCACAGCGCGCTGTGACGCATTGTTTGTATCTATGTATGTTTATGCTGGGGTCCTGGGGTTCAAGTGGTTTATAGTCAGAGTATCCTTAACTAATTATACTTTATTGCAGCTTCAAGTTGCACAAGCATAACCACCACTGAAATCGGACATCGATCTCCCTCTCCCTCCATGTTACAAAACATTGTGTTACCGCGGCGCACTATAGATATGATCAATTAAACTTAACGTAATATCAAAAACCAACAGCCATTAAGTCATCAATAATGTTTATAGAACACATTGTAGTGAATTCTAAGTAGTTTAGAGACAGTTGGAACTTGGCACGGAGCCATCGTTGTGCAGTCGAAACGAATGGTGTCGGTAGTCTACTTGGAATTCACTAAAACATGTTCTATAAACATCATTGATGAATTAATGGCTTTTTAAAATGTATATATTATGATAAGTTTCAGTGATCATATCTATAGAAAAGTGTCTCTTACCATATAGCGAATATATCAGTCCATTGTGTTGTGCTGGATCATGCCCATGCAGTCAAGAAAAACATTCCAATCGGCCTCTAGCTTGTTTCATTTTCTAAAGTAGCGTTCCTTGTCGAGTGGCAACAAGGATCTGTGCCTGTGATCTGGCAAGCCATGACGCCTACTTTTAAATTAGTAGTATTTAAAGCATCTGCGTTTGAAAACGCAACACTTCACTGTTTATTCCGGTTGGGAGAACTCTGAACTTTCCCCCGGCTCCACCCCCCAGCTATATTGACGCCCCTGATGACAAAAGTCGGTGTCGGTGTATATATGTATAGTTTATATGTTTAGTTTCATTATATAGATATTCCACTGTTACGTTCTTAGCTTATGCATGTTTCATGATAACTACTTTTTATGTATGTGATGTATTGACCCCATTTTTTAAGTTGATTTGTTTAACATAATGTGTCACTATAGACTATAGATCAAGCTTGTACATTTTAATTATATACTAAGAAGAACAAAACAGAAAAAACAACCTTTCATAATAGCATTTTGAATATCCATCGTAACTAAATACATAGGCAGTTTGTTTTAGTGTTGAGTAACACAACAATTAATGATATTCTATATTTTTTGTAAAGCACAGACAAACGATTGATTCAACATTTTATTCAGTTTGTAGAATGGTTACAGTTCAACAAAAGTACAGGTCAATACAAAAAACCTGATACGAGGAAAAATAAACAACAAATGGTTTACACCAGGGTCCTCCATTTTTCAATTAATCCGAACATTTAAAGACATACAACTAAAATCGTCTAAATGTAAACTACAGCAAATCTGGGGAATCTGTAACATGGCAGAAGACAGTAGCCTACATTTGGTCTAACTGGATACACCTATACCTAGTCATTTATCTGGAAACTATTGGCTCAGTGAATGAGGAGTAGTACTAAAAATAACAGTCTGTTCAAATTGTATGTTAAGTTTACTTGCAATTCATCTATACATGGAAACATTTGTTTCATCGCCATCCTATTAATCTAGAATTAGCATGCTCATATACATGTAATGCGTTAAAACAGTTTGGCCTTAAACAATTGTTAAAAAATACCGGGTCAACATGTTACACTTGGTTGTAATGTGGATTCATATGTGTGCGGTCAGGACATTTTCAGTGGCTCAAATTAGTAAAATTCAACACAAGAGTCAACAGTTTAAATCCCGTGTGTACAACCTTGTGAAAGTCTAAATTATTTGAATTACTAAAAAGCTTTTCCACACACATCACAATTATTTGGGTTTCTCTCCAGTGTGAACTCTCTGGTGGGTTTTAAGGCTGGACATTTGAGAGAAGTGTTGCCCACACTGATCACATCCATAGGGTTTCTTTCCAGTGTGAATTCTGTGGTGGCCTTTAAGGCTGTCCATTCGAGAGAAGCGTTGGCCACACTGATCACATCCATAGGGTTTCTCTCCAGTATGCATTTTCTGGTGTCTTTTAAGTGTGACAAATTGAGAGAAGTGTTTCCCACACTGATCACATCCATAGGGTTTCTCTCCAGTGTGAATTTTCTGGTGTCTTTTAAGTGTGACAAATTGAGAGAAGTGTTTCCCACACTGATCACATCCATAGGGTTTCTCTCCAGTGTGAATTCTCTTGTGAGTTTTAAGGCTGTCCATTCGAGAGAAGCGTTGTCCACACTGATCACATCCATAGGGTTTCTCTCTGGTGTGAATTCTCTGGTGGTCTTTAAGGTGTGCCATTCTAGAGAAGTGTTGTCCACACTGATCACACCCATAGGGTTTCTCACCTGTATGAATTCTCTGGTGTGTTTTAAGGTGTCCCATTGTAGAGAAGTGTTGTCCACACTGATCACATCCATAGGGTTTCTCTCCAGTGTGGATTATTTGGTGTGTTTTAAGGGTGTTCATTTGAGAGAAGTGTTGTCCACACTGATCACATCCATAGGGTTTCTCACCAGTATGAATTCTCTGGTGTGTTTTAAGGTGTCCCATTGTAGAGAAGTGTTGTCCACACTGATCACATCCATAGGGTTTCTCTCCAGTGTGAATTCTCTGGTGTATTTTAAGTCTAGACATTGTAGGGAAGCGTTTACCACACTGATCACAACAGTGGCATTTTTGCTTAGCCAAGCTTCTTCGTTCTTTCACCTCTGGTAGAACAGGGAAGCCAGACTGATGATGCAACACTGAATTGGAAACACAGACAAAGGGAATGTTGTTTAGAGGTAGTTACTTAAGTAGCAAATACGAATTAATTAACACAATAGATGATACCTTCTTTTTAGACAATTCTAATAATAAAACAAATAAACATGACTAGATAAAAAAGCACCTTATTTTATATCCATATAGACACAGTGAGTAACTTACAGAGGTCTTGATCATTGGGTCCTCCCTGTTGAGCAGAATGGTCCGTGGTGCGGTCGAGAGAGTTCATCTTCAGCTGAAGTCTGGAAACAGGAGGAATTGTGGAAAACTAAGAACTACAAACTCTTATACTAGAGAGCCTGAGGTGGAACCACTAACTGCTTGGTGTTGATTGGCCAAAGAGGAGAACAATAGAATCATGTCTCCACCAATCACTGCTGCATGTGCGCCACCCCTCTCTAGCTCCTCCCCCAGGTCATGCTCTATGCAACATTCTAGAAATAAACTGCTAAATGTGAGATTGCTTTGTAAGCTTCATGTTTAATTAATAAACACTAAGTACTGCTGGTTTATAATAAACCTTAAAAACATCATGTGAAGGTGAGTGAAGTCAAAGCAGGAGTCAGCATAAATCTAAAAGAACAGACACTGTCAAAGCATATAATGCAGCAAACATGATTAACATAGTTATTGGTACAAATCAGGAAACATAGGCTATATAATCACACCCATGTGAAGTGAGGGGTGCTAATATATTAAAGTCTAACTCATTGTTTTACATCACTATTACATCACCTAATCACAAACAGTGCCAACACAAACATTAAATGTCATTAACAATAAAGAGACAATATGACCTAATGAGGGACAATATGACGTACATTTTCCCTTGTCAATGGCGTTTTAAAAACAAACATTAAACCTGTAGCCTATAAAACTCAACATAATGCATTGAGAAACATAACTGTAATTGTGATTTAAAAATGATTTAAAAAAACTAAGAGCGACGACATACCTGCTGTTTGGGAGTTCTTCCACATGCATAAAAACTGCTGGTTTATAATAAACCTTAAAAATCAGTATAGTAGTTCATCCACAAATGACTTATTTTCTACCAAACACTATCCATTAGGACTCCTACTGGAGACTGATGTTATCAAACTATATGGTATGGATATTATGTACATGCACTGAGTATCTGGATAAATATGTAGGCCTACAATCTAACTATTGAATAGGTGGATATGAATTAATTGTTACTGCAGCAGAGCCAGAACAAAGACTGGAAATGACAGTTTACTCTCTTCACATCTTGTCTTTTACAAGTATATACTACCGCACACCCTGTAGCCTACTTTTATTTTGTATTTTATTAAGTTGCAATGCAAGTTCAATTTGTTTCGACTTTAGAAGACATTGGTGGGGTTTCTGTACATGACTGGTCAAGGCCTAACAACAAATTAGTATATTGTCAAATCCTTAAAGTTTAATAGCAAAGTGTCCTCTATTGTTCTAATTTAATCGCTTATCTATATTTACAGTGAAATCCCATTGTGTAATGTGTTCTAATGTGTACATGTGTTTACATGCAGTAGACCTATTTTAGCTCATCCTGTTTGGAGGTGTCGATCCGAGAGCTTATCTCAACTTCAAGCACTTGGCTCGGGACCCCCGGGGTGTCGATGGCCTGATTCTGTGCCCTTTGTCTTGAGTTTAGTTCTTGTGTGACACACCCAAAGGACATTCACACCTAGGGACAGTGGATCAAAAGGCTACAGTGGTCCCAATTCTACTCTCCAGGGGGGTGGTTACAGGCCAGTCTGGTTCAATGTGTATTGTAAACTGTTGATAAGCAAGTTGATTTTCAATGTAACTTTGTCAGTCCGGGGCGTCAGCCCATGCGTGATCGTCAGGCCATTCTGGCTGGCGTGAGCTTTAACCTGTATGCTGCGCTGTGTACTAAAACAACATCATCTCTGATCTGCTGTCTGCCGTGTGTCACAACTTTTCTCCGGGGCTCTCATGGTTCAGATACTTCATGTGTCCATAGTGTAATAAGGCATTATGACCAGGATAAGTCAGGATAAATCAGGATAAGTCATTATCCGTATAATAATCATATCCTATATCCATCATTACATTGTTATTAACAACAGAGACACAATAACATCAACAACTGTGTTGGTGCAAACCTGGGCAACTTTAAGTCTTTAAAACATTGTTCAGGTTGTGTTGCTCTGAGGGAATGAGGAGAACTCATGTGTGTGGGATTAGTTTCAATCAGAGATGGGCAAAATACATTGAAAATGTATTTTGTTACAAAATACAAATACTGGGTCACAGAATGTATTTAAATACAAAATACAAATACTGGTCTGAGAAATGTATTTGAGATACAAATACGTATTTTGCATTTTGAAAATACATGAAAATACATTTTCATTAAAATGTATATAATGATAAGTAAATTCATAAGTAATTGCCAAATATTAAATTAATGACCTGTCAGAATGTCTAATACATTGAAGGTTATTAAGAATGACACACTTTATATTTTAAGCAAATCAATGTGCTATAACTGTATCAAACAGGACCCA
This sequence comes from Electrona antarctica, assembly GCF_951216825.1. Taxonomy (NCBI): domain Eukaryota; kingdom Metazoa; phylum Chordata; class Actinopteri; order Myctophiformes; family Myctophidae; genus Electrona; species Electrona antarctica. Next base: position 1,153,713 of record NW_027638147.1, on the reverse strand, counting down.
CAAAGGAATGGATTGGCCATCTGATTCATCACTGTCACTCCTCTTTGACTTCTACCTCGAGAAAAATGTAGAAAGAGATTGATTGATTGATTGATTGATTGATTGATTGATTAGGCCTACCACCAATTTACATTTAAACCAACAATAAAAAACAAGATAAGTAAACAAGATACTAATGACTAAGATGAATAGATTATCAATTAAAGGAGCATTCAGTGATTTGGAAAACCCCCCGGTCTTCCCCGGTAACAAGATGTGCACATGCACGCACTACAGTGGGGAGAAACGCAACACACCAAGCCCCGTTCGATCATGATTGGTGGAAGGCCCCTCTCTATCCTGATTGGATGAAGGCTGGGCCACCTAGCCAAAAACGAAACCTACAATCTTTTGATTCAGTGATTTCGCTTCATTCAAATATCACTTTTTTTTCCTTTTTTTTGATAATTCTCCATACTATAGATAATCCTCCCTACCGCTTATCCGTAGTCGGGTCGCGGGGGCAACAGCTCCACCAGAGTGCTCCAGACTTCCTCCTGGGGGATTCCGAGACGTTCCAAGGCCAGTGAGTCGATGTGTTTCTCACTGAATGCTGAATTCAAGACACAGAGCATAATAAACACATTACAAAAGTATATTTGTGGCCAGATTTGACTGAGGGACTGCCATTGTTTTCATGTCATATGAAAGCAGTTAATCATAGCTTCAAATTGACATATTGGTTGTTCAGTTTGACCCACCAGTTTTGGAGATATGGCTTATAGAGTAATGTCTTGCAGAAAATGACGAGTTGAGAAAACAGGCTTGAAAGGTTCACTAATGTGGTCTCTAACATTACACCCAGCTAAATGTTTAAGCATTTATTTCATATTTACATGTCGATTTCAGCTCTGACACTCATGCTCTAGTTATGTGAAGAGAAACGTTTTTCTCCTCTGGTGAAAAACTGGAATTTGCGCGATGGCAGGCTCAGTCAAATGGAGCAACTTTTTGTACCTGTAGGCCTACCTGTATATTGGAGCATGGCTACCGCTGAACACTTCAAATGGACTTCAAATACAGTACTTTTCTAACAGACGGAATGCAATAGACCTTTATACCAACACAATAATATGAAAATAAAAAAAGGTTAATATGTGTACTGTCACATTAAAAGCGTAATTTTATTTACCCGGGCAGCGCTGCACTTTTAGACTGACATGTTTGTGACAGCATGTGCCATGTTTGATCGTCTCTCGTCTTGATTGTTTAAACATGACGTCATGGGCCACTATGCTCGATTTCTTTCGGGTATCGGTTATCAAGCTCCATCCCTACTTTTACGGGCCCGAATATTTATTTATTTATATATATATATATATATATATATATAAAACCCGACCCGGCGTTTTAGGGCCGGGTTGCCAGGGTCGGGCCTAAAATCTATGCTAATTAGTCGCGCCGGGCCTCGGCCCTGATCAGTTAGGGCCAGGCCTGTTGAGAACTCTAGCGCCAGAGCCTTGGGAGGGCTTGATCCATCACTGATGCTGCTGTGACAGTGTTGACGCTCAGGTTTCTGACAGCAACGATGTGTTTTAATTTCAAGTTAAATCATGGAGGTACAAGGTGTCTGGCCAACTAAACAGCGACCGACTGCTTCCCAATTCTCTCCAGTAATGGTCCATTTGTAGCTGATTGCTGTTCTTGTCCTTGTCACATACAGCTTTGTTTGTTTGTTTTTTTGTGTCGGAGGAGCTGTGACTCGAGTGATTTGTCTGTAGCGAAGTGGCGTGTGATTTGGAAACGGGATGACTGACGTTTATATGCTATATGATCAATTAGCAGCGGTGTAATCGAACCCAATAAAAAAAAGGGTTGGGATTTCATTATTTTAAAATCACGTAATGTACAGAACCCCCACACCCACCACCACCACGCACGCACGCACGCACGCACGCACGCACGCACGCACGCACGCATGCACACACACGACCGGTAATACATCATAATTCATGAATTCCACATGTCATTCTCTACCTTGACCCCGACCGTCGTTCGTGGAAAGACTTCCACATGAGGTTCTGTCACGTCTAGGCGGTGTCACGCCAGTAATAACAACAACATGTATACGGTTCACGGTGATCTCATCCGGGTTGCAGAGACACGCAGCGCAAACAAGAGCCGCAGACGTACGCATGCCGCACGCATGGAGACACGCAGCAAAGGTCGTCGGCTCGGGACTCGAACCCACAACACGCTGTTTGCCAGCCTAGGTGCCTGGACCGCTCGGCCGGCCCGGGCCAAAGCTGTCTATTCTGATATTAATGATTGCAATAGAGAAGGGGTGGGCAGCATTTGTTTCCCAGGGGGCCACAATGACATTGATAAAAGTTTAACAGCTGTACTGTATCTCTCACATTATCAAACATAGTATCAAATTTATCTATCTATCTATCTATCTATCTATCTATCTATCTATCTATCTATCTATCTATCTATCTATCTATCTATCCTTCTATCCATCTATCTATCTATCTATCTATCTATCTATCTATCTATCTATCTATCTATCTAAGGGTGAAGTTTGCATAGTGACTATACATTTCCATGGAAAGAAAAACAATATGAAAATGTTTTTTAGTGCAGGTGTGCAACACACAAACATTAGTGGAAGGAGGAGCAGGGAAAGGTATCGTTAGAGAAGGCAAAGCACAGAGTTCATCATTTGGAGGATCTGCTCTCATCAGGAAGAAAGTGACCGTCGGACGAAGAGACTTCACCAAAACACCAACTCAGAGATCTGAGACACTCTGCTGGCATCAAAAGGTGAGATCCCTTTATATAATATAATATATATATATATTAACCTTGTGTTCATTGTTCATTAGAATAGTTGTTCAATAGAATAGAAACATTTAGAAGAGTTGTTCAAAATGTTTACTTGTGTCATTGTTATATCAGGTCAACTGTGCTCAAATCCATCTTCTGTACCGGTTACAGGACACACACAGAGCCTTAAGATGAACGACACACTGGCGAATGGCACCAACTCCTCCATCCCCTCCACATCCTCGGAGTTGATAGCAATGTGCAGTTTCAGCTCTATCAAGCTCATCCTGGGTCTCCCCATCAACAGCTACGTTCTGTGGCTGATACTGAGTGGAGCTGGTGGAACGATCGCCTCCGAGTTCTTTTTATCTCAACGTGATCGTATCTGTGATCCTCTCTACCTTGGCCGATGTATTTTACTCTGCATGGCTCTTCACATACAACTCAATGTTGTACAAGGTAGCTAACTTTACTTTTTATTTGTTTTTCTCCTTCTCCATCCCATCGTTCCAGTGTTGTATCTGTGTGGAGCGTTACATAGCGGTGGTTCACCCCGTGGTGTTTCTCAGGTACAAAGCTCTTCGGTACAGGGTGGCCTGTTGCTGCGCTGTCTGGCTGACGGGGCTTGCAGTCAGCTTGTTAACTGTTATATTCGATACTTTTTATCCTTACTACTTCCTGATGGGCTTTTGGGCCGTGTGCATTTCTGTGGTGTGTTTCTGCTGCCTCTCGGTCCTCAGGGCTCTGAAACAGCCTGGACCAGGAGAAGGACAGAGGGACAGTGGGGAGGGAAACGGCCTGAAGAGAAGAGCTTTTAGAATCATTCTGATCAGCTTGGTAGTAATGTCACTGACTATAATGAGCTGTATTCCCTTTGTTATGTTTACACTACTGAATTATTCCAACTTAGTTGCTAATACCATCCTATTTACAGTATCCATGATTTCAGTGTTTGTCCATCCATTGCTCTACCTCCACAAAGCTGGGAAACTGCCATGCTTCAAGGGGCTCTGAAAGCAGGTCAGCATGAGGATAGATCTCTAATGCTGCGTTCACACATGGAAGATGCAAAGATCACAGCATAATGTGTTGTTGCTTTGTAAAATCTGTTGCTCACACGGTCATTGACATCATCAAACGTGCGTCCGTAGTGACGTGTGTCATTGCAGCTACAGTTGTAGCTTTGCATCTGGAAGTTGAACCCAGCTCAGCTTAAATTTGTAGCTTTTGCAGCAGCCACAAACGTCAGATGCATCTTTGTATCTTCATGCTGGCTTCCATTGACAATGAATGGTAGACTGTATCTTTGCATCTGCCCGTGTGAACGCAGCATTACCAGACCTGTGTGTGATACTAGGCTCTAATCCTACAAATGTAATCCAAATCTGCCACTGTGTCAAAGAAACCTATTTTAATTCATTTAATCAGCTAATTGATATGTTGTTGTTGTTTTTTAATTACTTGTGGTAATTACTCTGCAATTATTGCGTTATTGTTTAACATATGTAGATTTGTTTTTTTTAATGGAAAATCATTGTTTCTCAGTTGAAATCCCCCCCCCCCAGGTGACGGTAAAGTAAACAAAAAACCTAAAAAAAAAAAGGTTATTAAATATAATAGAAAAGATCATCACTGCATCAAAAGTAAGATCAACAAACTATAGGCCACTATAGAACCAGTCAAATATTGGAGAAATTTGCAAATTATATAAGAAAGAGGCAAAGATTGTGAACATGCATGCTCATGTTGATTTGCATGCTCACAACGAGCTTCTAAATCAGCTGTTATCACAGTATGTATCTGCGTAACCAGTTCAAATAGGATTATTTTGGGGAGTCGTGGCCTGAAACGGTTGAGAACCACTGGTCTAAATAATATGACCTGTTCATGAACTTTGTTTAATTCAATCATTTGGATTATTCATACAATGGAACATGACACATGTGTGACGGATTAATACCCACTGTCTATTCAAGTTTTATTTGTTCTCTAAATTACACTGAGTTCACTAGTACAGACCACACATTCAATCGAACATCGTTTGACATGGTTTAGCGTTTATTTAGAAGAGAAGTGGAACATGAAGAGGAATGGTAGAAATGAGATGCATGTTGATATGCGTGCATATTGATATGCGTGGGATGGCCTTGGACTGTCCGTGTGGGATGAGGGGGGAAGGGAGGAGGATGATAGGTTGGGAATAGGGGAAGGAGGGGGGGAGTGAGGATGTAGGAGGTTCCGAGGGGCTGGGTGACGGGTGAAAGGGGGGGGGGGGGGGGGGGGGGGGGTCGAGGGGTGAGGGAGACATGGATGAGTTGGCGTTACAGGAGGGGGGAGGGGGTGAGGGGGGGGAGGATGATAGTGAAGACTAAGCCCCTGGGGGAGGTGAAGGATGAGAGCAAGCTCTGTATGGGGGAGGTGTTGGACGAAGGCCGGGTTCCGGGGGGGTAGGATACCCTGACTGTTTGGCATGGGGTCTGAGTAGCGGGCGTCCTGATCGTACGAGGACACGCCCCCAATCCGAGACCCCCGTCAGGAACCTGAAACTGGAGAACGAGAGTTAGTAAAGAAGAGGGAGGGAGGGAGGGGTACGAGATACGATGCACGAGTGACCGGTGAAACAGGCTGGCATATATACTCTTCCCTTTAATGGAGCGAGGGTGGTGATAGGGCAGAGAGCTAGGCAGTTGCCATGGCAGCGGGGCTTCGGTGAGTGGCGAGGGTGGAGCTGGCATCGGTAGTCATGGCAGATAAGTGGTGGAGTTGATTGTAGCTGTGGGGAAGGAGGTGAGCTAGATACCTGAGGCTAGGAATAGAATTAGCATGGCATGGTGGCAGAGGAGGTCACCGATCTTAGCTTGTAAGCATGGCCTTCCTCCTGAACATATGTTGTACCAACTCCATTTCACTAGTACAGACCACACATTCAATCGAACATCGTTTGACATGGTTTAGCGTTTATTTAGAAGAGAAGTGGAACATGAAGAGGAATGGTAGAAATGAGATGCATGTTGATATGCGTGCATATTGATATGCGTGGGATGGCCTTGGACTGTCCGTGTGGGATGAGGGGGGAAGGGAGGAGGATGATAGGTTGGGAATAGGGGAAGGAGGGGGGGAGTGAGGATGTAGGAGGTTCCGAGAGGCTGGGTGACGGGTGAAAGGGGGGGGGGGGGGGAGGGTCGAGGGGTGAGGGAGACATGGATGAGTTGGCGTTACAGGAGGGGTGAGGGGGGGGAGGATGATAGTGAAGACTAAGCCCCTGGGGGAGGTGAAGGATGAGAGCAAGCTCTGTATGGGGGAGGTGTTGGACGAAGGCCGGGTTCCGGGGGGGTAGGATACCCTGAGTGTTTGGCATGGGGTCTGAGTAGCGGGCGTCCTGATCGTACGAGGACACGCCCCCAATCCGAGACCCCAAAAGGATAGATAATGATCGAGAATCGATCGTGGAGCATTTACTGGACCAGAGATCCGTGAGCGGCTCTGAGGTCCTGAACGCTCGTTCGGATGTAAGCGTGGTACGCTTGAGATGACCAGCGCCCTAGGAGTTGGACGGTGTGGTCAGTGATACCTTGTCTGGAGGCCGTGGAGGCGGCGCCGATCCGGAATGAGTGGCCGGAGAAGTCGGATGCTGAGTATCCGGCCTTGGTCAGGATCTGGCGGAGATGGTAGAGGAACCGGCGTCTGGTGGCTGTGGTGCCGGTATCTGTAGTAAACAGAGGATCGTGAGGAGAGGCACGGGAAGAGCGCCTGCTATGTAGACTCGGATGGTGGATGGAAGCATGGCCCGTGATGAATGGCAGTGGCTAGCTGCTTGAATTATGAAGTTATGGGTGACCGAAATCCGTGTGAGGCGTCTGAGGAGAGCCATGGGGGGTAGTGAGGAGGAGTGACCTTTATTGATTATTTGGACAGTGGCTTGGTTGTCTGAGTGGATGAGGACTGAGCGGCTGGTCCATTCGTGACCCCAAAGAGAGGCCGCGACTATAACGGGGTACAATTCATGACGGAATTTCGAGGAAGTTGGAGATGAGGAGTGAGGTGCGGTCTAGTTTCTCTGGGGTAGTGAGGCTTGGAAGGTGGCTGAGTCTAGATTGGTGCCCGGGAACTCTATTTTTGTCAGAGGCCCCATGGTTTTTTATTGGCGAGGGGGATGCCGAGCGCTGCGAAGGTAGCCTTGAGGCATGTTAGGCTGCGAGCGGGGGGGGGGGGCTGATGGCGGGTCGATGGTGAGGAAATCATCCGGGAGGTGGACTAGGTGGGGGATGTGGTTGGTGTTGAGGAGGAACCAGCATTGGCTAGTTTGGGGGGGTTGTGGGGGCAGCTGGGCCGGTTGTGCGCTCCGCCGCAGTAGGAGCAGACGTGGAGCATCTTGCATGTGTTCTGGCTGCATCCCATGTCATTGAAGTTGTTGCAGAGCATTCGGGAACCAATGAACATAATCTTGCGGCCCCGCTTGTCCAGGGCTTGGGAGGAGGAGGGGAAGGTGGTCGGGCCGGTGGGCCGGTTGGTTTTTTGCTGTTTTGCAGGGGCTGGTTGGGAGTGCGGCGTGTGCGTGGGAGCTGGGGCGGATGAGGCGGGTCTGGGTGGTGGTTTTGTGGCTGAGAGGACGCACTCGGTGGTGGGGTGGGAGGGGCAGCCGCAGATGGTGCAGGTGAGAGCTCTACTGCCGGCGAAGAGCCGGCAGTAGAGCTCTACGTCGAGGGCGCCCCAGTAGGTGGAGACGTTCCACTGCTGAAGGCGGGCTGCTGCTCTCGCCGCAAATTGCCGGTGATATTCATAGAAAAGGGGGCCGCTGAAGCGCGCTGCGAGATCTGTGATGAGGTAAAGGTAATGATCTAGTTCTTGCCTCCTGTGTGGATACTGAGAGCAGATGACGTCGGTGAAAATGGAAAAGGCTAGGGTGAATTCTGTGTGGGTGAGGGGGGAGTGGGCTGATGAGGAGGATGTGAGGTCGCGGAGGGTTATTGAAAACCCTCCGCAGTCTATTGCTCTTGGCTGGAAGGAGTGAGAGGAGGGTTTGAGGATGGAGGCGAGGTCAATATTATTACCCTGCAGGATCTGGTGGCGGAGGTGAGTAGACACTGGAGGCGGGTTGAGAGCGAGCGCGTTTGGTGGCATCACGGCGGCGGCTGCGGAGGAGAGAGAAAAGGGGCGGGGGAGAGACATGGGGGAGGGGGGGGAGGGAGGGGGAGGAAGGGGGGAAGGGTGCTCTGGGGCAACTGGGCACCCTGAGGTGGGGGAGGTGCTAGCCGGCTCGGGTCGGTGGCCCTGGGAGCGTAGGGCTGGCTAGCGGCCTGGGGGACTGAGGGGGAGAAGGAGAGAGCTGGGGGGGGGGGGGGGGGGTGAGAGGAGTGTGCAGGGGGGTTGGATGACAGTGAAGCCTGCATTGACTGGGATGTAAGCCTTCCGAGGAAGGCTTGGGAGGGGGGGGGGGGGGGGTTGAAAGAGGGGAAGGAGGGGGGAGCAGGCACAGGGGGGTGAGAGGTATGCTGAGGGGGAGGTAATGGTAGTCTGGACTGGGTGACTGGAGGTCAAAGGCGGCTTAAGATGGACCGGCCTGGAGGTACAGGTGGGAGGTGTTGACCAGTAATGGTATGATAAGCATTGGAAATATCTTGGGTATCATCATTATTGTTGTTATTATATTGGTCGTTGTTACGGATGGTTTGCTCACCTCGGCTGTACTGGACGGGCAGCGCAGGGACCTCTCTCCTGGCGACGCGTCGTCTGCTGGAAGGACCCGGGATGACGTCATCGGGTCGCGAGGCTGTTGTTGCCGGACGTGCTGGAGTGGAGCACTGAATTAGCAGCGTGAACAGTTGGCCTTTGTTGGCAGTCCTGCAGTGTGGCTCGTTCCTCTCGAGGAGAGCCCTTCTGAGCCCGGCGACGGTCCACTCGTTGTAGGGACGAATGGTCGGCCTGGTTGGCGCGGCGGAGGAATGCGGAGCCGATGCGGCGGACGCTGTCAGGGACTCGAGACGAGGAGGGGGTGGAGGTGGGGGATCGATGCGAGACCGGCGTTGGAGAGGCGGAGGGAGAGGGGGGAGAACGCGGCGGCGAGAGGACGAGAAACGGGGGGATCTCGGTTCCAGCCGGGTTGCCTGCGATGCCCTGATGAAGCTGGGGGCGGACCGAGGCAGCACGCCGGCCGGCAAGATCCTCTGGACGAGCGGCGTTTCAGGAAGGTCCTGAAAATCGTTGTCGGAGTCGGGGGGATGGAGGTCGAGACTATCCATGGCGCGTGAGTGAACGAGTTGCTTAGCACGAGCGTGTCGTTTGGTTTGTGCTGTGTATAGTACGAGCTGTACGAGATACGATGCACGAGTGACAGGTGAAACAGGCTGGCATATATACTCTTCCCTTTAATGGAGCGAGGGTGGTGATAGGGCAGAGAGCTAGGCAGTTGCCATGGCAGCAGGGCCTCGGTGAGTGGCGAGGGTGGAGCTGGCATCGGTAGTCATGGCAGGTAAGTGGTGGAGTTGATTGTAGCTGTGGGGAAGGAGGTGAGCTAGATACCTGAGGCTAGGAATAGAATTAGCATGGCATGGTGGCAGAGGAGGTCACCGATCTTAGCTTGTAAGCATGGCCTTCCTCCTGAACATATGTTGTACCAACTCCATTAATTAAACTCATTTTCAGTGTCGTTGAGTAATACAATATCATTTAAAAAAACATCACAATACATCAGAAGATCAGGAAAAGAAAAACAAAAGGTATACATGTGAATTACATATGGTTACAAATATAAGCTAAGATAAATTTCAAAACGATCTAAAAACAGTTACATATTGTGGGGGCCTGTATGCTCACCAAGGTTTTAAAATGACTCAGGGGTACCAATGTGGTCAATTTTAATGTAGTTTGCAGGTCATTCCATGTATTAGGGCCACAGAAGCTAAAAGCAGATCTACCAAGTTCAGAGTTAACTTTTGGTACCTTGAATTTGGGGAAATGACTTGATCTGGTCTGATATGACCTGTTCATTAACTACTTTCAATTAATCTGTTTTTCATCATCATTCATAATGTGTCACTGATGAAACATGAAGCATCGATGGAAAATAAAAATCTAGTGAAGAAAGTTTTTTTCTTTTCCTTTTTTTGCTGTGTATTGACTTTAAACGTACAGAACCAAACATAGGACAAACTACTGTAACCCATTACGAATACTGTGGAATTATTGTCATGGCTGGAGTTGTCTGTGAAGAGAGACGTTGCTTGGTGCTTCCCATTGTATGAATCAACTAGAAAAGGGAACTCTGTTACATTTGCACATGATTTGCTGCATATGAACAGTGACAAGTGTATGTAGCAGGTGTGGCGCTACCTATGGACCTATGGGTGTGTAAGTGAAATCACTTTAGGCTCTGTGTTGAGCATGGGACTTTTGTTTGTTTGTTTGTTAAAAGGATAAAGCTCTATAATCATTGTAATAGAGTGTCTGTTCAGTCACAGGGCTCTCCATGTATGTTTAATAAACAATATCATAAAATCCAGTGTCCATCCAGGATATGGCGTCTTTATACCACAGCTTAAGGTTAGCACTTTCAATATCAAATGACACTCCTCTGTAGTGCTTTTTTAAGTGGTGCAACCACTTAATTAAGTAGCTTTGTGTGTGCCTGCATGGCTGCCTGGCTACCTGGCTGTGTCTGAGCACGAAAATAGCATTTGGTTGGTTTTCAAAACAGTGCAGCCTGTAGCAACTCATAATGTAATAACTGCTCAGCCTAACACACACATACATATTAACTGTATATATGATGATTTCAGGTGTAACAGTACAGTACAGTACAGTACAGTACAGTACAGTACAGTACAGTACAGTACAGTACAGTACAGGGACCCCCCGGGGACCGCCAAACGGAGTTGCACCACTTACTTCACACAGGTGTGATTTTTAAACTCATGCCATCTGGACAATGATACAGAGCCTTGCTGTGGAAAATGGTCAGTTTTAGTAGGAGTTTTGTCCTCTCAGCCATCAAACTGCCCCACCGTGATGGTGCTCTATACAGTATACAGAACATTTTTCACCGTGATTGCTCCTGCTTCAATTGATTTATTTGACTGGTTGTTCTGCATTTAAGTTCCTTTGTAATTTATCCGGATTTATAATGTTGTGTTGATGTATTGTTTTGACTGTGTTTGTGAATTGTAACCTCGGCTACATTGAAAATGAGGGCTTGCCCTCAACTGTATTTCCAAGTATAAATAAAGGTGATGATACAGTGGGGACCTCATGTTTTTGTATTGTCTTGGTGTCATTTGGTTAATGGTGCATTTATATAGCGCTTTACATAGATTGTACATTACATTCAACCATTCACACACACATTCATACACCGTTGGCGGCGGAAACCACGCAAGGCACCAACCAGCAAATCAGGAGCAATTAGGGGTTCAGCGTCTTGCTCAATACACTTCGACACTAACTCTGGGGGAGCCCAGGTTCGAACTGGCAACCTTGCGGTTACCATCCAGCAACTCTACCCCTGAGCCACCGCCGCCCCTACATTATTTGTTGTTTTGATGTGGGTGTTTGAACAGAACTTTGAAGATGAATATCCTTCAGAACAATAAATATTATTATTAGCTTGGTGTGTGGCTGATACCCCTTTAACGTTAGAGGTTGTGGTGACAGCAGCTCCAATGAGTCTTGCTTCAGTTCAAACATGTTGATGTCTGGGACATAACTTTGCATTGAACATCCATCTGTGGTCGTTTCTGCATCATTTAAGAGTAGAAAAACAGAGCAGAAAGGTTATTACGGCCCTAAATTTAGAATATAGTGGAGAGCTACAAGCCCACTCATTTGTAGCACATGGTGCCTGATCAATGGGCCAATCGAAGCAGTGACTCCCAATTTGTATATACCTGTACTGTATATTGGAGCATGGCTACCCCAGAACACCAGGGGTCCATCCATCCATCCATCTATATCTATGACTATCAGTCATAGTTACACCTGCAGGGTCATGGGTTGTGTCATGGGTTAATAAACAAATTATCAGTACATACGTGTTGCCCGAGGTTATCCAACTAAGGACAAAGTTTGCATAAAGATTATTTACATTTCCATGAATCCAATGGAATATGAACATGCTTTTAAGTGCAGGTGTGCAAAAAACAAACATTAGTGGGAGGAGGAGCAGGGAAAGGTATAGCTAGAGAAGGCAAAGCACAGAGTTCATCATTTGGAGGATCTGCTCTCATCAGGAAGAAAGTGACCGTCGGACGAAGAGACTTCACCAAAACACCAACTCAGAGATCTGAGACACTCTGCTGGCATCAAAAGGTGAGATCCCTTTAACCTTGTTTTCATTAGAATAGTTGTTGTTTTCAGAAGAACATTGAGAATAGTTGTTAAAGATGTTAACTTGTGTCTAGGAATGTGCCGGAGACATTTTGGCCGATATCGATATCCAATATAATTAATTGCTGTTATGGCCGATAACCGATATTACCGATGTCGATATGATCTCATTCTGTATTAAAAATATATATAATAATTTTGTCCATTCTGAAAAAAACATGTAACAGGGTGTCTGCACTGCAGGCTTAGGCAAGTCAGATTTAACTTTAATACCTTTATATTTAATATTGTGAGCTTGTAGATCTGTTCAAGCTGTTACTTTGGGCTTCTTTATCTGTAAAGACTAAAGACAGACCGATTAATCGGACCGATTAATTAATCGGTCTGATTGATTAATCAAACCGATGCCGATTAATCTAAAAACAACTCAAATCGGCCGATACCGATGTGTTTGCCAATTAATCTCCCATCACTATATTGTGTCATTGTTATATCAGGTCAACTGTGCTCAAATCCATCTTCTGTCTTGGTTACAGGACACACACAGAGCCTGAAGATGAACGACACACTGGCGAATGGCAACAACTCCTCCGTCTCCTCCGCATCCTCATTTCTGGCCCTACAGATTACTATCGGCTCTATCAAGCTCCTGGGTCTACCCTTCAACAGCTACGTTCTGTGGCTGATACTGAGTGGAGCTGGTGGGACGATCGCCTCCGAGTTCTTCTATCTCAACCTGATTGTATCTGTGATCCTCTCTACCTTGACCGATGTCATTTACTTTGCCTGGCTCTTCACATACAACTCAATTTTGCAATGGATTACTAACTTTACTTTTGCTTTGTTTTTCTTCTTCTCCATCCCATCGTTCCAGTGTTGTATCTGTGTGGAGCGTTACATAGCGGTGGTTCCCCCCGTGGTGTTTCTCAGGTACAAAGCTCTTCGGTACAGGGTGGCCTGTTGCTGCGTTGTCTGGCTGATGGGGCTTGCAGTCAGCTTGTTAACTGTTATATTCGGTAGTACGGTGTATCCTCACTACTTCTTGTTGGGCTTTTGGGTGGTGTGCATTTCTGTGGTGTGTTTCTGCTGCCTCTCGGTCCTCAGAGCTCTGAAACAGCCTGGACCAGGAGAAGGACAGAGGGACAGTGGGGAGGGAAACGACCTGAAGAGAAGAGCTTTTAGAATAATTCTGATCAGCTTGGTTGTAATGTCAGTGGCTATAATGAGCTGTATTCCCATTGTTGTGTTTACACTACTGAATTATTCCAACATAGTTGCTGAAACCATCGTATATATCATCACATACTGTATAGTATCCATGATTTCAGCGTTTGTCCATCCATTGCTCTACCTCCACAAAGCTGGGAAACTGCCATGCTTCAAGGGGCTCTGAAAGCAGGTCAAACAGGATAGATCTATAATGCTGCGTTCACACTGGCAGATGCAAAAGATGCGAAAATGCAAAGATCACAGCATAATTGGATGTGTTGTTGCTTTGTAAAATCTGTTGCTCACACGGTCGTTGACATCATCCAGCATGCGTCCGTAGTGAGTCATTGCAGCTACAGTCGTAGCTTTGTAGCTTTGCATCTGGAAGTTGAACCCAGCTCAGCTTCAATTTGTAGCTTTTGCAGCAGCCACAAACGTCAGATGCATCTTTGTATCTTCATGCTGGCTTCCATTGACAATGAATGGTAGACTGTATCTTTGCATCTGCCCGTGTGAACGCACTATTATGCAGACCTATGTGTGATACTAGGCTCTAATCCTACAAATGTAATCCAAATCTGTCACTGTGTCAGAGAAACCTATTTTATTTATTCAGCTATTTGATATGTTGTTGTTTATTGAATTACTCGTGGTAATTAGAGATGTTGACAATTACTCTCATTGCATTAATGTTTAACATATGTAGATACATTTTTTAATGGTAAAGCATTGTTTCTTAGGTGAAATCTGCCCCTCCCCCCCAGGTGATGGTAAAGTAAAAAAAAGTAATACCTTAAAGTTGTTTTCCTATTAGGCCTATATTACATTTTTGTTTAAGGCTTAAACAAAATATATAAATTAAATATAATAGAAAATACCTTCACTGCTAGGCGGCTATTATAAAACCAGTCAAATATTGCCAAAATTGGCAAATAATATTAGAAAGAGGCAACCATTGTGAACATAGCTGATACATGCTCACAAGGATCTTGTAAATCAGCTGTTATCACAACATGTATCTGCGGAACCAGTCCAAAAGGATTATTTGGGGGGGTCTTGGCCTGAGAACCACTGGTCTAAATTATATGACCTGTTCATGAACTATTTTTATTAATCCATTCATTTGGGTTATTCATACAATGGAACATGACGCATGTGTGTCAGATTAATACCCACTGTCTGTAATATGACCTGTTGATGAACTACTTTTAATTCATCTGTTTTTCATCATCACTCATAATGTGTCACTGATGGAACATGAATCATTGATGGAAAATAAAAGTGAAGAAACTTTGGTTGCTGTGTATTGACTTTAAACGTACAGAACCAAACATAGTCCACAATCAGAGTCTACAAGTTGAATAGGCCTACTACGTTGAAATGGGCCATCAAGTCACACTTCTTAGAGCACCCCCCCCCCCCCACAGGAGGTGAGGGGGTGTCGGGTGGGTCACAACAATGCATTCCATTCCAAGACTGCCACCTACAACAGACATCAACGCGCCTCTTGGAGCTCCCCTTGGAGCTCCCCTTGGAGCACCCCTTGGAGCACCCCCCCCCCCCCCCCCCCCACCACACACACACACACACACAAGTTGAATAGGCCTACTACGTTGAAATGGGCCATCAAGTCACACTTCTTAGAGAACCCCCCCCCCCCACACACACACACACACACAGATAGTGGGGTGGAAATAACGAGACAGGCAGTGGTCTGTATAGTAGCCTAGTGCTTTTAATTGACATGGTATGTATTATGTCGCTATGAATCACGCTGGATTATAATTTCTTCACATCCCTATATTCTTCTCTCTTCCTATCTCCCCCTAGGTCTGGTTTATTAACCAGGCTAATCTCCCCCTCTCTCACTCCCCCTCTCTCCCCCCTCTCTCTCTCTCTCTGCCACATGCAGCGAGAGGGGACTCATCCCCCCCCCCACACACACACGTGCGCCTCTCCCTCACTCTCCCCCTCTCTCTCTCTCTTCCCCCCCCCCCCCCCTCTCTCTCTCTCACACACACACACACACACACACACACACACAATGTCGGACCATTGCTTAGACCATTTCCCCGTCGGCTATTTGGGTGTCGGAAAAAGGCCGCCTCCCTGTGATCTTTATTGTCTTTTATATATTTGCTCTTATTCTGAAATGCCAAGCGCTTAACAGGAAGTGCCTATTAACATTGTGTATATATTGGCTGAATAAACGTCTGGCTTCAGTTGTGTTGACACTGAAGGAATGGATGTGAGCTGCTGCCTACTCGTCTCATTATTTCCTCCGTATATCAGACTAGCTCCTAGGCTGTCTAGATTCTTCCTACACTGCAATGGTAGCTCTGCTAACATAGGCCTAATGTATTTTATAGTGATATATGTGGTAAGCACATGTGAGCATTTTTTTAATTAAAACCTGTGAACGAAATATTGTGTCATAAGTTCTTAAATTGTAGAGCCCATGGGCCTTCTTCTCTTCATAGTACTGGTCAATTGTATTAACACATTTCACATTATAATTATGTTAGTGAAATGGGTATGGAGACATGGGAAGACCTCTGTTACTGAACAAATAATATAACAATGATTACTAGAGCTATTTTAACAAAACATGTCCTTTACAAGTTACAGCACCTTTAACATTTCACAAAGGATGATAATGATAATCCCCTATTGAAACTAATTCCACACACCTGAGTGCTCCTCATTCCCTCAGAGCAACACAACCTGAACAATGACTTAAAGACTTAAAGTTGGCCCAGTGTCCCAGTCCCAGTTTCCCAGGTTTAGACAATACAGTTGTTGCTGTTATTGTGTCTCTGTTGTTATTTCACTGTAAATATAGATAAGCGATTAAATGAGAACAATATAGCACAATTGGCTATGAGACTTTGAGGATTTGACAATCTACTAATTTGTTGTTAGGCCTTGACCAGTCCTGTACAGAAACCCCACCACTGTCTTCTAAAGTCCACTCCGCCATCTCCCGCCTACAGAGGGTCCTGTATTTAAATCCCTAAACGGCCTTGCCCCTTCCTATATTTCTGAACTAATAACTGCTCCCCCTACCACCAGGACACTCAGATCCTCTACTTTCAAACTCATTGCAGTCCCCCCTTCAAATCTGAAAAGAAAAGGTGATCGTCTGTAGCTGGACCTATATACACTTTGGAATAATCTTCCACACAGATTTTGGACCATTTTAGTCTGGCTTTTAATACAGTGTGACATTTATTGTTTATTGTTGTTCATTGTTTTTGTTGTTATTTTGTTTGTTTGTTCTACTATTGCACTGTGATAGACTACGGTCTACCTGTTCTCTGGAAAGCACTTTGGGTCAACTGCTGTTGTTTTTAAATGTGCTATATAAATTAAATTGACTTGACTTGAATAAAGTCGGGGTGTGCGTAGTTGCGTACAGGGTGTGTGGTATTATACTTGTAAAAGACAAGATGTGAAGGCTTGTGTACTAATTATGAAGACTGTTTGCAATCATTTTAGGCGGTGGGTGGCAGTTTGTGTTTTGGAAGACAAATAATCCTCTTATGGCTCTGCTGCAGTAACAATTAATTATAATAATATCCACTTATTCAATATTGTTAGACTATACATATTATCTAGATAGCCAGATACTCTATATTGGATATAGATAGATTCATATATTAAATATGAAGCTTACAAAGCAATCTCACAGTTAGCAGTTTATTTCTAGAATGTTGCATAGAGCATGACCTGGGGGAGGAGTCAGAGAGGGGTGGAGCACATGCAGCAGTTTGTTAGGTTGAGATTGGTGGCTGATGACTGTATTGTTCCACTCTTTGGCCAATCAACACCAAGCAGTTAGTGGTTCTACCTCAGGCTCTCCAGTATAAGAAGAGTTTGTAGTTGTTCTCCACAACTCCTCCAGGATATCTATACTTTCTGATCACATCTGACTGTGGACTCCAGACTTCAGCTGAAGATGAACTCTCTCAACACACCCAAGGATCATCAAGACCTCTGTAAGTTACTTACTGTGTCTATATGGATATACAGCATGCCATAAGGATGTTTTTTTTATCTAGTCATTTGTTTGTTTTGATTTATTTTAGCATTGACTACCTGTTGTCATGTATTTTCTAAAGGAATTCCTCTAAACAACATTTCCTTTGTCTTTGTTTCCAATTCAGTGTTGCATCATCAGTCTGGCTTCCCTGTTCTACCAGAGGTGAATAAACAAAGACGCTTGGCTAAGCAAAAATGCCACTGCTGTGATCAGTGTGGTAAACGCTTTCCTACAATGTCTAGACTTAAAACACACCAGACCATTCACACTGGAGAAAAACCCTTTGGATGTGATCAGTGTGGACAACATTTCTCTCTAATGTCCAGCCTTAAAAGCCACCAGAGAATTCACACCGGAGAGAAACCCTATGGATGTGATCAGTGTGGTAAACGCTTCTCTCAGTTGCCTAACCTTAAAACACACCAGAGAATTCACACTGGAGAGAAACCATATGGATGTGATGATTGTGGACAACACTTCTCTACAATGGGAAATCTTAAAACACACAAGAGAATTCACACCGGAGAGAAACCCTATGGATGTGATCAGTGTGGACAACATTTCTCTGAAATGTCCAGCCTTAAAAGACACCAGAGAATTCACACTGGAGAGAAACCATATGGATGTGATGATTGTGGACAATACTTCTCTACAATGGGACATCTTAAAACACACAAGAGAATTCATACTGGAGAGAAACCCTATGGATGTGATCAGTGTGGACAACACTTCTCTCGAATGTCCAGCCTTAAACGCCACCAGAGAATTCACACAGGAGAGAAACCCTATGGATGTGATGAGTGTGGACAACACTTCTCTATAATGGGAAATCTTAAAATACACCAGATAATTCACACTGGAGAGAAACCCTATGGATGTGATCAGTGTGGTAAAAGCTTCTCTCGAATAGACAGTCTTAAAACACACCAGAGAATTCACACTGGAGAGAAACCCAAATGATTTTTTTGTTGATTTTGTTTAACATTTTCAAGAGATTTTAAATTAGACACATTGTCTGTGACGGGGAAGAAATTAGCACGTAATCACATTTTGTACATACATGTGTAAGTATGGATGAAATAAAACGTGTTACAAGATACATATTGTGTACGTTCTTATTATTATGGCTACAGCCATTGGTCAAATATATGAAAGGAGTCACAGACGTCCATATACAAGCTTCCCATTGTATTTTCAAACACCATTTTAACCAGGTTAGATTAATAATATCCTGACGAAGACCCGAAGGGGTCGAAACGTTGTATCCTTGTTGTATCCTCTCTCCATGAAATAAAAATGTGGAGCTCAAGGCCGGTGTGCGAACTACATCTCCTTTCATCAGATTCATTGAAAACACCCATATTCTGGTGACTGTCATAATGTGTGAGGGTGAGTGTCATAATGTGTGAGGGTGAGTGATTTTTATTACTTTAATTCATTTTTTTATTTTCTAGTTTTTCTACTTGATGAGGCATTTTGTCTCTTTTTATTTCCTTTTTTATTTTATATTTGACATTGCACGTTCACAATATGTATTCTCTCTCTTTCCTACTCAGATCATGCATCTAAAATGGCCAATTCTCTGGTTACCATTTCAGATTTGGCCCATGGGCCTTCTTCTCTTCATAGTACTGGTCAATTTTATTATTAACACATTTCACATTATGAAATAGTAATAATTATGTTAGTGAAATGGGTATGGAGACGTGGGAAGACCTCTGTTACTGAACAAACAATATAGCAATGATTAGTAGAGCTATTTTAACAAAACATATCCCTTACAAGTTACAGCACCTTTAACAAATTCACAAAGGATGATAATAATAAGTTCTGTGTCATAGACCTATTTATGTAGTTCTGTTGAAACTCAAAGAGGTGTAACATGGTCTCAGTTCATCCATAATGTGATCATTAACAGGTGATCTGTCCAATGCCAGACAACCAGTGACCATTAACACGTTTAATCTCTGCATTTGAATGCATTGTCTATAGTGAATGAAGCATCAGCCATCATCATTTAGCCTGTTTACATTTTAACCTGGGGAAAGAATGTGGGGTTTGTTCATTATTTAGCATTTGAAAAAACATTGAATAAAAGTGCAGTCGAACCCTATTAAAACTAATTCCACACACCTGCATGCTCCTCATTCCCTCAGAGCAACACAACCTGAACAATGACTTAAAGTTGTCCAGGTTTTCCAGGTTTACACAAATACAGTTGTTGCTGTTATTGTGTCTCTGTTGTTAATAGCAATGTAATGATGGACATAGGATATGATTATTATATGGATAATGACATATCCTGATTCATCCTGACTTATCCTGGTCATGAATTAATAATGCCTTACACTATGGACACATGGCCTACACATTACACAATGGAATGTCACTGTAAATATAGATTAAATGAGAACAATAGAGCACAATTTGCTATGAGACTTTGAGGATTTGACAATATACTAATTTGTTGTTAGGCCTTGACCAGTCCTGTACAGAAGACCCACCACTGTCAAACAAATTTAACTTGCATTGCAACTTAGGGTGTGCGGTAGTATACTTGTAAAAGACAAGATGTGAAGGAAGAGAGTAAACTGTCATTTCCAGTCTTTTTTCTGTCTGGTACAGCCCTTAAGTTTTGTGGTGAGGTCAAGTACGTCAAGCCATTATTTAACAAATGACCTATCTGATGATAGGGACATCTACAGGCAACGTAGAATGTGATATGCACAAGCAAACATGATTGTACGTAAGTTTAGTATTGTCATGGTCTGGCCCTCTGCCTGTTTATTCCCCTCTTTCTGTATCTCTCCCTCTGCCCAGTTGTGTCTGTCTTTCCACTTCAGCCACTCCCACTTCCCATTGCAGCCCTCAGTCCTAGTTACACACCTGGTTCCACTCTCAGCCCAGCCAATTACAAACCTGTGAAATCTGCTACAATCAACCCACCATCTATAAATACTGGACTCCTTGCACAAACTAACTGTCAGAACATAAATCTTCACGTCGTTGTACCCTGCTCTACCTTGATGTTTTGGGTTTGTCATTTTGACAACAACTATTGTGTGTTTGTTTGTTAAGCAGTTAAAGCTCTATATTCTGATATACTCATTGTAATAGAGTGTTTGTTCAGTCACAGGGCTCTTCATGTCTGTGTAATAAACAATGTGAGAAGATCAATAAACAATATCATATAAGATCTTTATACCACTGCTATCAACTCATCAAGCTCATCCTGGGTCTCCCCTAACCTGACTCCACCAGATGGGGCAGCAGAGAGTACACTGGGTACTCTCTGCTGCCCCATCTGGCGGAGTCAGGTTAGGTCTCCCCATCAACAGCTACGTTCTGTGGCTGATACTGAGTGGAGCTGGTGGGACGATCGCCTCCGAGTTCTTCTATCTCAACGTGATTGCATCTGTGATCATCTCTTCCCTGGCCTCTGTCTTTTACTTACTGCATGGTACTTCACATACAACTCAATTTTGTACAGGGTTACTATGTTTACCTTTGTTTTGTTTTTCTTATTCTCTGTCCCATCGTTCCAGTGTTGTATCTGTGTGGAGCGTTACATAGCGGTGGTTCGCCCCGTGGTGTTTCTCAGGTACAAAGCTCTTCGGTACAGGGTGGCCTGTTGCTGCCCTGTCTGGCTGACGGGGCTTGCATTGAGCTTGTTTAACTTTATATCCGATACGGTTTATCCTTACTACTTCCTGCTGGTCTTTTGGGTGGTGTGCATTTCTGTGGTGTGTTTCTGCTGCCTCTCGGTCCTCAGAGCTCTGAAACAGCCTGGACCAGGAGAAGGACAGAGGGACAGTGGGGAGGGAAACGGCCTGAAGAGAAGAGCTTTTAGAATCATTCTGATCAGCTTGGTGGTAATGTCACTGACTATAATGAGCTATATTCCCCCTGTTCTGTTTCCACTACTGAAGTATTCCAACTCAATTGGTAATACCATCGCATATACAGTAGCCATGATTTCAACGTTTGTTCATCCTTTGCTCTACCTCCACAAAGCTGGGAAACTACCATGCTTCAAGAGGCTCTGAAAGCACGATAGATCTCTAATCCATATACAAATCTAATCCAAATCTCCCACTGTGTCAGAGAAACCTATTTCAATTATTCAACTATTTGGTATGTTGTTGAGGGGCACTAGCCCATTCTATATACAGTTTTAATGTTTGTTTAACACAAACATTAAATGCCATTAATACAGACTCAACATTATTGATATTATTGTTATATCTATCTGCCTGCCGTCTACTTCTTTTGGATTTGACCTGAGGGTCTACATCAGATCACAATGTTTGTTTTCTTTAACCCTTAGACAGATTACTACTGGAAAACACGTGGAGTTTTGCATTAGTTCTGTCTGACTTGTACGTGATTTTCCGTAGTTCTCTTTTTTTATTAATACCAATAAATTAATTCGGTCCGCACCTCTGTATAGAGTATCGAGCATAAATATCAACTACATTTCCCAGAATTCCCGTGTCACGTGACACACGTGTATGCTTTCCTATTGGAAACTGACGCCCAGCCCCCAGTGAACAGGGGGGTTGGTTGACTCCTCCGAGGTGGGCACTGGAGGAAGAGTTATTCAGCCAGGTTTGCAGTCGCCGCAAAAAAAACAATCTGAAAAATGATCCATCCGTGTCCAGTGGCATTCTCCAGTCCCAGACCGTTGGCCGGACTGCAACATCCACCCTCGCGGATTACACGTGTGCAATGTTTTTTCTTCTCCCCACCGGAGTTACCACCAAGGCTGATGCCTTCGCTAAAAGGTAATTTTATTGTATTCGAAAATGCCCTAATATGACTTGTCTAGTAAGACGATCCCTATATTTGGCCCGAGCCGACCTAGTGCTGATATCAGATAGATGTGGTAGAACCATATATGGATAGATCTAACTGGTTTAGTCATCGTGACAGGCATAGTCGGAGAATATATAACAAGGGTCGGTACTATAGGTGATCCACGTAGCTAACAAAAACATCTGATCAAATGAATGTATTGTACTGTGTCTTTGTGGGCCGAATCGTGGCATCGTTGCATACAAATAGATGTTTGTATAATTAGTATCACGATAAAATAATATGGCGACGTTAGAATGACACCACCAATGAGTGATCGTGCGTAATGTAGCTGCCCAGCGTATATCCAGCACCATCGCGTCACCACATTCCACTGGCTGTTGGCTAGTAGTAGTTGCTAACAAACGCTGCACAAATGGTACTGGCTATTGGCCGGGCCACAAGCCCGGGCAATAGCCAGTACCAATGTTGCTGGATGATTGCGACGCAATGGTGCTGGATATACCCTGGGCAGCTAGCTACATTACCAGCGATCACTCATTGGTGTTTCATTCTAACGTCGCCATATTATTTTATCGTGATACTACTTATACAATCATCTATTTGTATTTTTCATGCCACGACTCGGCCCACAAAGACACTGCACAATAAAATCATTTGATCGCCAGCAGCCGGGTAAAACGCCATGTAATAGTAGCGTGCACTGACTACAGCTAAAATGTTTATTTATTTTTATATATTTAGAACTGGCATCAGATGAGGAGGAGGAGGAGGATGAAGAGTCAAGACTGCGATGGCGTTCTCCGACACTGAACCGGATTCATTCATTCATTCATTTCAGGGGGGGGCAGTTTTTGGGTGTTTTTTTTATTTAGCCTACTCACACATAACCTGACTCCGCCAGATGGGGCAGCAGAGAGTACACTGGGTTCCCCCCTCCTGCTCCCATCTGGGAACTCTCAGGCAGACTTGATGCCCGGCCACAAAACGGCCTGGCCAATCAGCTGCTGCTGCTAGAAGTTGCTCACAAAACGGACTGGCCAATCAGCAGCAGCTAGAAGCTAGAAGCTGCTGCTAGAAGTTGCTAGAAGCTGCTGCTGATTGGCCAGGCCGTTTTGTGGCCGGGCATCAAGTCTGCCTGAGAGTTCCCAGATGGGAGCAGGAGGGGGGAACACAGTGTACTGACTCTCTGGCGGAGTCAGGTTAACTCACACACACACACACACCGTCAAGGACTGGGTTTGGGGACATTTGGGAGGAGTAGCTCTGATCCATAGCTCTAAATGCGCATTTAGAGCTATGGATCAGAGCTAGGGGAGGAGTAATTTATTTTCTGTAATATTTATCATTTTATTATGTTAGTAGTCGTAAAAAATAAAAGACGCTTTTACAATGAGTTAGACCTGTCATGACTATTTTGTTCACTATTGTGAGGTTTATTGTATATGACTAAGCAAGTTTCAACTGTGATTTACTCTGTAACGGTAGATGGTAATAACTCAATTTCTTTTTTATAATACAGTATACATTCAAGTCTATATTTTGATACATATCATGGGCACCAAGTCATATCAAAACAATGTCCTTGGATGTGTTTTTTATCAAAACTGTGTTTCTTCATAACAGGTTTTTGAGATACATGCATGAATAGACAAGGTACTGGTAAGACTATGTAAACATGGTATATATCAAAATGTGCGTTAGAATGTCTAATTTTACCCCAAAAAAGAATTGAGTTTATATGATGTTCCAATTTCAGAGCTATGGGGACTTTTAGCTGGATAGGTCAGATTGATCATGACTGACCATGCTATTTATAGATGGCAAAATATCTACAGTGGTACATGTGAGAAACTTTTTATTTTATTTTAATTGAACTAGACAACTCACCCTTTAAAATGAGATATTGCATGGCTATGTACGCCCAGCAGAAAAGAAGTTATTTAGAAAATAAAACTTCAACCGGGCATAACTTTTTTTGGTTGTCCTAGAAACAGAAAACAGTGTAAATGCAGGCTCTTTTAAATGGCTTCCAACACAAGAACTAAACATTTTATCAACTCAGTTAATTTTTCTCCTGGAAGCAGACAAGTCAAGCTTTCTCTGAAGGTCTTTCGTTGTCACACATTCACAACAGAGAATTTTCAATAAATCATTCAAAAACGCCATTCTGCCATAGAGAAGTCTACAAACTATATAGAAATCCTTGAAACTCTCAAAGAGTTAAAAAGAAGAAAAGAAAAGACGTCTTTATATTACTGAATACCACGGCTTGGTGTGTGGCTTCTACCCCTTTAACGTTAGAGGTTGTGGTGACAGCAGCTCCAATGAGTCTCGCTTCAGTTCAAACATGTTGATTTCTGGGACAGAATTTTGCATTGAACATCCATCTGTGGTAGTTTGACTAGTTTCTGCATCATCGAGCACCTCGCATTATTTGAATGTCACACGCAGGCCTATTTTAGACAAAACTAGAGGGTGGCAAATAATATAAAGATAAACATGAGGCATTAAAGCGCAAATTTGGAACTGAAGACTGAAGAAGAGGAGGAATTATACAAAGTAGGGTGACATTGAAGCACCTATATGATATGAAAGCCTGATTGTTCAAAATTGGTTATTTGTGGGGATAGAAAACACATATGGGAGTCCCAAAAACACAAAATAAATTGAAAAAGTTGAATTGTATGTTATAGGTCCTTAAAGACTTCAAGACACAGAGCATAATAAACACATTATAAAACAACATTTGAAAAGAAACCAAGAAATAAAATTGACGAGTACAAAAACTCAGCGGAAAGGTTATTGCGGCCCTATTTGGAATATAGTGGAAGAGGCGATCTATACAAGCTCTTTCATTTAATAATAATAATAATAATAATAATAATAATATTTTTTTCACTTCCGATCCGATCCCGATACCTCAATTTCTGTGTTAGCCTCCTCACTCAAATGTGCACTTGCAGTTTGGGCAACTCCAAAGCAAATTCCACATTTCCCAACATTTTAATTACCTGCCATAGTGTAAACCCCTTACCCCTGTGTCGGATCTGTGGTTAGACTGGCATTTTCACCGATACCGATATGACCCGATATGACAAATAAGGGCCGATCCGATACTTTTCCCGATACCGATACAGTATCGGGACATCTCTAATAATAATAATAAACTGTATTTAGGCTATATAGCACCGTTCATACACCAAGTGCTTTACAGAGCAGAACAAATAATAAAAACAAAAGCAAAACAAAACGGCATTAAAACAGGCATGCAGTTAAAACAATAGGAGCACAGCACAGTGGCAAATCAGGCAAAGGTGCAGTGGTACAAAAATAAGAACAGATATTTTAAAACTCAACTTAAAGCAAGAGTGAAACATTTGTAGCACATTATGGTGCCTGATCAATGGAGCAATAGAAGCAATGACTCCCACTTTGTACATATACCTTTACTAGTGGAGCATGGCTACCCCAGACCGTCCTTGAACGCACCGTTTCTGTAATCCGCGCCACAACTTGGCACAAACATTGTCCAGGGGGCTGGCCATCCATCCATCCATCCATCCATCCATCCATCCATCATAGTTACACCAGGGCCATGGGTTGTGTCATGGGTTTATAAACAAATTATCGGAACATGCAGTAGATGTTGCCCAAGGTTACCCAGCTAAGGACAAAGTTTGCATGATGAATATTAATTTCCATGGAATCAAAAGCAATATAAAAATGCTTTTAAGTGCAACTACATTTTGTCCAGGGTTTTGTTACTTGCGCAAGCAGAGCGCACAAGTACTAGTTTCGCCCAGGACGATGTGTATGCACCGTCCCAGCAAATGACGTAATGACTACTTGTGCCTGATACAGCAGTGGTGCCAGACTACATACATGTATACATAGGAGCATTACCTCTAATCCTCCCGACACTAAAACATATCGTCATTACGTCACCATCGAAAACCAATTACACTCTGGCATTGGCAATCCACATCTTTATTACGTCATCATTGAGAGCTAGTCATCATTGAGAGCTAGCATATGATGCCACAGTATACCACTAATCAACTTACAAATTACATATACATATAATGCATTTCCTGTAATCCACCCGACATTGATCGAGGTATACGTCACCATCGAAGGCATTGGGTCCTTTAATCCACATCTTTATTACGTCATCATTGAGAGCTATAGTCATCATTGAGAGCTAGCTATACCAGTTATACCCTGACGTCATATGCTGGGACGGTGCATACGCATCAAAAGTAACCACAGTATACCGCTAATCGACTTACAAATTACATATACATATACATATACATAGAGGAATTTCCTTTAATGCACCCGACACTGATCGAGATATACGTCACCATCGAAGGCATTGGGTCCTTTAATCCACATCTTTATTACGATATACTTCATAATACTACTTTCTTACGTGCAAAAAGTAGGTACGTAGCAAGCTGAGATTTGACACTACTTTCTTACGTGCAAAAAGTAGGTACGTAGCAAGCTGAGATTTGACAGTTTGTAGCGGTCGACAGAGTACTTGCGCGCTCTGCTTGCGCACCTACTTTTGTGCAACAAGCAAGTAGGCACTCGACAGAGTGCAGTTCTAGTTATCTTTACTTTTGTTTTGTTTTTCTTATTCTCTATTCCATCGTTCCAGTGTTGTGTCTGTGTGGAGCGTTACATAGCGGTGGTTCACCCCGTGGTGTTTCTCAGGTACAAAGCTCTTCGCTACAGGGTGGCCTGTTGCTGCGCTGTCTGGCTGACGGCGCATGCGTTCAGTTCGTCAATTGTTTTATCCGATATGGCAGGGTAGCCTTACTACTTCCTACTGGTCTTTTGGGTGGTGTGCATTTCTGTGGTGTGTTTCTGCTGCCTCTCGGTCCTCAGAGCTCTGAAACAGCCTGGACCAGGAGAAGGAGATGGACAGTGGGGAGGGAAACGACGAAGTCTTATTTTTGAGAGAGTGCAGAGTAAAGTCGACTTTACTGGGGTTTCCCGTTCCTTCTCCCCTCAGTGTTCTAAAATGGGTGGTTCACTGGTGGTTCAATCGGTGTGTGTGTGTGTGTGTGTGTGTGTGTGTGTGTGTGTGTGTGTGTGTGTGTGTGCGTGCGTGCGTGCGTGCGTGCGTGCGTGCGTGCGTGCGTGCGTGCGTGCGTGCGCGTGAACGAGTGAATATAATGCAGTGTTTATAAAGGCACTATGTATATAAATGCTCCATTTACAACAAACTGTATATAAAACATGGTCAAACATTTATCTGTGAAATACTCAGCTGTCTCCGACTGTGTCGTTTGCCTCAACATCCTGCCCGATCCAGAATTCCTCGACACAGCCCACAGACACATTTCTCGTCGTCTTTCCGGCTCATGTGTCGCTGTCGAAGTGTACCTCAGCGTTGCGTCTTGAGCGATGTATAGCATCCTATACATTGCTGTACGGGAGATTTGTTCTCCGCATTTGACCCATCTCTTGGAGCAGTGTAGCCGTGCCGTGCCTCGGAATTTGTAGTTGATCTAACCAATGTTCCCTCTAATTTTTTTTCGGTCTGAGCAAACACTCAAACCTCCTGAGCAGACATCAGCAACTACTGAGCAATCATACATCACCTTGACACCAACTATCCAAACGTTAGATAATTCCAAATGGATTTTAAGGTTACGCAAGTTACAACATTTGTATTTTATCAAGGTGGTAGGCTAGCAATTTTAGGAATATTCAGTTAGTATATATGAGTGGTTCTCAACCTTTTCAAGCTGTGACCCCCCAAAGTAATCTTTGAACTGGGGACCCCCCACCAAGACAAGCAACAGAATGGTTCCACAGATAAATATTGTGAAAATAGACGATCTACAAACTCGTTGTGAACTTGTAGATCGTCTATTTTCACAAGTGTTGCCTCTTTCTTTATTATTTAATAATCTGGCCAATGTTTGACCAGTTTTTATAGCATAGTTTGCTGATTACTTTTCATGCAGTCTTTTTCTTTTAGAGCCTTTGAGGTATTATAGAAGTCTTAAAAGTCCTTAAATTGTCACTTCACTGTCATCTGGGGACCCCCCCCCCCCCCCCCCCCCCAAATCATGTGGGGACCCACAGGTTGAGAACGACTGTTATATGAATACTCAATTGTGCATTACATGGGGGGCATGAGAAAACGTAAAAACTTTATTGGGGGACACACACACACACACACACACACACACACACTAAGACGAGTTTGTTGGTGTGTTTTTGAACTCCTAGTTTTTCAGATTGTCGAATGTCAGCAGCCCCTTATGAAATGAAATGAAATGAAATCTATATTTACCCAGGGTATCTGGGCTAAGCTCAAGAACTTGTTTCCAGCCAGGCCCTGCTCATAGAACACATTTCATCGTAGTGGTTGATGCCTTGTTCAAGGGCATTTCAGCGGTGGTAATTTTAACGTGTCGGACGGCTGGTTCGAACTGGGAACCTTCCGGTATCTAGACCGCGCCGCTATCCGTTCGGCCACCGCTGCCACTACTACGCCAACTATGGGCTATTATTATATGTAGCTACATAGCAGAGGGATTGATTGATTGAAGAAAGATGTATTAACAGATTGGAGAATTACAGAGATAGGTTCCATATGGGGCTAGACCGCTAGAGATTAACGTTAGCTTCCACATGTTGTTTTATTCGCAAGTACACCGGGACTGGGGGCTTGTTGTGCTGTAGTGACGTTAGCTAACCAGCTAATGCGAAGCTAACGTTAGTCCCCCTCTCGTTGTTGTTGCGCACAGCCGTGCTTTTATCCACACTTCCATCCGTTCGCCTTTTAAATCTAAATGTCCCATCAACGCACGGGTCCAAGGTGCAACGCGATCTTATCTGGTTCTTAACTTCTTGGGGTTTCATTAACACTGACTGCACTGCTGCTGCTGTTACGTCTCCACCTCTAAGGTCCCGACGACTCCCCACTCGCCGCGCACTGCGTGCAGACGGCGCAGTCATACACAGGAGGAGAGGAGAGGAGACCAAAGAGTCAAAAAAGGAGGGGAGGAGACCTGTCTGTCGCCTCGCCTGTGTAATCTAAATAAACTGTAAAGTAAATAGAAATAAAGTGTGGGCAAATGTCGACTCTGGATAGGTATTATTACTGTAATGTAGATGATACTCGGGGGGGGAGACAATTTTTTGTTTTTAAAGAAAACTTTTTTTTTACACCAGCGTCGGTGTCTGTGCGCGACAGATTTCAGTTGTGCGCAAGAGCATTTGGCCATGTGCGCGCGCGCGCACGGGCGCACCTTAGGGGGAACATTGGATCTAACCCCACCAATCCAACCCATTGATGATGAGTGCCAAGCAGGGAGGCATTGGGTCCCATTTGTTGCAGTCTTTGGGTATGACCCCGGCCGAGGATCGAACCCCCGACCTCCCAGTTTCAGGGCGGACACTCTAACCGCGAGGCCACTGAGCGGAGATCGTAACGAAACATGACTCCAGTACTAATTTGACTCTGTCACCATTGTACACGGCCAGTGAACTCATGATGGATGGGGGAAACAAGCCTCAGTGTTGAATGGATAGCGTTCCAAGTTAACAGATATACTAGCTGTGACTTATCCCTCGTTGACTCTCCCAGACCAATTAGCCTGCCGTTAGTCGTTTCCTCGCTTTACAACGGAGAACACACAGGCAGCGGTGGAAAGTAACCAGGTACATTTACTCAAGTACTTTACTTTACTTGAGGTGCTTACATAACCTGAATATTTCATTTTTTTTTAAATACTTTTTACTCCCCTATTGAACACTTTATTTACTAGTTACTTTGCAGATTTGTGCCTTAACTTCATAACCTAGTATTTGTATACTTTGACTATGAGACATTTCAAGCTCACAAATCGGCGACAAGATCGTTGTGAGCATGCAGAAAATTGTGAAGCATTCAGGAAAAGGCCTAATTTTGTACTTTTAGCGCCAATAGTTTTGTGTAGTTCTACTCAAGTAAAAATACGATTGGAGATGTTTTACTTGTAATAGAGTATACCAGCATTTCTACATTGTGGTGCTGCTTACGTATAAGCAAAAACCATCGTCGTCCTGATTCAGAAACCACACGGCTGGTTGATTCCCAGACCAATTAACCCGCCGTTTGGTCGTGTCCACGCTGTTAAAAGGGAGAACAAACAGCTGCATGGCCGCCGCCTTCCATTCACGATGAATAACTTCATTATGGGAGAGCTGCGGGTATCACTCAAGTGTCCATCCTCTGACACCTTTATATTTGTGCTCCCACAGCACGGCTATACGCAAACATCTCCACGCCCCATATAACATCCTGCTACCACAGAGGCAGCGAGTAGCAGGAGGAGTCTGTGCACCGAGGCCATGGTGTTGTAAGAAAGCCAAGGTTTATTATAGTTTTGCCAGACCAAAGGCGAGACTATGTTTTGCACCTTGTGTCCATCCATCTGTCTGTCTGTCTGTCCGTCCGTCCGTCCCTCCGTCCGTGTGTCTGTGTCTGTGGTAAATGGTGCATTTATATAGCACCTTTATCCAAGGCGCTTTACATAGATTGTGCATTGCATTCACCTGTTCACACACACATTCATACACCGATGGCGGCGGAAACCATGCAAGGCACTAACCAGCACATCAGGAGCAATTAGGGGTTCAGTGTCTTTGCTCAAGGACACTTCGACACCAACTATGGGGGAGCCCGGGTTCGAACTGGCAACCTTGCAGTTACCATCCAGCCACTCTACCCCTGAGCCACTGCCGCCCGTCTGTGTGTATGTGTCTGTGTGTCTGTCTGTATGTGTGTCTGTGTGTGTGTGTGTACGTGTGTCTGTCTGTGTGTCTGTGTGTACGTGTGTCTGCAAACAGCTAATCTCCAGCACCGTCGGCTTGATCCCAGAGAAACTGTGCACGCACGCTCCCTGGACGCCAGAACAGAAACCCTCCCCCGAAATGTTTTAAAATCGGCCTGTTATAGCGCCACCTGGAGCAAAACATATATTTTTTTAATATCCTACATTTTTTATCCATACATCCGAACTTGAACCCGGTTTGCTGCACAAGTGCTGTCATTTTGCCCATTGAGCGACAGTAATAGAGCTTGCCTACTTGACATTTTTACCATTGAGTATACGCATGCGCGGCGCGTGTGCATGCGTGCGTGCGTGCGTGCGTGCACATGTGTGCACATGTGTGCGCACATACAGACCAGAATTATGGCAGTCGAGCTTTAAGAAGAAAATCTACTTTGTAATTTCTTTTGAATACGTAAAAACAGCTGACACATTTACGTTGACTAATGCAGAAAACACAGTCGCAGCCAGGACACAGTAAGAGCCGGGCCAAATGCAGTTAAAGGGACACAAGTCCATTTTAATTAGCACCCCTGAGGCTGTAGTTTCCATAAATCGTCCCAGGACACTGGAAAATGATATTTTACCATTTACACATAAGTGCTTTTGCAGTCTTGGGCTGAAACAAAAGAGGGGGGGGGGGACACGTTGTGATTGAGCAGTCCAGTTAACCACTTACACCCCACACATTGTTGTGCAGAATCTCAAGAAGTTTGAGCATCACTGATTATAAAAGCATACGTTTTTCAGGAATCTGTTAGGATTTAGAAGGAATTTGTAGAATCGGCCTCAGATCAAAGGCTTGTGTTACGACCCAGACTCTCAAGCTTGGTGTATAGTTTGAGGGGGATTATATGGTATTGGGATTATGGTATTTTTTTACTCTTACTCTTTCCTATCGTTAGCATTGTATTATTATTATTAATATTATTATACATACTGCATTATTCGGTAACAGGTACGGTCGCCCCTTTTCCATCTCGCCCCACGCTGTAAATAACAAACATAATTCATGTTGGCGATTATATAAAAGGTGTTATCATATTAATTTATCATTGTTAAATTCACTCTGTATATCCACGGGCATAATAGCATGATGATGTCATTACAAAACATGGGCTACATGAA
Source organism: Electrona antarctica (assembly GCF_951216825.1). Taxonomy (NCBI): domain Eukaryota; kingdom Metazoa; phylum Chordata; class Actinopteri; order Myctophiformes; family Myctophidae; genus Electrona; species Electrona antarctica. The sequence goes on along the minus strand of NW_027638147.1, from coordinate 1,121,550 downwards.
GAAATGTGCTTAACAAAACGAAATTAACCGCTAGAAGGTCCTAAATTAACTTAATTAAGCAGTCACCGTCTCTGTCTCATCCTCTTCCTTAATTTTAGTTAATTTTGAGTATAGAGATCGATTACTATACAATCGAATAAATCTTTATACAAGATCATTTTCAGATTTCAGAGAGGGAGGGAAATACTAAATTAACTGTTAACGACATTAACACATTTCGCGGGGGCGAGTTGGTAAAGGGGCGAGTCGTCTGGTAATCCATTATTATACCACAAAATGTACTCTTACGTACCTGTACACAAAGATGTAACTAACAATAAAGTACAACATTGAACGCTGCAGAGATATAATCTATGAACAGCTTTCTCACACACGGATTTGTCTCTCCCTTGGCGTGTGAAGTGATCAGTGATAGGTTTTCAATGTAATGAGTCCCGGGATGCAGGGATGGTCTTTTAGAAATGAGTCCCAGGGGCATTTTATGAGTCCCACTTCAACGACGTTAGGAGTCATATTTTGCCATTTTTACAAATTGCAGCATTTAACTCCCATTTCATTTTATATGGTTATAATGTGGTTATATTCATGTAGAAAACAGTAGAAAAATGATTATTATAACTAAAGCTAGCAAAATAAACTACTAGTAGTACAGTAGTGCATCCCGTGGATGCAGAGGTCGTTGTTTTATTGCGTCCCTTAACTATAAACTGCGTTTTGGGATGCAAAATGCACCCTATTTTAATCTCTGAGTGATATAGAAATGGCATCGTCCGTGGATCTGTTCTGACCATATAGGGAATAGTGTGGTCAAGTAACACAATGAGACGCACAGTAGAGAGTCAGTGGACTGAACACGCCAGACCACCACTCACGCACGTACGGCCCTTCAAGGAGAGACAGAGGGCAGTGTTGGCCCATCCTCGTGCCCTGTGTGTGTGTGTGTGTGTGTGTGTGTGTGTGTGTGTGTGTTTGTGCGTGCGTGCGTGCCTGTGTGTGTGTGTCTCGCCACGTCACCACGACACAACAAACGTGCCATGATGTATGGGCCCAAATGTCGCATTGAAATTCCTGCGAGGCTGTTTCCCCCTCCTGCCACATGCACCAGAATTGAGGAGGGGGAGAGGGTGATGAATGGACCTCCCCCGCCGCATGTCTCACACACACACACACACACACACACACACACAGTCACACACACACACACACACACCCCATAGATTACTGCGACACTTGTGACAGTACGGCCTGACATAATGTGTGCTGATGATGATGGCTCGTCTTTCATTCCTTCTCATCTCTCCTTTTTCCTTAACCCCCTCCCCCCCTTTTTATTTCCTCAATTAGTCTGTGTCCTTTTGGACAAACAGGGTACAAGAATACCATCCAATCGGAAAACGTGTTTGGACAGGAAGACGGGAGTGAGTGACTGTCAGAACACCTATACGCAGGTATGTGGAGAGGACTGACTGACTGTCTGAACACCTATATACTGTCACATTCCGTGACCTGTTCCTTGGTTTTTTAGTTATTTAGTGTTTCACCTTACTGTTTTCCTGTGATTTTGTAGTATTGTGTTCCATGTTTCTTAGTTCCAGTTAAGAGTTGATCTTGCACGTTGTACTTTTATTTTGCAGTACGTTTTGTCTCTTGGTTTCCTTGGTTGCTTTTGTTGCCTGTGTTGTCTCACCATGATTAGCCTATAGTGTTTCCACCTCGTCCTGTTAGTTCGCCCCAGCCTATCCCATGTGTTGATTATTAGTTCTGTTCACCTGTGTCCTGTTACTCCCTGTGTCTATATATACTCCCCTGTTTGTTCATTTCCTTGTCGGATTATTAGTATTAGTCACAGTTTTCTGTCCCTGAAGTTATACTTGCTTAGTGTTTGTTATTTTCCCAGTGCTCCTCGTGTTCCTTGTTTTTTTGGTGTTAATAAACACATTTCCTGACTGTCGTCCTGCATTTGGGTCCTACCCTCTGGTCTCGAACCGTGACGCAGGTCATACGCAGGTAAGTGGAGAGGACTAGCTGCCTTACTGTCTGAACACATACGCAGCCAACGCAGGTATGTGCTGTGGAGTTTTCTAGCTAAACTGGGGCGCTACGTCGCATACACGCACTCGCGAAGGGATCGGCAATTTAAATAACCTCTTTCATATAGGCCTATTTATTGGCACGAAAAAGTGATTTAGATGGAAGGCACTTGTAGAATCAGGTCTTAATGGCTCCATGAAACGACGCCATTGGCCCAACATGCACGTCATATATACCCCGTGGTGGCATCAAACAGGCCGCCCGGGGGAGGGGCGGGCGGGAGGGAAGCGCTCTCGCCAGCAAATCGCAATGCTGGCTCCTCGGGTCCAGTCCGCACCTCGTCAAAACGGTCAGACGGCGTCTGATGGCGGCGGTCTTAAACTTCTGGACCTGTCAGCAGGACAAGCCAAGGAGGAACGTGCTTTCACGCTCTGCCGAAAATAAACACATACAGTACGCCCCCCCCCCCCCCGCTCCCCCTGTGCATTGGTTTAAAGGGGATGATGTCTCGGCCCGGCCGGGCGGGCACTGGGTGCAGAAAATATTGGGTGTGAAGAGCTTTTTGGTATGTGGGTTTTTTTTGTGGGACGTGGTGTCTTGGCTACTGCAGTGTGGGAGTGTTGTGATCCCTGCTTGTGACCTCTGTCTTATGCTTGACCTCTCTCTCTCTCTCTCTCTCTCTGTCTCTCTGTCTTATGCTTGCTATCTCTCTCTCTCTCTCTCTCTCTCTCTCTGTGTGTGTCTTATGCTCAACCTCCCTCTGCTTCTGTGCATGTCATCACTGTCCTGTGTGGAAACCTCGTATGTCCAACAAAACTGTTCGAGGAAACTGGTGGAATATTGCTGTTATGTTAAAAGGTTTAAAGTGGTTAAGAATGTCTGTTATGTAACATACATATAGACCATAGATTTTCTTTGGAGATTCTGCTATTAGACGATATGATGATCGTAGTTCTTAGTTTACTCATGAATCATCCTAGATGACTATTTCTGTGCATTGCATGTATTGCCTTGTTTTGTCCTCGTTTGATATACTGTATAAATCGCTCAGGATTAAGAGCTTCTGCTAAATGCCTAAATAAATTGTAAATTGTTGCACACTTAAAGCAGCGTTTGTTAATACAATATAACTTATACAATCTATATGGTGGAGTATGTTAATACAATATTACTACAATCTGTATGGTAGAGATCTACAGATCTGCTATTTTTGAAAAATCATGAAAATGTGAATTAAATCAAGATTCAATGTATCCCCTGAGCAAGCAGGCAGGCTCTATTAGCTCAATGGTATAAATGTCATACTTGGGCAGGAAACTGTGTTCAAATCCAGACATTCACATGTTCTGTTTTCTAAAGTATCTAAAGTAGTGAAAAATAGCTGCAAGTTCAGAACACGCACGCACGCACGCACGCACGCACGCACTACATCACCGCACCAGTCTAATGAGGGCACCCATGAGGTCATGACCTCGTTTGACCTTTGATCTCTCCGGCATGCACTCCTATATATACTTGATGGGTGACTGTGACAGCATACATGGTGCAGAGACAGGCTTGGTCAGGGTCAAGGTCACAGAGGAGGCGTGAGCTTGTACTTGATCTTATTTTCACAATGTTTTCCTCTTTCTAGTGGTGCTGGCTGGTGACGAGGCGGACGCGTTATGATGACGTAACCGGAAATCAACCAACCGCAAGGGCTTCTGGGAAACTGAGTTCAATGCGTGAAGTGAACGAGGGTGTAGGGACAATCTTAGCTCCCTTTGCTCTTTGTATATGACCCGAATCAGGTTAGTGGCTTTTTTTGTCGGCTCAAAAAACAAATCATTGGAGTGTTTTCAAGTGGATTTTCATGTATCAAAGGCGCAAATACTTCGGCGTATCCTCCAAAGGTAATTAAACAATCCCGGCTGCCTCGGTATATGTCATAATTTAAAGCCCTCAAAGTGTTAAGCCAAGCATCTGGTGATCCCCCCCGGTTTGGGAACCTCTGCTGTACAGTAGACTTTGTTAATTACAGTAGCAGGAGGTAGTCAGCTCTAATTACCAAATCGGGGCTGAGAGAGAGAGAGAGAGAGAGAGAGAGAGAGACTCCCTCCCTCCCCATTTTGCGGTTTGGCTTAACGAAAAACCAGCGACTTCTCAACGGGCCAGCTGTGGCCGTATACTGTTTTCCCAACGCAAAACGATATTTCCTAGTTTGACTTCTGTCCTGTAACACTTGCTGCTTAAAATACCCAACCTTACCTTTATCAGTCGGGTCTTATATATATACATAATACTGTGTATAGGCTGCCAAAGCCAGAGGAAGCCGGACGATTAGCAAATGTGATAATTGGCACCACGTCGGTTTAGTTTTCAGTGGTGAGACGTTTTCTTTTTTAGAAGCCGCTGGGGAGATTTGACTGGACTCGACTTTATTTGTATAGCCCTTAATCGCTTTTACAGTCGAAGGGCTTGTTCCCATGCAGTTTACCCTTACAGTAACAAAGGAAATGAATCACATCACCCACTGTCCGTAGCCCATAGACGCTACGGTTAGGACAAAAACCTCCCCTTTCTCCCCTTAGGGGAGAAAGAAACATCGGGAAGCAGGACACCAAAACGGTGGACAGCGTGGGGGGAAAGAATAAGACAAACATAAAAAGTCCATAGACTTGGGTGACACACACAAAGGCCCTTTATTTTTTTTATTTTTTTACAAAAATCTTCAAACATAGCAGATGTACTTTAATTAATTAGTAATTTAAAAGACCACTTCACCACTTTTGAACCTATCTTCATATAATTGGTCATCACTAATGTTCATGATAAAATGCAAAAAAACTAATTCTACTCTGTGGGCTATGGGCAGTTCAGAAACCTGTCCACCAGGTCTACACCATCAATGGGGAATCCAAGATAGAAACTGCAGGCTTTCTGGGGACCACCTGGAACCCCCTCGAGGACCACTGGTGGTCCCCGGACCGCTGGTTGAGAACCACGGTTCTACATCGATAGAGGGTATGCGCATGCTTAAAGTGAATGGCACATCGAGTGGCAAATCGAGTGGCAAAGCAACAGGCAAAGTGAGTTTAACATTGTTTAATGTTGTTTAATGCAATCAGATAGGACTTTTCTGTTTGGATGTATGGGCTGTCAAGGCCAGAAAGTAGTTTTTTGCCACTCAGTAGGCATTCCTTCATAACTTCCTGGTTTGATGATGATGTCACGCGCATACTCTCTATTCTAAGCTTAATTGATTAATGAAAAAATAAACCCTTGGCCAAATGTACATTCGAAAATGTATTGGGGAACCCTGGTGTAATTAGTATAATAGTGTAATAGTGTAAATAGTGTAATAACCCTAATAGCCTACTGTGCCAAATTTGACACATGCCTACATTTATATCTATTGTTTGTGCTAAATTCAAATTGAGTATATCAACTTAATATAGCATCTGATTGAGGCAGAAACACAAATAACTTTTATTTCATTAGAAATTAATTCCGTCCAAAAGGGGTTAACCAAGCACTATACTGAATAATTCTGAGGTACTTGAGTCTCTTTTTCAATACTAATAATAATTTCTACTCCACTACATCTCTCTCTCTCTCTCTCTCTCTCTCTCTCTCTCTCTCTCTCTTGTTGTCTCTCTCTCTGTCTCTCTCTCCTCTTCCCATATATCAGTGGGAGATCAGACCTCTCCATCTTGCGTGTGTGCGTGCGTGCGTGCGTGCGTGCGTGCGCATGCATGCATTGGTGCGATAGAGGGGTTAATGGATGGGGCAGGATGAAGCATTGTGTTCCAGCGGTCAGAGGCGACCATTTGTTTTGTTGCTGCGATCAATGTGTGTGTGAGAGAGAGAGAGTAGCCGACCGCATGGGAGATGATGGACTGACGATCCCCTGACAAACCATAAGCCATGGGAGATGATGGACTGACGATCCCCTGACAAACCATAAGCCATGGGAGATGATGGACTGACGATCCCCTGACAAACCATAAGCCATGGGAGATGATGGACTGACGATCCCCTGACAAACCATAAGCCATGGGAGATGATGGACTGACGATCCCCTGACAAACCATAAGCCATGGGGGATGATGGACTGACGATCCCCTGACAAACCATAAGCCACTGTCAGCAGCGAGCGAGGCTGGAGGGTGGAATCTCGTCCCACCACCACAACCATCATCATCATCATCATCATCATCATCATCGCATCACATGCGGGACAAATCATCCGCCAACTATATCTGCCAGACAGCATCCAGCAGCCCAACCCAGTAGTCAAAGTCAAAGTCGTACGATTAGTCACACACGTTACCGCAGTGCAATTTGTTCTCCGCATTTGACCCATCTCTTGGAGCGGTGAGCCGCAGCCGTGCCGCATTCAGGAATCATTAGGTGATTTGACCCCTCCCAATCCAACCCATTGATGCTGAGTGCCAAGCAGGGAGGCATTGGGTCCCATTTTTACAGTCTTTGGTGTGATGACCCGACCGGGGATCGAACTCCCGACCTCCCAGTTTCAGGGCGGACACTCTAACCACAAGACCACTGTCTGGTCATGGGTGAGTCTTAACATTTTAGCTGCCAGCAGGGGGCAGCATAAGCACACGTAAGGACTGCCACCCGTCCGCTCTAATGCTGCGATCCTTGTTTCCTTTCCGGGTTATTGAGGAAGGTGGGGGCCTTTGTTATGAGCCCATCACCACCCACTTAGCTCAGACCCCTTAGCTAGCATTACAACCAGTTACATTTGCTCATCGATGCGGTACAAACTCTCAAATTGATTTACGATCATCAGGTGCGCGGGAGCGCTCAAACCTTTTGAGATACAGCGCTTTGAAAGTCCTGTTATAATGGCGGCTCAACGGAGCTGGATTTAAAAATCCCATAGCTGGTGGGGACGGAGGCTCTCCATACAACCCAGAGCCATGCTAAAAGGTAAATAATCGATCGCTGCTTCCATATATGGAGTATACGGTTGTCTACGAACATAGGCGTAGATGGCAACAGTATAGGTACCGTTAGCCTAGGTACATTTATAAACGTATAGATGGCAGCGAAAAAGTTAACGTGCCACGTATGTCGGACATTACTAACCCTAACCTCACGCGGGAGCCACGTATGTCGGACTCCGTATGAAACTTTATTTTGTCGACAAAAGCAAAGTGTCCGCGGTTGGTGGAAAAATAGTGGAGCAAGCAGGATTCGATATTCCAGAAGTTGTGGGTTTGGAGTCTAATGATTAGCGAGGCCGCCAGGCCGGTGCTGAGACTGCATGGGCATGGGTCTGACTGTATTAGAATATGACAACGCCCAATTCCTGTAAAAAATAATGAATCCCCACGAATCCCCGTATTTGTGACAGAAGCCCTTGACGGATCATGATCTCTCCCATTCTGCCTCATATTCATTCCCTCCGCATGCACCACCAAAGGCGTCTTATAGCGCTTTTCTAATACCCAAAGACGCTTTACATGTGTGGTGGCCGGGGGGGGGGGGGGGGGGGACATGAGAAGATGACAACTTTATTAGAAGACAAGTAAAATAAGAGTAAAACCAATAAGAACAGTACATGTAACAGGTTAAAACACATCAGCTCGGGAATGCTATTCTGAACAGGTGGGTTTTCAGTGCGGTTTTGAAGGTGGGGAGTGAGGGGGCATCCCAGATCTGTTTGGGGAGGGCATTCCAGAGGGTAGGGGCGGCCACAGAGAAGGCCCTGTCGCCCCAGGTTTTGAGCCTGATCTTCTTGGGGATCACAAGGAGGCCGGCGTCGCTGGACCTGAGGGAGCGGGATGGTGCGTATGTGGCTGGAGGAGGGCGGAGAGGTAGGGGGGAGCCAGGTTGTGCAGCGACTTGTAGGTGGTGAGGAGTAGTTTGAATTCAATTCTGTGTTTGATGGGGAGCCAGTGGAGGTCATGGAGGACTGGAGTGATGTGATCTCTGGAGCGGGTGGACCTACCTACAGTTAAACTAAAGACTCAAAAAGAAAAAGACCATTACTGCATCAAACATAATCAACAAACTATGCTATAAAAAACTAGTCAAACATTGGTCAAGTTATTAATGTAAGAAAGAGGCAACATTATTGTGAAAATAGCCTCACACTGTGATGCGTTGTGAGCGGGTGGAATCTGGGTGGAGCGAGTGGGGGGGTCCCCACTCCCAGTTCAAATATTATTATTTTGGGGGTCACGGCCTGAAAAGGTTGAGAACCACTGGTATAGGACAGTGGTTCCCAAACGGTGGGTTCCCAAATTATTGTGGATTATTTATTATGGAGCGCCCAGATGATTAGCTTCATGTGGAAACACTGTTTTCTCACTCCACAATAACCCTGCAAGCCGAATGACGTGATGATGACGTTCTCCGGTGACGTTCATGACGTTCAGGACTTAGGCCAGATCACAGCCCATATATGGGGATGATCTTTACGTAATTTCTAGGACGTCTTCACCAGTTGAAATAATATAGCTTATTCTGGGCCAGATCTGACTAGTTATGATGATATGTGACTAAATTTGACTGAGGGACTGCCATTGGATTTTTTTGAATCTTCGTTTTTTTGACATATTGGTTGTTCAGTTTGACCCACCAGTTTTGGAGATATGGCTTATAGAGTAATGTCTTGCAGAAAACAGCGAGTTGAGAAAACAGGCTTGAAAGGTTCACTTCTGTCGTCTCTAACATTACACCTAGCTATATGTTTGGGCATTTGTTTCATATTTACATGTCAATTTCAGCTCTGACACTTATTTCAGACATGCTCTAGTATGTGAAGAGTCTGCCTGTGCTATTAACTCATTTTGAAAAAAAAGTTTTTTCTCCTCTGGTGAATAGCTGTAATTTGCGCGATGGCAGTCTCTCAGTCAAATCTGGTCACATATGACTTAAATTGATCTGGCCTCGATCAGACTCTCTCTGATTCATCCAGGGATGTCCGGCGTCTTAGTGGGCAGAATTGATGTTGGTTGACTTGAAATCAGGTGATGTTCTGGGCCATATCTGATAAGTGGTTTGACTTGATCTGGCCACAATCGAGACGTCACCAATTCATCCAGGTCCTGACCGTGCTTGCTGGGAAACAAACCAACGTACTGTAGTCTATGCGAGGCGTTGTGAGCTTGTAGTTCGGCTATTTTCAGTGTTCATCTGTGGAACTGAGTCAAACTCTGCATAACTGCATTACTTAATTATATTAGTAAAATAATTACTTAAGTCAACACAATTAGAGAATTGTTATTTTGATGAAAATGTGCCTGTTATCTCTCCTATGGTACCAACATCAAAACAGCATGGAATGTGGACATAATCTTATGCAATTGTAACGCCCGGGATTCGAACTCGGGTCTCCTGCGTGAAAGTCCAACATCTTAATCACTAGACCAAAGGGATATCCCTATGGACCGGGGGAGAAATTAGACTTTTGAGGCAATCCGGCAGAGGCTCTGAGCCACTCTGCTACACTCACCCCCCTTTTGACCTCCTCCCACCGGGAAACCCGATCCGGGTCACAGCACCAATGTAACGCTCAGGATTGGAACTTGGGTCACCCCAAGGGGCCAGTGAGGCTATCCAACGTTGAAGCACTGGGCCCTAGTGGTAAGAGGAGGGACTACAGGCGGACCCGTGGATTCATGACCGGGAAACCCTGTGCAGCTGGGGTTTGACATTGAGCGCTCGGTTGCACTTCCGCATTGGACCACCAAAATGTGGTGGTCCAATGCGGAAGTAGACGTTTTGCGACGGTCCTTCCGGGTGCTTCAAAACGCCACTGAGCAACTTCCACTGACATGAATAGCGGAGGGGGCGGAGCTTCGCGCCAGATCAGTCTCTATCCTTTTATATACTCTATGGGTCACCCGCATGAAAGTCCAACATCTTAACAACTAGACCAAAGGGATATCCCTCTGGACTGGGGGAGATATTAGACTTTTGAGGCCATGAGGCAGAGGCTCTGAGCCACTATGCTACACAATGACAACAACATATTCAAAGTTTTAGGTGTGAGAGGCTAGATCTCATCAAATGGTGGTTCGTGGCTCAAATGGTGAATATTGACCTTGGTGGAAAAAAGGTTGAAAACCTCTGATATAGGCATGATCCGATGGAATCAGCGGTTCTGGACAACCACCTATCGGACCGAGTCCAGGCCTACTTGCTAAACGCATACCCTGCAATACACGCTGTACGCGGCTGTCTGTCTGTGTCCCTTTTATGACCATATATGGAGATGTCTGTATGTATATTGTGTATGTAGTCTATCTCTATGACCAAATATGGATACAATGCTGTAAGTAGGCTACCTCTATGACCAAATCACTCATTGGCCAACACAACCCATTGGCTTCACCGATTGGCCAAGCTCTGTGGCACGTTGGTGTAACTGTAATAAGTACCTAAAGAGTAGCGAACTCAAGGCTTTTTCAGAGAAATACTTCGGTAATCTACTTTGATGTAAGCTCCTTCCCCATTTTGTGAAATGTATTGCTGGACGTTGCATTTGAAGGGAGAAACAAATGTGACTATCTCAGCCTCTGTAGCAATTGGCTACAATGTGTACTATTTGCAAGCGTCCTACAAAGAAAGGGTTCCGGTTAAAGTGCACATCTTCAACACTGTGTCATTGAGCTGCATCAGATTGCCTCCGGTGACAACCGGAAGAGAAGTTCCCTACGTCCACCACGGCTTCAGTGCCGTGCTGATAGAAGACACCATTTACATCTGGGGAAGGAATACTCACGGGTCCAAGAGCAGCAGCGTGCTTTATGCATTCAATGTCGACGCCCAGAGATGGTTCAAACCCAGGGTTTCTGGGACTGGTCCAATGGCGAAGTGGGGCTACTCAGCCTGTGGCTTGGGGAAGGTTATGTTTATCTATGGAGGATCCAACCACCTGATTGAATTCTCTAATGACATGTACAAGTTGGACACCAGCTCGATGGTCTGGACTTTAGTTAACACCAGAGGAACTCAACCTCATTGTTCATTCGGTCACTCTGCCACCATCATCGGGACAAAGATGTTTGTTTTTGGGGGGCGGGACCAGCTCGACTACAACAACATCAGAGTGTTTGACACAGAGGCCAACTACTGGCTGAACACGCCTTCTGCACAATTTCATCCCAAAGGACGTGAGGGTCATTCAGCTTTTACCTACAATGGAGAGCTATACATATGTGGTGGTGACTGGACTGGACTGGACTTCTATGATCTGTGGAAATTCAATCCCGTGACGTTGTCCTGGACGGAGCTTGAGCCCAAAGGGAATGGCACATTTGCTGTTGCACTCTGGTGAGAGACCGCGTCATCCTCGTTGGAAGAGACCCAGACTTTATAGTACACCAGTTTATCTTAGACTTGTGTCCGACTCTGAAGACATTATGCAAGCTGGCGGTCATTCAGTATGGTGTGGAGCAGTCTGGGCTCCCACACAACATCAGGTGGGAACTGGCAGCCGAGACAAAACAGCGAGCCGACTTTGAAAGTGGATCAGAAACGTCAGAGTCAGATTGATTGATGAGGACGGACGGTCATCAGGCAACAACTGGTCCCAAGGCCGCTTTAAGTATACCAGATTATTTGAAGGTGCACCAAGAAATGGTTAAATTTATCCTAAAGGACGACTTCAACCTATGTTCAACCTATCTTTGTATAGTTGGTCCCCACTAATGACAATATGGTACCATTCCTTTCTACTCCATATTGTGTCTCAGAGGACGGCTGTTGACAATTCAGAAACCCGCCTACCGGTGACATCATTATGCGTTTTTCTTTCAAACTTTCTTTTAAAATTTTGTTGGCTTCCATTATGTCATGCTACTTTCCCGGAATAGAAAGCTCACTTAAAGTATACCAGATTCTTTGAAGGTGCACCATCTTCAAACTGTATAAATAAATCCCTAAAAATGCCGTGCAAATTATTTGGTTATTTGGTTAAATTTCAATTTGCAAGCTGGAATGTGTAGTTGCTCTGGCCTCTGTCCTACTGCCACCTACTGTCCATGTACTGTATTACACAGTGGGTGAAAAAAAACCACACCCCTTAAGGCTAAACCCCACCCATCAGAGGTGTGGCTCCCAAAGGTACCTATCAAAACCTCAGTGGAAGAGACAAAGTGGTAGGGACTGTATCTTCGTATAGTTGGTCCTCACTAGTGCTCATGATAATACGGTACAATTCCTTTCTACTCTGTATGTGGTCTCAGAGGACAGCTGTTGTGAAACATACAGAGTAGAAAGGAATGTTATTGTGACCGCAGGTCGCAGTTACTATGAAATGGTGAATTTCCCGTCAGTTGTTTGTTGGACACGCCCCATATATGGTCATGCTTCGTGGCATCCCGTGATGTCATCAATATTAAGCCCATATGGAGATCTTAGATCTCCATATATGGACAATATTGGCCAGCAACTCTACATCTCACCTCAAAGAGGTGAGATGTAGAGATCTTAGGTCAGATCTTAGGTCAGCTCCATATATGGAGATCTTAGATCTCCATATATGGAGCTGACCTGTTCTGACATTCCATATGTTGATCCTTCCCCATCCATCCTTCCTCTTCGATGTCTCCCTTTTGACTGATACCTGTCCATTTTAAACTCTAGACGGGCCTGCTCCAAAGTTATTAGTGCAGCAGCGCCCGGCGGCCGGCGAAAACTAGAGTTATCAATAGGCCCGAAAATTAAGGCCCGGCCCTACCTGGGCCCTCATCAAACCCTGTACACTGAAGACACTGCCCCCGCTGCCACCCTTAGATCTCCATATATGGAGCTGACCTGTTCTGACATTCCATATGTTGATCTGACCTCATTGTGAAATGAGGGTGTCCCGATTCTGGGGGGCATGTTGATGTCCTCATGTCAAAAAAGTAAAATAAATGTATTACAAGATGTACCTTATATCCGCACGATGACGTCTTACCATAATTTATACCCTCAAAAAAATTAAAACATTTTAAAGCCAGGCGGTTCTTGGGCGCCCCTTTTCTCAGCGCCAGGCAAAAACTACAAAAAGGACTACAAAGAGGTAAGTAGTTCGCTCCGGAACTACTTACCCTTCGCTCTGTCGGTCACATGATCACATCGTTCACAAGCATTACATACGCTAATCTGCTAACAGTAAATCTGTGTGTGCGTGTGTGTGTGTGTGTGTGTGTGTGTGTGTGTGTGTGTGTGTGTGTGTGTGTGTGTGCGCTCGTGCGTGGGGATGCATATGTTGGTTAGACATACTAACCGTCCGACAGGCAATTGTCCGACAACACCGTCGCTCCCGCCATGTGTGGCCGGTTACAACTAACCCATATCGAACTGCCCGGTCGTCGCAACTACCCGCTACGATCGGCTCAAAAGCCGCAACGACCCGCCGAGGAATGAGCTCGCCCCTCCTGCCCGTGGCTTCCTGTGAGGTTAAGGTTATGGTTGAGTTTTGGGTAGGGTGTCGGTCGGACTGTTAGTACGTGGGTCCAAACACATGCACCCGCACGTGTGTGAGACATTTCAGTCGTGATATTTTATTTAGCTTTAATCCATGTAGACAGATAATGGTTGGGGGTGGGGGTGGGGGGATCCCGCTCCCACCTGTTTGTTCCCCCGGGCCTGGATGGCCCACGAGCAGGCGGGCCAGGATGGACCCCACAGCTGTTTCTAAAATAGCCCACTAACGCAGATCTGGTCATGCGAGAAGCCCATCTTTTAGTACCAGAGAGAAATCAAAGAGATCCTCAGTGCATGCTCCACACCGGGCACTGGTGGGAAGAAACCAAGTACATTTACTCGAGTACTGTCTAACAGTACAACTTTGAGGTACTTTTCCTTTGGATAGGCCTTTATATTTCTACAGTAGAAGTTCTACTCCACTATAACTCTCAGAGGCAAATGTTTGTGTGTTTTAGTACTGATTTTGCAGCGTCGGTTACGCGTTGAGTTACTTTGCAGATTCCGATTATTGGTACAAAACAAACAAAACAAAACAAACAAACAAAAGTTTAGTGGGGTGGCGATGGTCTAGTGGTTACACATACGTGTGTAGGCTTAAATGGAGCCTGACAGCGAGTCGCAAGTTCGATTCCCAGAGCCCGACTGCCTTTGCTGCACGACACTCCCTAGCTGTCTCTCCCGCTGGGCTATTAAACGTCTGTAAAATGGGCTATAACTGGTCTAAAAATGAAAGTTTGAAGCTGTCTATATATAGGCTTAGCTTAGTCGTTGATTAGCTGTTTTATAGACCGTCTTTATATATCTGTTGAAATAACGTTGTTTCATTTTTTGAACAGTTATAACCCATTTTTAGACGGCCATAGACGTATTTAGACGACTAATTGCCTGAAAAATGCTCAATGGGCTCTCTACCTGTTTCCCGTCCTATCTTCACTGTGCTATCCAAAGACAAGAAGGCTGAAAAGCCCCCCCAAAAAATATCCAATATATACAGTGTTTAGCCCAGTTAGTTTTATTCTTGGCTCAGCTATTGGAAAAAGCTACTTTTACTCAAGTAACAAAAAAGAAATCGGAGTAACTCTCCTAGCACTGCCGCCGGGTCCGTCCATGTGGGACAGCCACACACACACACACGCACACGCACCCAGGGACAGGCAGGATTTCCTAAAGCCGCCATGCTCAATTATAGGATCTCCCTCCTCGGCCCCCTGCAGGGAGATTCTGGGGGCTCATCCACTTTGTTTGCTTTATTTTGCCACACATCATTATCTCACGGCTGGGGAAAGAGAATCCGGGCGGTGTGTAATTTGACGTTTGCGAGTGATGAGGTCCTGCGCTTGTCTCTGTCTCTCTCTCTCTCTCTCCTCTCTCTCTCGCACGCAATCAACTGTCTCTCTGTGGCCTCCCGGTGCTCTGTGGCCATTTCCTGTCCAACACAAACAACGGACTTAGCGGTATTATGTGTGGCAGAATTTCCCGCCCCCTTTCCACGCCCCCTTTCGGAGCTAGTGGTGATAGCGTGGCGTCACTCCATAGACACTACATGTTAACAGAGGTCATTTAAGAAGTCTACAACTTTTGTTTTCTCAAGGTAAGGTTTGTTCTATCTGTTCGAGCTGATTTACCATCTTGTTTGCTTCATAATAATATTGGTCTGTCACATTTTTACATTAGGAAATGTACTTAGATTCTCCAGAGAAAAAAACGTGTAAATGCTAATGTTAAATGACACCACTAGCTACCGGAAGGGGGCGTGGCAAGGGGGCTGTGAGATAGGCCTATTCAGGGCCCTTTAGGTGTTTTAACCACCAGATCTTGTAGATCTGCTATTTTTTCAGAGCTTCTTTCAGAGAATTCTTTCAGAGCGGACATATTTTTCATATTTAAAAAATGCTAATTTTGGTCATGGGTGGTATGGCCGACTTGGTGCCGTAGCCTATAGGGATATTTCTCATATTTTCAGATGGCGGTCCGCAACCAAATTCAGATCATTCTGAAAAATGTTGAGTACCACTGACTTAGAAACATGAGGTTTTCAGAAAACCTTTTTTTCCAGAATTTTTTTGTTGGAATTGGCCTCAGGTCAAAATGTTTTTTTTTTTAAATGCTAATTTTGGTCATGGGTGGTATGGCCGACTTGGTGCCGTAGCCTATAGGGGATATTTCTCATGTTATTATAACAGTCCATTTCGACCTGAGGACGATTCTTAAAAAATGTCTTCTAAATCCAAAAAGTTTTCTGAAAAACCTAATGTTTTTATATGTCAGTGGTACTCAAACCTTTTCATGTCAAGGACCCCCAGAATTATCTGTATTTGGCCACTGACCCCCATCTGAAAATATGTAGTTCCAGGGACCCCCCAGAAGCAAAGATTTGAGTTAAAAACGTTCACTCTGAAAGATATAGATATATATATTCAAAGATTTGCGCCACATTGTCACAATCTTTCAAAAATAGCAGACCTACAAGCTCCCGCGCTATGAGCTTGTAGATCTGCTATTTTTCAACAGCTAAAGCATATTATAATCATAGGTGGCGGGTGTGTAAGGCTAGGGAAGGCTTAGCCTTCCCAAAAATTATGCTGGGTATTTTTAAAAATCTATATAATTATGTGTGCAATCAGCGCGCAATATTATATTACAACAGGGGGGTTGTCCCGACGATCAGGGACGCTAAGCGCGAGCCAAGGTGACTTCACTATCATAGGCGGTTGCTGGGTATTTTTTATATATATATAAATATATGTGCGCAGCATTATATAGAAGGCTATTGTGTGTGTGTGTGTGTGTTGTCGCTGCCCCCTGGTGATCGCTGATCGGGTCATATGATTGGCTACTTGGTAGCCTTTCTGTAAACCTCTTCCTTCCAGTCACTTTGTCCAAAACAAACCAGCGCGCACGCTGTTGGAAAACAGCAAAACGCAAAATGGATATAGCCTACGCCCTACGGTCTTTTTCAAGGCAAAGATAAAGTAATTCAGAACTAAGAAGAAGCTGCGAGTCGGCTCGGCTGTCAGCACTCAGCAGCACCACCAGTGACAGCACGGTTCACAGTTCACACCACTGCAGCAACACTGACACGTTCAGCGGAGTGGCTGCTGTCTGTGTGCCGTCTGTGAAGAGCCATGAGCCGGGAGGGGCAGCAACACTGACACGTTCAGCGGAGTGGCTGCTGTCTGTGTGCCGTCTGTGAAGAGCCATGAGCCGGGAGGGGCAGCAACACTGACACGTTCAGCGGAGTGGCTGCTGTCTGTGTGCCGTCTGTGAAGAGCCATGAGCCAGGAGGGGCAGCAACACCGCCGGGTAATCTCCACACTGACTCCAGACTTGAGAAAAAGACCCATATCGGAGAACTTTAATTAAAAGCTAGATGCAGTGTCTATAATTGGGTCAAGGGTGTTGCTTTCGTGAGCAATGGTGTACGAGATTGGTCATAAATTGGTCAAAGTAACTAATTTTTAGACCATCTGGGGGAAATAAATAAATGTGCGCGGCCTCGCTCCGCTCGGCCGCGAGTCCCCCCCCCCCCAACGCAACTCTAGCCTACCCAAAGGTAAAATCCACCCGCCGCCTATGATTATAATGATTAAAACACACAGTTTCTTCAATGCCCACTCCAGTAAAAGTGGGCGCTCGGCCATCACCTTGCGGAACGCATGCTGATTGAACGTATAGGTTGTCCCTCGCCGCTCCGCCCCTATTAGGCAAAGTTGAATTTTACTACGAGACCGTTAATGCATAACGGCGATGCTAACGCCTTCCTTAATTTACAAGCCCTGTAAGAGTAATGTCCAGTCGTAAATCGCGAGTTGTACCGATCTTATTAAAGACAGGCTGTAAAATGAGTTATGGATTATGTCTCCACTCTACTCTATAGCTGCTGCAAAGCTGCCACCTGGCAGCAGCACTTACTCTTATTGTTTTTGGCAGCAAATTTCTATTTTAGTATTAGTCATAGTCTTTGGAATTCAACTTTTTAGTCACCTGGGATGTTTTAGTGTTAGTCTAGTTTTAGTCGACTAAATATCATGAGATTTTAGTCGACAAAATCTACAGTTGATTTAGTCTACAATCTCTTGTCCACTAGTCCCTTCCTAACATTTTATTTTTTTAGTATTTGTTGACCAAATTTTCAAAATATTTAGTCTTAGTTTTCGTCATCATAGCTTAGTTTTCATTTAGTTTCCATTTAGTTTTCGTCAGTGAAAAAAGGTAGTCGACGAACATTTTTCGTCCGGATTCAGTGCAGCTGTATCTCGGCTGATCCCCCCCCCCCCCCGGCTGTGAAGAGGGGAAGAAGACGTCCATGTTTGAGGACGTCCAAGGACTGATGTTAATTTTAGGCACTGTTCAATATATGTATATTGTGTATTTATTACTATACCATTTGCCTGGTCCTTTTATGGAGAAATAGTTTTTTTTTGTTTAACCCATTTTGACCTGAGATCCGTTTCTAAAAATGTCTTCTAAATCCTGACAGTTTTCAGAAAAAGCTATGTTTCTATGTCAGTCGCTCTTTGATTTTTCAAAGGTAGCGGACCTACAAGTTCATGCCGCGCTGTGGACTTGTAGGTCTGTTGTAAAACTTGGCATGTACAGTTCGGATGTGTACTACTAGCCCTCGCAGATGCCCAAATATTTATTGTTTTTGTTGGGTTAAAAGTATTTGTGCAGTTAGGCAAATACATTTCATTTTGTCTATTAAGATTTATTGCAAGGATGGATGTTAAATGGGTTTCCACCTTGAATGTTAATTTTAGGCACTGTTACTGTTGTTTACTATTACTATACTATTTTTTACTATACTTGTGAGGGCCATTTGCCTGGTTTATGGAGAAATTGTTTATTTTTATTTTTTTTAGTATTATAGACATGTGTGATAACAGCTAAAGGAATCACTTCTCCATTATCCAGATTCTGGTTGTATTTCAGCCATTGCTTCAAATGACACATGGGCATTAACGGTACACAGTGTCATCTTTGAATGTGCTGAACATTTTGAACAAAACAAGTCTTCTTCCAAACGAACCACATCTTAAATTAGAAAAGAACAGCAATGATTGTTTCTTATCAACTAAACAAGCTTCACAGCTGCATATATCCCCACATGCTACAAACCTTCTTTTCTTTGTCATTCTAACATGGATGGTTTATAGCAGGGGTTCTCAACCTTTTTGGCCGGGGACCCCCGAAAATGCTTTGGCAACGTCTCGGGACCCCCACCCCGCCCCCCCTCCCGACCCCCAATATAAATTGACTGCTACAATAACCTTAATAATAGAGACAATACACCATAAATAAATACTGAAACCATCATCATTAGGGAAGGTGTATGCATGTACTATGTGTACTATATGTAAATTCTTCATTTCCACTTTACAGCCATTCAGTTACAAAAAAAAAAAAAAAACTTTTTTTTTTTGAAAATAATTTGGGGACCCCCCAAAATAATTTGGCGACCCCTCGAGGGGTCGCGACCCACGGGTTGAGAACCCCTGGTTTATAGGCTTACTTACTTAGGTTAACCGTTTAAATTGAGTAATTAAATTGTTGGGTTGATGAGGTCACCAGAGATGAGAACGGCTTGAAGTAGAATATGTACTGAATTTCGTTTATTAAGATTTATTGCTGTGAATAAATCTTAAGCTATTTGAAGAAAAAAAAAAGGATTAGAATTATTGTGATCTCTCGCCCTTGAAATATATAATCCATTGGTTTCTCTTGTGTTTGAACAATAATAGCAATTCAAAACAGTTGCCCTCAAAACCACACCTCCAGTCGCTGTCATAAGAACGGGAGGTGCGCTCATGATCACGGCAGCAGAGCCTGGTTGTCCACGGCTGCACACGCACCTGCAGCCCATCAAGTATAATTTATGCTTCGTCCCGCGATGGTGTCGCGCACGCAGACCTCTACACTCACAATAGTCGCAAACGTGATGCGATGTACCCACACGGAAAGGACTTATATGAAACTTATATGTTCATATATGTGCATATATGCAACATATATGTCATATTCAGGTCCATATATGTGCATATATGTATATAAGCATGACATATATGGCACTTATATAGTGCATATATGCCACATTCAGGTGCATATATGTATATAAGGACATATATGCAACATATATGGCTCTTATATAGTGCATACATGCCACATTCAGGTCCATACATGTAGATAAATAACATAATTATGCATAATATATAGCTCTATTGAAATTCAGGTTCATAATATTGCATAGCCATAATACACCATGTAAAGCTCATAGACATGTCACAAACAAAACAACAAACAAAAGGTTAATAATGCATACATTATGTAAAAATGACAACATTAATAGATTGTGTTTAAAAAGATTTATTTGCAAGTTAATTCAGTCAATCAATAATATTCAACAGAATAGATACATTTTCTTCCCTGCCGCCAACACAGGCACATGTATAATACATGACAATCTTGGGACTATAATTATTGTTTTCTTTTTTGAAGCTGTGCAAACCTATTTTGACTGTCTACTAAGCAGTCTTCATCAG
Organism: Electrona antarctica; assembly: GCF_951216825.1. NCBI lineage: Eukaryota > Metazoa > Chordata > Actinopteri > Myctophiformes > Myctophidae > Electrona > Electrona antarctica. The sequence goes on along the minus strand of NW_027638147.1, from coordinate 1,101,544 downwards.
GGCAATACTGCAGGGCATTATGTAGCCTATAATTCCCTGTTTGCAATTCAGATGGACCAACCACTATGCACTCCACATGAGGAACCACATGTACACCTTGTCTGATATAGTTTCAACTTTAAAGGCAGAAAAAAAGCATGGATATAGCCAGGTCAAACTCACAGCATTCTATTTTTTTTTCTTTTAATATTACCACATGGTTGAGGACAACCTGCATGGAACCCACTCAACTCCTTGTGGACAATTCTGTGTACCATAAATGAACTGCTGCATGCATGACATTAATCTGTTTGGAAGGCATACATATATATACATATAATATACATACACAGCTAAAAGCATTACATTCTGAAAGGAGAAAAAAAAGAAAGGTAAAAACAAGACATTTATCTCATCGTATCTTTGCCGCACAGTCATGCGGCAAAATACTTAAAACAATATGGGAGGAAAATAAATGTTGGTTGGAAAATCCCCCCCCCCCCCCCTTCCAGTCTAAAGCATACCAATTGATTTTCATGAG